>NW_022987602.1:89457-449457 GCF_902827165.1 Trematomus bernacchii
TTTCCTTATATAAATAGAAAATATATCAATATGACACAATGGATACCAAATTAGGGCCTTACCAAGCTATGCCACAAAGCAATTCTTCACAATAATATACTCTTCGTCTTGTGTTTCAAAACCTCGCAATGGACTTAAAATAACTGGGGGAGCAGCCAGACATTGAGACCTTTCGGATGAACCCACACAAAAGAGCTCTCAATATCGGACCCTGACTGGTGCCTGTTACCACTGAGCTGGCAGGCTTTGTTATCATGCATACAGTGTGTGTGTGTGTGTGTGTGTGTGTGTGTGTGTGTGTGTGTGTGTGTGTGTGTGTGTGTGTGTGTGTGTGTGTGTGTGTGTGTGTGTGTGTGTGTGTGTGTGTGTGTGTGTGTGTGTGTCTGTGTGTGTGTGTGTGTGTGTGTGTGTCTGTGTGTGTGTGTGTGTGTGTGTGTCTGTGTGTGTGTGTGTGTCTGTCTGTCTGTCTGTATGTTCATCATGTCTGTCTGTCTGTCTGTCTTCATGTCTGTCAGCAGGTGTCAATAGGAGAGGATACATTTGTTCGGCTAGTGTTGGCTCTAGGAAGGGAATCTGCTGTTTATATGATCCTTTCAAATAACAATGAAGGGGATTCATTATCATCCTCCCCTCACTGTATCCAAAATAAAGCGGGATTAGAATTGGAAAGGACAAACAAAAATGATTCATTGACTATTTAATTGTATGTGTATGATGCACCACATTAACCTTAAATATCTTATTAACCACTAATTATATTTAGTAAAAAAAATATATATGTTGTAGTGCAATTTGTTTGTCGAAATTATGAGATAAAAAGTCATAATTATGAGATAGGAAAGTCAAAATAATGAAATAAAAAGTCATTATGAGATACTTTGTCACAACAGACAAACTAGCAGCTCTTTGGCTCGAGTTCTCCTATTTATCTTGACACGGAAATGGATTGTGAGTACATTGAGGACTACTTTAACAGATGAAATACTTAATTTGCTTGCTGATTCACATGGAGTTGTACTAAGCAAACGCACCCTTGAAAGGATTTTAAGCAAGAAGCAGCTCTGGCGTCGAAAGAATAAAACCGATGTGGCTGAGGTGGAAACCTTCATTGAACAGCAACTGGAAACATCTGGTCAGTGTCATGGTTACAGATGGATGCACCAAAAATGTTGATTACATGGAATTGTGACTGACAGAGAAACAGTGTGAATACTGCTACAGTTATTGGATGGTGAAGGTGTTGATCTGAGGTCAAGAAACAGACTGCGAAGGTGCATCTACCACAGCTGTGGTCCAAACTATGTATGGCACATTGATGGTTACGACAAGCTTAAGCCATTTGGAATTGCAATCAGTGGATGCATTGACGGGTTTTCCAGAAATCATGTGCACTTCTTATCATCACAAATGTAATATTACACATATAAACACAACATCTGTAATGTCTGTCCTCTGTTCACAGGAGATGACAGCAGCTTCTGAAGCTGAGCTCAGACAGCGGGAACATGAGTTCAACTTGAAAATGGATGAGATGCGCGCTGTGGTGCTGTCTTGTGATCTCAAGGTGAGGAGAAAGTAAGAATATATGTGTTTTAATTAACTTATGAGTCCATTTATGTTTTCTATCATGGTTTTTGTATAAGATGGACAGAAAATCTAGACAAATGCACAGAACATATACTGTATGCAAAGTTCTTAAGTTCAATATTCCTAACTAATATTCATACTATAGGTCTATTGTAAAGTAGTACTCTAAATCGAAATAATCACACACAATTATGCGAGGAGATTAGATGTAGGATTTCCTGACCTCTAATCTTCCCATGGCCTTCACACTAATGGTCCTCTGTATTTGTTGTTGCGTGCGTGTCTGTGTGTATGTCCTTGTCCAGGTGAAGCTGCTGTCCAAAGAGACAGAAGTTCAGTGCCAGGCTCACGCTGAGTCCAAAGAGGCTCTGCAAGCCTCCGAGGTGTTCTGTGAGCAGCTCCGAAGCCAGCTGCTACACAGAGACCATGAGATCAGAGACCTCACTGCTGCTAAGGATTGCAGGTTTGCTCCCGTCCTGCTTTTGTGTGTGTTTGTGTGTGTTTACGTGTTTAAGATTTCCAACTATCTTCTGTCTCAGGATAAAGGAGCTTGAGGACAAGCTGAAAAGGATGGAGACCAAATTGAGGAAAGAAGAGAGTAACCACATTAAGAAGTAAGTAAATGGATTATAATTAATAACACAGACTCCTCTCAGTGTAGCAGTCAGAGCTAGCCGTTTACGCAGATCCTATTCACCTTATTTTGGTTTACACATCCATTCCCCTTAATAGCTGGAAGGATGTCAAATAAAAAAGGACTAAGGTCACATAAGAGTACATCTAAATAACTTTGTCTCTTGGCGTAGATGGCTCCGCCATGAGGAACTACAAACGTTTATCAGCATACCAGCCAGTTGGACTCCATAATGAATAACTTGCTGACAGGGTTTTTATAACAACTCACTGCCAGATGGATAAACAAAATGAATATTAATTTATCCAGAAACTAAAATAAATCAACATGCTAGTAAGATGGCTAGCTAGCATTTTCTTATTATTAGCTAGCCAGCTTATGTTAGCCATTCATTTAACAAGCAACATTTTGGGTCATGATTTCAATTTGTGAATGAAATGATAGTTTACTACCCAATGGGTTAACCTACAATGTGGGCTTGTGTCTCTCCTTCTGGCAGAGACTGTACCCAAAAACATTGTCGACATGTACCTATTGTGTGGCTACTCTAACACAGCAAGTTCCAAAAATGTCGGTATACATTTCTAAATATTTGTAAACTTATCGCATAGTGGGAAGCAAATGTATTATTTTCTTATCTGAACAAATATAAAAAAAATGAAAGCTGTGTTTTTAAACCCTGAGACAGTTTCTTCCGCTCTAACTGGACTGAAGTTAGAACACAAAAGTATGCAATGCGGAAGCTCCCTAGTTTTAAACAAGGATGGGACCTGTGGAGACAGAGAAAGGCAGATTGAAGGAGAAAAAGAAATCACACCTCTGTAAGAAGCCTATGAACAGTTACATTTACAACGTATTCAAGTGTTAAGTTATTCCTCAGTGAAATACCGGTAGCCATTAGCCACCAAAATAAAATAGATAGATATGTCTAGCTCCTTTTAATGACTTCTCCTCAAGGAATTGTGTGAATTTGATAAGACCGCAGCACATGTGACCCGCAGGGTGGCTGTTCACTCATTCAGCTACATTGGTGTTCACTTGTGAATAAATGACCTTATTGTTACCCTAAATCTTCCACATTTTCTCCAATATCAACCTCTGTTGTTGTGTTTGGCAAGATATGAGGATGTGATCCGGGCTCTGAAGGAGTGCGCTCTGCAGCTGGAGGCTCAGTATCAGGCCCACACAGAGAAGCTGCAGGAGATAGAGAAACACGTCGTTAAACTACATGAGAATGTGGAGGTTCTGGCTGCACGGGTACGCTGCAAACTGAAGGACCAACAGGATGCCATGGATCTGAAAGATGAGACCATCCAGAGGTGAGACAGACGGGGGGAAATGATCATATTGACTATTAGCTGTGTTGATGTAACCAGTTGACTAGAGATCCTGTATGTCTCTGTGTTCCAAGGCTTCGCACAGAGGTTGATGGAACCAGGACTGGCTGGGACAGGCACATTAGTCAATTCTCTAGTGAGATGGTTGTCAAGGATACAGAGATCATTTCCCTGCAGGAGAGAGCAACCAAATGTAGGACTGAGCTGGAGAGGAGCAGGGAGGATATTGAAAGGTGAGAAGACTGCAGTAAAATGGAGGTAGATAGTTATAAATGAATAAGAAAGTGTTGACAGGACTAGACAGGTAGGAATGAATGAATGTAGTCCTTTTTAACCTTGTCTGTCCGTGTAATCAGGTACAAGCAGCAGCTGGGTGCTGGTTTGCAGAGAGAGAAGGCGCTAGAACAGATGAAAGTCCAGGTTGAGCTGGAGTGGCAGAGACGCTGTGAAGATATGAAGGCCCAACACTACCTGGCTAATGAACAGCTAATACAAGAGCTGACCCAGGCTAGAGACCAGGTAAGCTTCCTATACATAACACAACCCCAGCTTTGCACCCCTTTCTATGTGGATTTACTGGTGCATACATATAGTACAGTTTACCTGCTGTCAGTTTTTTAATGTGCAAATTGTTTATTTAAAAAAAATGCTGCTGCTTTAGTAAAATTAGCATCAAAGGCCAGCTTTACTAATGCTGTGTCTCAACTCAGATATTTCCCATAATACACTGCATTTCGTACACTTGCGCAGTTTGTGAATATGATAGTGTGACAAACGGCGGCTGTGCCCTTACAGGAAGTGACTATTGCCACTATTAGCTAGGTAGCTAGCTAGCAACCTTATTGTATGCTTTAGCAAATCATTATAGACTTAAGCAGATAAAATAAACTTATTTTAAACACCAGTATAGTGGTGTGTCCATTAAATACTGAAAAAAAACATGTATAGCGCAATCCACCTTTTGGCATTTTGCTCATAAAACTGGCTCTTGCTGATTGTTAGTCTAAAAATAATCAGGCAATCACATGACTTCCATTAGTGACTAAATCCTCCTCAAATGAATAATGCAAAAGGAGGACAGTCACACCTTACTGCTGACACACACTGCAGGTAAGACACTGTGCTTCCCAGATGAAGGATGTTTGACTAACAAGAAGGAACCTTGCCGCTCTGTGACAGCCTCTTGATGAAGAAATGAAACCAGCTTTGTTGTTATGCTGGTTTGATAATGTAGTCTGTAATTATCTTTGTACTAAAGTTTGATGTTGTTCTCTATCAGGCTAAAGCAGATCTACATGAGAAAGAACTAGATCTGCAGGACTTGAGTGTCTTACTACGGTCTGTAAAAACAGAGAGAGACCAGGCACTGCAGGTGAGAATATCCTCCCCCTTAACACTTTAATGATAAATAATAGAACATTACTCACACATTATCCAAAGCAAAAACCCAGGGCTGGCCAGATGAAAACATCAGCCTACTGATCATTAATCCTTAGTCGGCATCAGTCTGGCGTTTAACACGGGCACATCACCTGATCAAGACCCCAATCCATTTGGTAGAAGAAGAAGTATGCATGTTTTGAAAGTTATGGCTACCTCACAACAGCAGGAAGTGCTCCTGGGTATGTTGTCTTGGCTAAATAAGAAAAATACAAAAAAAGAAAATATCATGGTCGACCAATTTACTGAGAAGCGGCTAGAGGCAGCGGCCAAAAAAACACCCTGGTTGATTTCAGGGTTTTGTTTTGGATATTCTCCTCAAGTGTTTTTGGACTAGACTATAGTAGTTCCAAAGCCTATATCATATTCTTTGGCAGATTTACCCAAAATGATCAGGAGTAAGTCCTTCCACTTCATAACCTTCCCTCTTATACTATCCTCAGGCCCGCCTGAGTGTCACCTCTGCACTCTGTTTCACCCGTAAGATGAGACAGAATCCAGCCGCTGTGACATTGCCAACAGAGCCAGGCCCGAGTTCCCTGGGGCCCCAATCTACATTCTGCTAAAGGGCCCCCCGACCTGACCCATGAGCCATGTGAACCATTTGCCATTGCACCACAGTCACACCTGACACCATGATGCCCCCACTACAATGCTCCCTATTTAAAACAGCTTGCCCCAGTTGTTGGTATAAGAGGGATAAATAAAGAATTACAGAAGATAATATTTTCTTTAGAATTAATCGGTGAGTGACCTTAACATTTAACAAGAAAATAAATAGCCTATAAATGAAGATTACTCTCACTTTTGTCAGGCACAAAGCCAAAGAACATAGTCCTGACTGGCTATTTGACATGGAGGTGAAGCGGGGCCCTTTTGTTATTTGCTCATTTATCCTGCTACTTCAATACCAAAGAGTGGTTCCCGGGACACACTTAAAAACAACAAACAGCACATTCTATGTTCTCTGTAGGTTTACTTTTCATGAAACCTTCCTTCAGCCGTTGCAGAATGCCTTCCCTCAAGGAGCAATAACAGCTTTCGTACAAAAAACCTTTCTAAAACCACAAACAAATGGCACATAAAAACGGTTTATTATTGCAGTATTTCTCGCTGCTTCCATGAAACTAGTACTGGGGAGCACATGCTGTAGCTCTCTGGATAATGGCAGTTACTTTAAGAGGATTTGACCTATTGCCATCAACACGAGGGTCAAATATGATCCCATACACCTATATAGTCGTGCAGCGTGACATGTTTTTGTAGGCCTAACCTGGAAATTAGCATGGCTGCATTGATCAAAAGCAATGGGATCTTTACATTGGATTTTGGAATATTGCGTTAAATGAGATCTGAGGCAAACAAACGTTAATGACATGTTTTGTTCAGCAGGATAATCTCCACATACTGTAGTAACACCACTTGTATGATAGTTTAACCATAATAATAATTCAGAAGTAAAAAGCTAACATCAGACTATAAACAAACTACATCATGGTCGCATGACTTCACAACACCCCCGCTAAACTCAGACCCGGCAGTATACCTAAATCTTTACATTGTTTATTTTGACTAGACCTTCACTTTTTCTGATGAGCTGTAAGGTTAAGACTATATCACATTCCCACACATTATGTTTATTTTCTTCACTTCGGCTTAAATGTAAAACATGTTACAATAAGGGCCTACACTTTCTCTTAATATACATCAATGGCCTACACATAATGGCAAAAGTCCTGGATAGCGCCGGGTCTGGTTAAGCTATATGTGGCTAATGTTCGGTGTGATGATTTTTAGAAGTCTAATTTAGCCACTTGTTAGCAATCGCCATTTGAAATGTACTGTAAAAGCTTTTTGCTGAAGTATTTTATGTCGTAAAACAAAACGTATACATTTCATAATCTAATCAAAAACTAATTCAAAGATAATTGACTTTAAAACTAGGGAGCGTAGAAATGATAAAATGCGGACTCATTCCCTCAACACTCTATATACCATGTGATTGTTGATTTGCATCCAGCTCATGCCCCACAAAGTTCTCATAAGAGTGCATTTAGAGCTGTCCTTTTTTATAGCCTTTGGCCTTTTCCTCCAGCATCCTGAGGTATGATGGCCTTTCAGTCTGGCTCCGTACCAACATACCAGCCTCTGTGAGCTGCTGGCAGCGAGAGGAAAATGTATCAAATGTCTCCGAAAACACTTAAGCTTAATGCCTGGAATGAGATTCTTCATAGCATGGCATGATATGTTGGTGGTCTTCAACTTTGTGTGAGTGTGTTTAAACTATACAACACTCAATACTTGGTTACACCATGATAAGAAAATATTTATAATGGGAACATACTGTACACATCTATATGTGTGTAGCATGTTTCACGTGTTATTTGTAATGGGGGTATCATCTCTGTGACTGACACATGTTTGAAAAGCGTAATCCATCAGGTGCTCAAAGCCTCCTGATAAAGGTCAAAACCTTCTGACACTGTTGAAGGACCTCAATTCAGAAGGTTCCTACAAAGTTCTTCAATTGTGAACATTTGCCTGAATGCTTCATATTCACAAATCACATAAGCATCTATTTGAAAATGCAAGGATAATTAATAATGACTGCTAAAAATGATTAAAAATACAAACAAAATGAATAAAGGAATCTAATGGATACAGCAATGAACAAATTAAGTTTTAAAGAGGGTCACCATGTATCAGAGGACATTTGTGAAAAGTATTTGGCATATTTGTACTAATTGTACCTATTCAAGATTATTGGATCAGTATAAAAAATCCCTGTTGGATCAAATAATGCACCTTTTAAAGAGGCCCTATTATGCTTTTCCCTTTCCTGTAGTGCAGGGGTAGCCAACACGGTGCCCGCGGGCACTTGGTCGCCCGCAGGGGCAACGTGAGTCGCCCGCGGGGCATGTTCTAAAAATAGCTCGCCAAGCAAATCCAAAATGTATAAAATACACAAAACAAAAAAGGAAATGTAATTAAAAGAATCTACCCTATGCATAAACAAAACCTAAATCATAGCGAACTCTATCTACTTACTACAACTCTATATCTATCTAACACCCCTCCTCCCCCCACCCCCACAATGAATATCGACCAATCACGTTCTTGCTTGATTTGCGGGACCAGCGTTGCAGTCGGGAAGAAAAGCAATGTGGCACCTCCCCGCTGATTTCCCTTCTGGCAGAATCTACACAACACATCAGCCCCATTGATCAGCCTAGTCGTGCCAGCCTATACAACACATGAGGGGCAGAGTTCTGTGTGTGTGTTGCAACTTGCATATATATTTATTGCACTTGACGCACACACACGCATGGCGTAATTTCCACCTGGGACAGGGGGGAAATGTCCCCTGCCCTTTTCTAAATCCCGTTTGTGTCCCCCCACTTTACAAATATGTTTATTATTATTTTTTAACGCAAGCCGTCATCGCCACGGAGGAGCACACAGCCTCTGTGAGCGAGAGAGAGAGAGAGAGAGAGAGAGAGAGAGAGAGAGAGAGAGAGAGAGAGAGAGAGAGAGAGAGAGAGAGAGAGAGAGAGAGAGAGAGCTAGGGAGGGAGGCAGGGAGAGCACACCTTTATCTATTTAATAGATGAAGTAAGAAATCATTCCAATGTGTAAAAAAAAAACAAAAAACAGTTGAAAGGGCAGTGATTAGTAAAATATGCATAAATAGAAAGAAAGAATGCTAACTAGGAAACATAAGATAAGAATAAACCAGTTTAAATGATTTGTTATTGGTTGTGATCATATTCTAAAGATGTTTGGATTATTGAAAAGTCTACAGCTCCCTTTCATCTGAGTGTTGAGAGCTGTTTCCATCAATTCATGTTGTGCTCAAAGTGCTCCAGATTGATGCTTTTCACTTCAACATTTAAAAAGAATCTTCCCGGGGGTGCATGCCCCTAGAGGAGGTGAGGACCCCCCTAGAGGAGGTGAGGCCCGTCCACCCCCAAATAAAGCAGGTTAAAATAATTAAATTGCATACATGTTCTTAGTAAACACAGAAAACGGGTCCCACAGACCCAAACAGCACACAAAGGTTAAAGGTCAGCATATCATAATGTTAAAATGTGCTAAATATATACACTGCAAAAAACGAGTAAAAGTAGCCCCCGACTTGTTTTATTTTTTGAAAGTAGCCCTCACCCTAAAAAAGGTTGGTGACCCCTGCTGTAGTGTGTTATATATGATTTTCTCTAAATGGTCTGCAAAGGCTAAAATCCCTGGAGTTTCTTTCCACCTGAAACGCCTCTGTTGGACTTCTTTGTTTACTTCCGGAACATAGTGATATCACTATGTAACTTTTGTCTCCAACACATTGTACGTGATCTGTACGAGACCTTCAAAAATACTGGGTTCATCGTCACCATGGGATACTGGCCCTAAAAAGGTGTCAGCACCAGGTTGGCGCCATCCACAATGTACCATTAATTATTCAGTTATTGTCCTCCTAGAGCCTCTGAATGACTTTTCCTGACCTGGATATCAGAGTTATCTGTGCACATTCAAAATTGTATTTACCATATTCACTCCACTTTTCTTCAGACACTTTGGTTGTTCCATTTGAATCCTTCTCAGCCAGCATATGTGTACAGGATTCAACCTTTAAGAAAAATAAAAGGGAGGCTTATCTCATTTCTCAACAATTCTTAATAAATGCAGCAAAGCAACTTGTTACAGGATCATGCAGACATTATACTGTACACAACTCTCACGTGTGTTTATTCCCCCCCCCCCCCAGGGTGTCACACCACAGGTCGGCTCTCTGGCATCAGAAGAGATCCATCGTCTACAGCATCAGAACAGCAGTCTGCGTGCCGTGGTTACCCAGATGAGGAAGGACATGGAGGGTCTCATCCATCTCCTTCCCCATCCCCAGCCGCAGCCACAGCCACAGGCCTCCACTCCCCGGCCAGTTAAACATCCAGGAGCCCCTGCCCCCCCCCTCCCTCGCTCCTACAGCTGACAATCAGGTGGCCACTGGACCAACGGTGCAATCCACTGACACAGGTACGGACAGTACTCTTTTACAGAAACATTTACAAAAACAACACATTTGTAATGAGCTTTTCTTCTCTCATTACTGTGCATACTGTGAAAAGCTACGCTGACATTTGTTATTGTTCAGCTCCAGGGGCAAGCTTAACAAAGACAGGCTTGGACGACGATTCATATCAGACTTTAGAATTAGATGAATGTCTACATCAGTCCGTTTCACAAAGATGTCTAGTTCCTGCCTATTTCAAAGTTGACACATAACACAAATAACACTTTACAAGGCTTTTCAACATAAATGTGTCTTGAGTGTGTCAAGAGTAATGTTAAATGTTACGGTAAGTTTTTATTTCTAATTAATATAGCACATTTCATACACAAAGGCCATTCAAAGTGCTTCACACAAAAGAAAAACAAAGTAAATACAACTAAATAAAAGGAGAGTCATAGAAGTCATAAGTCATAAAAGAGTCATTGTCATTGTTAACACAGTAGCTGCTGTGAGTTGCAGGAGCGTAATAACAAAATGTTGTTAAATATTGGTAAACAGAAAGGTTTTTAGCCTTGATTTAAAAGAACTCAGATTTGGGGCAGACCTCAGATGTTATGGAAGTGTATTCCAGATTTGCGAAGCATAAAAAATGCTCATTTAGTCCTGGAAACTTGGAATGATGAGTAGGCGTGCCCCCTATGATCTGAGTCTTCTGAAACAACAGGGATATTACATTCTTTTCGCTTTTTTCAGGACTCAGGCGGCAGCGTTCTGAATGAGTTGTCTGATTGATTTTTTTCAGAGCCCTGCAAATACACTGTTGCAGAAATCAAGCCTGCTTAAGACAAAGGCATGAATACGTTTCTCTAGGTTCTTGTTGAGACATTTTAGTTTTTCGGTGGTCATATGCTGATTTTGTAATTCTGTGGATCTGTTTTGTTTTTTATTTAGGTCCAGAACTACACCAAGATGTCTGACATTGTCTGTTGTTTTAAACAGTAGAGCTTCAGGTTGAGCACTGACATTTCTATTTGAAAATGTGTAACTAGTCAGAATTGCATCTGTATATGTCGTGCCATGGGGCTCACTGTAACATAGCACTACCTCTATCTGGGTGACCATTTCCGACCACAGAGTACCTAATAAATCTTTCTGACTGCCGTTGTAATTTCATCGCTGGCCATGTAATATGGTACGAGCAAATCAGACTACTGTTGTTCTGTTGTTCGCTGCAAGAACCAGTCTTTATGCACTCCCGTTATGTGAGGATGTGAAGACCCAGTGGATAACATGTATTTTAGAATGAGTTGTGCCAACAACAACTGGTAACCCCTTTCCCACCACGGAATCATTCAGGATTTACTTCCAAACTGAGGCTCAAGATGGATCAATTTCGACTGACTCAACTTCAAACTTGGAACATGTAAGTTTTGCCATTCTAATGTTTCACTGTTAATTGGTGGTGTTTTCTTTCCTATCCGAGAGTGTGTTTTTAAATTCGAGAGCATGACTTCTTGATTTCCTTGAGTTATTGTTATACCTGTTATTGCACCAGAAAAGCTTGTTGTATATCCATGTTAGTGCTTCCTTATGCACTCTCTACGTTAAGGCTCTACCCTGTGTTCAATGTGAAAACTGCATGTGTGTACATTCACATTGTTTAATAGATAATACAAAATAACCAGTGGTGTAAGAAGTACTGAGATTTATACTGGAGTAAAAGTATAAATACCGCATTCAAAATCTTACCTGATTAAAAGTACAAAGGCACTAAGGCTGACAGATAAATGTAGAGAAGTAAAAAGTACAATATATGTTTTCAAAAGGTAGAACAGTGGACATAGCATACAATAGAAAATGATTCAGTTAAGGTACAAGTGCCTCAAAATTGTACCTGAGTATGATACTACTATTGTGGTAACTAGCAGGGACGTGCACAGACATTTTGGGGGGCGGGTGCTCAAGTGAGAAAAAGGGCACTTCCCATAATCATTTATAAAAAAATGTTTTAAAACAAAAAGTTAAATATAGTTGCACATCTCTGACTTACTGACCAATTAATTTTAATACCCTCACACTGACGCAATTGTTTAATACTCAACAGAATTCTACAAAATAATCAGCTAACACAGAGACAAGTCTTCTTTAGTATTCACTACGCACAAGAGCAGACAACAAACTAGTACAATTAATAGTTATGAAATGAGCAGCCAACAATCAAAATGATGAAGTTACTGTTTAAGGACATTACAGGCTAAAAGATCGTTTTTTCATGCACTTGTTATTTTGGTCTATTTTGCTTCCATGTTTTCTTTCACTCTAATGGAAATAAAACTTCCAAGAAACACATATAAATGGTGTTCGTTTTACTACAATGTCTGAATTCATCTATACATTTAAAGCTAATCTGCATTTAAACATAACATTTCAGGGGAAAATACTGACTTGACGTAAGTAACTATCTGGGGAAGTTGTGAGGTGATATGTTTTTTAGTTTGATCCTTTTCACCTGCAATGCCTTGGTAACTGCATGCAAATTAGCGCATTTTAATTAAGCCTAGTTAACGCCTAATTTGCATATCAATGTGGCGATTGTGATGACGTTATTAGATACACATGTTACTGTATTCACTTTAAGTGTCTCCCCTTAAGTAGGCTACAGTACATTAGCCTGTATGCCCATGATAAATTGTCTTAGCTCAACCTTGAGCTAACTTATCCATTAGCTAGTAGCCTACCTTAGTTAACTATATGTGTTTTTGTCTTTTAGCTAATTAGCTGTAAACTCGAGGCACTGGCAGTTTAGTAATTTGTTCATCACCACTCACCTTCAAACAAGCCAAGAAAAGCCGGCATAACATGGCACAGTAAAGTGGGAGGTGCTGCTACCTGTCTGTCTGAAGGGACTGCCGATGACTGTCCGCACCGCTGTGCAGGAGACGTGGAGGGAGGGAGGGATGGAGAGCTACAGAACTTCAGTCTCCCGACCTGATATTTTAATTTTGTATTCAATCAATATATTGTTGGAAAGGGAAACTGTGCGCAAACAGCAGTAGATATATATTCATTTATAAAAAATTAAAAAAGGGGGGAAAAAGGGCACTTTTTCTGGAGGAAGAAAAAGGGCAGGGGCTCAAGCCCACTTTGATGTCTATGTGTGCACGTGCCTGGTAACTAGTGGTGACTGTAGTCACAGTTTAGCAATCCCTCGGTTATAATGTTGTGACTATTGCCACTTAATATCACTGAGGGATTGTTAAACGGTGATTAACTAGTTGGACTTGAGTGCTCTTCATTGACGACGAAGTTATTGCCTCAAATACCATTTATTTACAACCAAAAACAGTATGTGTATGCAACACGGTCAAAATCAGTCACTCACACCTGTACTGGTGAGGTCACTTAAATACCCTGTTGCACCATTATGCCATCCAGTGTTCGAAACAATAACAAAACATGTCAATTGGCTGCAACAATGATTTTTGCCATGTATTACAGATCATCTCAGTGACCTGATGATCAGTCCTGAAACTGGTGTTGGATGTGTGTTCCTGGCTCTCAAGGCAGTACGAGAAACCATCAGAGGAGGACGTGTTTGCTGAGCAGGAGTGGTCTTAAGATGCTTCAGGATAGCCGTTGTGATCTGAGAGCACCATGACGATCTGACACGACTTCAGTAGAAGAAACTCTTGACGAAGGACTCAATGTGAACAGTTTACATAAAGTTAATGTTGCTACCTTATGCTTTATGTATAACAAATATTTACTTCCATTTTTGCAGCTATGAATAAAAAGTGCATTATTTAAAGAAAAGCCTGGGTTTTTTAAATCAGTAGTAAGGATCCTGTGGTATTAGATACAAGTAGATTAGAGAAACATTTTCTTTCACACATTTGTATGTCATTTCACTTTTGAAACGGTCTAACAACACACTTGATATCATGCATATAAGAAACGTAGTCTATTTCACATGCGGACTAAAATAGAATCCTTGACAACAGGTGGTGAGTAGTGATTGTAGTTCCAGTAATCCAAAATTCGATTCACAGGTAGCAAATAAGCTTGACTCGGACAAGATACGTCTCAGGATAGTTTGTTTGACTCTTTACTTAAACAAAAGGTATCAAATACAAACACATATTTTCTCAGGTCAAAAACTATGTTGCTCTTTGCTTCTTTCTCCTTCTCGCACAATCACCAGCAGCTGCCGTCGGCTATAACGTCTCGTAATCACAAACAGCTGCGGTCGTCTATGCCGTCAATTCCACATGGCTGGTTCAAATAAATGATATAATAGCACTAAGAACAAAGGATTATAATATTCAAATATATCAAACTATACATTTTAACATATGGCTCCTACAGTGATTGTAAACTTAAGTTATGTGACAAAGATACATTGACACAATATCTAACTGAGGCAGGTCAACTTGTAACCTTGTTCACAATGATGTTAATTCTGTATACTGATTTCAAATCAGATTACTGTGCCACCGGAACGTGTTAAGTTTACGCTTTAGAAGAAAAACTCAACTAACCTCAGTTACAGTGGTTCCATACATATGTGTTCATTAAATAGCACTCATTTTCCATGAAATCTAGCTCTAGACTCTTTTAAGCTGAAAAGCGGGTCTTCCTCAAACCTGCCTCTTGGAAACACAGAAGCTGAGGTGAAGTGAGCTTGGGTGTAGATTGCTTGTTTCAAATAAGTCAGTCTTTTTTCTTCTTTTTTTTAACTTGCATTACACTAATCTAAGGTCAAACATTTATAGTATTCTTTTGAAAATGTCCACAGGCAGGCTGGATCAGGTGTCTCTCCTGAAGGCTCGATGCAGACACTTAGAGGAGCAGCTGGAAGCCACGGGTAAAGAGAATCTGGCTCCTTTAGTTCCGGACAACACACACCTCCAGAACCAGGGACTAAAGCAAGGTATATATATATGGAATTACAATTTCTCGCCCAAGCCCTCCCCTCCTCTCTCGATTAAAAAGTACAATATTTCCCTCTATGTCTATTTTGTATTCAATCATAATTGTGTTCGTATTAATGTAATATATATGATATAATGTGTGCTCATTTGTCTTTTCCCTGTTATATGTAATCCTCAGGTGTTCTGCTCTCAGAGAATGGTGCCGACCCCTCAGCTCTGGACAGGCAGGAGGTCAGAGTGGCACATATTGAGTCTGCTCTCGCCAAACTAATGAAACAGGTGTGTAACAAAACCAGTCAACAAGTGTAAGTTGACCTGGGGGTTAAAGCTACTGACATGTTTCATGCTTAACCTATGACTGGGACAATTATCAACCATGTCAAAAGCATGCCAGACAAATCGCTCATGTTGTCTCTCAGTCATGAACAACATTGGCCCAGAAAGAAAGGCAATTAAAAGTGCTTTACAAAAACATTATAAGCGTAAACATATAGCGCAACAAAAACATTGTTATTACAAAATTAAATTCAAACACATTTTAATATTTAAAAGCCAAGATCATAAAACAATTAAAAGCTCAAATAGGATAAAAGTGTTTTAAAAACAAGAATACAAGTTACAGTGCAGTGTAAGATATGAATACATGAAATGTGACACACCATTTAACGCTTCATGTGACGCCCACGTTCCCTTATAAAACGTCAGTTAAACGCCAGGTAAGGTACGTTTATTTATACAGCAATTAAAGTGTTTTACAAAAAAAAAGAACACATTCTAAAATAACATTTAAAAAACATTAGAATACCAAGAGAATACAAATTAAAACGCGCTAAAATAGAACAAGACATACAGAGAATACAAGAATGAAAATGCAGTACAGTGCAGTGTTAGATATAAATAGTTATTTGATTTAATAAAAAGCAGCGGCAAATAAAAGTCTCTGTTGTTTGAGTTTGAGTTTTCTGGTAGTTTGTTCCAGATATATGGAGCGTAATAATAGAACGCTACCTTTCCATGTTCAGTTTTGACTCCCGGTAGACAAAGCATCCAAGAACACCTAAAAGCTGATTTTCAAACCAGTCAGTTATGTGAGAAGATATTGTGTGAGGGGGGTGCTGCAAACCAGTTCCTTCAAGTTGTATCTCTTGTCTCCTCTTCCTTCCAGACTGCGCTGGTACGACAGCTCCAGGAGGAGAACCTGTGTTTGAAGCGGCAGCAGACCTCAGGTCAGATGTCTGGTGGCCCTTTAGAAGATGTGCACGGTGTTGAAAACAAACGTCCTGTCCTGCACAGCAGACTGAAGCAGGCTGCATCCTGTATCGCCCGGCTGAGCAGAGACAAGCAGCAGCTGATAGAGATGGGGAACCGCCTCCGGGCCCAGATCACCACCGCTGGACCACAGGGTACAATAACACACACACACACACACACACACACACACACACACACACACACACACACACACACACACACACACACACACACACACACACACACACACACACACACACACACACACACACACACACACACACACACACACACACACACACTGCATTAAAGAGCAGGCAGTGTGGAAATAATATCAGTAGGTAGGGTGTCTGTTCATAACTTATATATTGTGTATATATTACATCACATTGCATTTAGCTGACGCTTTTATCCAAAGCGACTTACAATAAGTGCATTCGACCAACAAGATACAAACTTGAAGAAAACAGAATCATATAAGTACATCAGGTTTCATAGAGCTAAAACATTTCAAGTGCTACTCAACTAGCTTCAGATAAGCCAGTCCTTTATTAGTATATAAGTGCTCTGTTAGCAGTTCTTTGTTAGTAATTCTATCGCTCGAAGTGGAGTCGAAAGAGATGAGTTTTCAGTCTGCGCTGGAAGATGTGCACGCTATCTGCTGTCCTGATTTCAATGGGGAGCTCATTCCAACATTTTGGAGCCAGGATAGCAAACTGACGTGTTTATCAGTAAAATGGACATAGTTACTTGGCCAGGTAGGTTTGGCTAAGCCCTATTTTCATATTTAATGTTTCGTGTTCTTCTTTAAAATGTTTTATATAACATAAAGGAGAAGAATAAGACACAGGTGGGGAGGGAAGAGATACACAGGGGCACCAGTAATCCAACTGGAGGGACGAAGAGACGGGAAGTAACAACAGACATCGCACAGGGAAACAAAGACGGATCTTGACATGAAAAATTGAAACAGGGAAAATGAATACGGATCGTAACACTAAGACTCTTTCAAACTGAAAAGCGGGTTCTCAGAATATTTATGCTGCAGGGATACCTATAGGACCAAAAAGACAAAAAAAAGTAAACGGAAATGTAATCTCATAGAAATGTAGGACTTTGGACCTTAGGAAAATGTTCTCCCAAATCCCATAAACCTAGGAGTGGAAATGGAAACAAATTATAATTAACACAAATCAAAAACTGTCTATATATTTTAGAAAAAAGTTTAACTAGACAGCACCTACAGTACGGCCCTAAGAATATTGTGTGTCCAGCAGAATCAGTGGAGCCGGAGTGGGACTCATTCACAGAGAACCAAGGAGAGCATCATGACCGGCTGTCTGCTCTGGAACAGCTCCAGTACCAGCTCACCACACAGGTATCTGCTCCAGCTCTCCAAATCTATAATCAATGACATGTTTCCTTCCTCACAATTCCTTCAAAGGAACTTCTTTATTACGCAGTCAGGAAGTTATCTCTTACCATGTTGTCCCTCCTCAGATTCACCAAGCGATGCGGTAACTAGGAAAGAGGGTTCATTTTAGTGCTAATCGCAAGCTAGACATGAGAATATCCTTTGCCCCTGCTGTCACTTATTTGATGACATCATTTGTGTAAGGTTAGGTGACTTGGACACTCTTACTTCCCCTTTGAAGTAACAGAATGCTTTCATCCAGTAGACATGATATTTTGTCTGGTGCACTTCCGAAAGTTTAACTCCTCAACATATCTTTTCACTTTTAATTTCAGAGAATATCAGATTTCCTTTTATTCGAAGCATTAATTGAAGTACATTTTTCATTCATATTTAAAATAGTAATGTTTTTATTTGAGCATTCTGGACCCCCCTAAAACCGCAACATGTCATTTATATATTCCAGTTTATGTACAAGTTATACAAATGGGATACATTATGGTAATTTGTGAGCTTGAGCATTGTGGTTTATGCTTAATCAGACATGATCAATCTCTAAATATATATATATCATCTCATTCTTGGCCAGCAAATTGAAATAATTAGAAAATGTTATATTCACAAAGACGTTTTTTACCCTATCCATTAGCCTATTACAATAGTATTAAATAACACTTACCCCTTTTTATATGCAGAATAAATTGTGTGTGATAACCTGCATCGTCTGAGGCAAACCATATGATGGGGAAGCTGGCAAGGCACTTAGAACCAGAGTCACACCAGTATGTGATCAGAACTGGGTTTCATGGCCTTCTACACTCGTTCCCAAAGCCGCAGACAGCCACTATCTCTGGGAAACACCTCAGAGGAAGAATGATCTTAGTGATGTGTACTTCTCTGTGCTACCTCAAGAGGGCTCTGTGGCTCCACTAATGTATGTGTCCCTTCAGGAGCTGCAGTATGCACTGAGACAGCAACACCTTCCACCTTCCACCAACCGAGGGCCCTCCACTGAAGGGGCTGCTAACCCTCGGTCCCAGGGTCACACACCCACAGACACACCTGAGGTAACAACAGAGGGAATATTGGGTTTAATTGATATCAGTGTTTCCCCTATATACAAATAGTATTTATTTAAAAATTAAAATAATAATAAGTGGCGACCCTTTTTCATTTTTGATTGTTTGTTATGTGGATTTGTAGTATGTGTGTTACTGTATGTTCAATAAAGGTGTATTTTTGCTAAATCTTGAGACATTGCCACTGTATGTACTAGGCAGGGCCGATTTTTGGCGACATAGGCGGTCGCCTAGGGCGCCAGATCTGGGGGGCGCTGCGTTGGTAGCTCTGGGAGGGGAAAAAACATTTTTGACCGTTGGCGCTCATCCTAATTTTCGGCCTTGATGTAACAACATTCATAATTAAGTAAATGTAACACCCTTTTCACCCCGGTTACACTTTTCATTTGCCCTGTACGATGGGCGCTGTAAGTGATGAAAGTGGGGGATGTTGGCTTATCAGGCGCCCGCAGCTCACAGCCAAAGTGCGAGCGTGGGAGCGAGAGATCGAGCGAGGGAGAGAGAGAGAGAGGGCGCACCGGTACCGGCGCTGTTGTTATTAGAATCTGGTGCTAGCTGCGCTAACAGATATAAGAAGTAGATGTTTCTACAACCAGGGTGGAGGAGAGCTCTCCTGTCAGACTGAGAGGCTCAGGCAGGTAAAGGACTCTCTGAGGGTTTAGATAGTTCATTTAGTCTAAGTTATCTCAGTGGGTCTCAAACAAATATGTGTTTACAAATTATGTAAACACATATTTCCAAGGCACTCCTTTATAATTATTAGGATAAATAAAAACAGGTTTGAAATCATTCCAATGTATACTATAGGACAGTAAACCAAAAATATCGTTTAAAGTTGGCGAGATACAAAAATATGAATAAATAAATAAATGTTAAGGTAAAATAAGATATAAATAAACAACAAAAATAAAACAAGTTACATTTATTTGTTATTGGTTATGTTCACATGCTTATTTGATTTTTTAAATGTAAACCGATCTTTTTCAGATGGGTGTTTTATGGCACATTTCCACTACACGGTCGGCCTCGGCCACGCTCGGTACGGCTCGGTACGGCTTGGCCTTAACAGGGCCGACTCACTTCATGCTGCGCTTCCATTACAGTTTAGGAACTGGGGTAGTTACTATAGTAACGCAGTGTAGGCGGAGCCGTGACGTCATCTTCAATGAGAACTCCAGAAACACAACACAGCCGTTAGCTGTTAGCACTCAGAGCTCACAGCTCCTCATATCTGTTCAGAAACTCGACAAAAGCTAAACAAGTACAAACCACAGACTGTCTGTGTCATGGTGAATACAGTCGCTGCTTTATTTATGTCTGTATAGGCCGTTGTTGTGAGTGTGGACGGTCGGAGCATATACTGCGTTAGCTTAGCCAATCTCCATTTAGAAAACAAGCATTTTAAAAGGTTTTTCGCCTGCCGTCTGTCTGCAGACTTGACAAAGCATTAATTCATGGTTTTTACTAACCGGTATCAGTATGTTGTTACTTCGGCATCATTTTGAAATGTGTATTACAATTAAATCACGGTCAAATATGTCCATCTTGTTGTAGTTGTAGCCGCCTTGCCAGCGCTCCTCTCTCTAGTTTAGCATACTCAGCCCGACTCAGCCCTGTTTGTTGGCCTCGATAGAACCACAATTTTCTCGGGCCAGAAAAGACGTGAAAAAGTGGCCCCGGGCCGGGCCGGGCCGGAACTAGGCCTAGTGGAAGCGCAACCAAAAACGGGCACGGCACGACACGGCACGCTTAAAGCGAGCTCCGCGCTGTAGTGGAACTGCGCCATTAGAGTTGTACCCCCTAGATCAGGTCTCTAGTAATTGTGTGCTCAAAGTGCACCAGATTGAAGCATTTTATTTTAAAATGTTCAAAAAAATCTTCCCGGGGGGGCATACCACCGGACCCCCCTAGAAGATGTGATGTCCACCCCCCAATTAAAACATGTTCATACAATAGTGAATACATTTGAAGCCATTTTGACGTATATTACCTATGTCAATAACTTTCTGTTTTTGTAGTGTCTTTGTCTTTTGTAGAGATTTTTCATTTATTCTTTATATATAAAATCTCACCTAAAATCTGGCCTAGGGCAGCAAATTGGCTAGACCCGGCCCTGGTACTAGGCCTCAAGAGCCTTTCTTGTGCTGGCAGACACATAGAAACAAATTGGCGGGGCGCACTTCGCACGCGCACACACTAAAAAATTCCACGCGCTCCACGCTCACATTATGCTGGGCCCACGTGCCTTAGCACCGCTGCTATGACTCCATCCTAGGGGAAACACTGGATATGCAATACTCTCCTCAAATTGAATGGATATCATTTGGTGAAAAATGTATCCAAGGTCATTCTAAAATATTCATAGTATATATATGCAATTCAGCATTAATATATTATTACCACTATATATATTGTAATATACTTATTGTAGTACAATGTCTTCATTTTTGCTTTAATTTCTTATGTATATATAAATATATATTTTCGACATCTTGTGTTTGAATAAATAATTGTTTTCTATTTGTTTAATCTATTTTTATAATCATTTCTATATTTATAATTTACTGAAAAAAAAAAAAAATAATATTTTTCTCTTAATTCAATAAACATTTAGCTGTCTTACCCTGCTGTTCTCCTCTTCTTTAGAGCTCAAAGACCAAAGAGAAGACAGTGATCCAGTCTCAGGGCTCCATGCAGCTCTCAGGTGTGTCCAGGTCTCTGCTGTCCTCAGAGGACTCCCTGCAGTCCTTAAAGGAGCTGTGGGAGAAACTGGACCATGGATTCAGTTCATCAATGTTATCAGAAGGTAACCCAACAGAATAACTACAGCTCCAATATACTAAACGTCTGCTGTACAGAATCCTAAAGAACCCATTCTGAAATACAAGCGTCCTCACATAAGGGTAGTCTTGTGAGAAGATTCAATATTCTAATGCTTTATTATCATATGCATAATAGCTACAGTGTAGTTTTGGCAATGCAAAACTGAAGTCCCAGGCTCCTCCAACAGTGCAACATGCAATAGACTTAAGACATAAAAAGAAATTAAAATAAGGCAAGAAAAAAAAGAGATTAAATTGTGCAAGAGACTGGTGAAAGGGACACAATGGTGCAAGTCAAATGCAGACATAGGTAAACTGGATACATGAAAAAAAAGTAGAATGCATAAAAAACGGAATGTAAAATGAAAAAAACGGAATGTAAAATGAAAAAAACGGAATGTAAAATGAAATACAGTATGTAGACTGTGAACAGGGAATTACAGGGAAAAGTTTGTCAGCATTCAGTAACCTACAAACAAGTGGACATGTGTTACAGTACATCCACAGAATATGGCTTTGTCCAAATGCCCAAGCAGTCAGTCCAGTATGAAGGCTGCTGCAGTGGTAAGGTCAGTGAAGGCCACACAGAGGGAGGCTTGTTGCCCAATGTGTGTCTGTAGTCTGTCAGCTCTCCAGGGAACGGTTTCTCAACACGAGCTGCTGCCAGATCAGGCTCAGACGCAGTGATCAGCAGGGCACCATATAATAATTGTGAAACAAATCTGGCACACGGTTTCAGCACGCTTACGATAAGTGTCCTGACTGGGTGAAAGAGTTCATCACCGATATTAACTATCTGCATGATAAAAGATCCGATAAAGATCCTCATCTCTGAGCCAAAACATACTGTACAGTGGGGTCATCCACCGATCCCAGGGTTGTCGGTTCGATCACCACTTTTTCCTGTCCAAATGTCCAATCCTTGGGTAAGGCACTGCTACCATGATTGCTCTCGATGGCTTGGCTAAAATTGCTATGTAAATTAAGCTATATGTAAATTAAGCTATATACCAAATATGTCTTATTTGCAATCACTTAAATGAATTGTATTCATAACCAGTTTAAATACAGTAAAAGTGCATTGATAAGACATAATGATAATATGTGAAAAAGGACACCAGCTTTGGAATAGGGTCCCACACACTAAACATCATTTATTTTAAACTATATATTTCTAGCATATCTACTATTGGAGAGAGTTCATTTATTATGCAGAAACACTTTACAAGCTAAAAAACACCTATCACTAACCAAATATCCTTAAACTAATCCAACCATATATACTAAATGGTCCTAAAACATTCATTGAATTGGTTTTAAATAGGTAAGATATCAAAAAACACAGATATATGACAAAGGGAAAATAATGGTACAAATAAAATGCATTTCATAGTAAAGTAACTTGTTTAGAAATCTCAAGACTTTTTTTGTATTCAAGCTCTCACATATAACATAACAACTGCATCAAATACTCATAGGGATAGACAACCATGGGTTCATCCTATTCACAAAGGTTCAGCAGCTAGTGAGAAACAATCTAGTGATGTTAAAGTATTTCAAAACAGTCCTGGATCCACACCTCTGCAGGGGAAACTGATGACCTGCTTTTCAGCCCTTGCCCTAATCTCACTCCAACTTTCATTGCAATCTGTTAAAAAGGAAAATAATGTAAGCTTTAGATTTTTGGCACCGTTTGTGGTTCCATAATTACAACAAATGTAACTTGTCCAGATACATATTATTCCTTAAAGACATAGCTCCCCAACATTCTACACTGGGATTTGTTAGAGTGATTAAAATTGCATCTCTCTTTTGATCTAAGGTGAGGCTGAGCTGAGCAGGAGGAAGGTGGATGAGTCTGGAGTGGCGGGAGGTAATGGTGGTGGTGGGGTCCAGATGACGGCGGAGGGTACCCGGGCTCCCGTCCATAGTCGGCTCGCTACTGAGGTCCAGCAGAAGAGGATCCCTTCTAAAACACCATCAAACAAGAGGATGTGCAAGATCAGAAACTACAATGTGAAAAGTTGACAAAAGGGACAATCTGTCAGTAAACTTCTCATGGGGAGTCCCACTGGTACTTTTATATATACTATGGCTCTTGAGGAGCTTTGTCAAGGATAAGAAATTAAACCTGATTATGTCTTAGATTACAATTTAGGAGCTTTTTTTAAGGCTTCTTCCAGCATCAGAGCTCACATGGCTGACCAGTTAAGGGACCACAGTTCAAATGAACATAATAGGTTTGAAGTGTATGTCTATTATCCTCAACATTTTATTTTCTAAATAACGTTTTGTCAGTAGTCTCCTGTGGCTCAGGAAGTAGAGTGATCCCACACTGATCAGGAAAGGGTTGGAAAATCCAACCTTTTTCCCAGAATGCATTATTTTATGTTGGGTCTTTTGAGTAAAATGCCCTTTTCTTACTTGATAAACCTATGTGATTTCTCAGAAATACAACTCCTATTTACAGTGACTCTCCTCATGCAGAAATAATAGGGGGGTAATAGTTTTCTGCCACTCCAAGGGTCGATGGGTCCATCCCCGAATGGAAGACAACATCACAAAGTGTCCTTGGGCAGGATTCTAAACCCAAAATTGCCCCTGTAGGCATGGCAAGCAGTGTGTTTTGTATCTGTAAAAGTATTTTTAAGTCACTTTGAATAAAGCGTGAAATAATATTGGCTTTGAAATACATATAAAGCAACTATTTCTACAAAACTCAAATTGTGCATTTATTTGGTTGCTTGCCTATAAAAATGATCAGAATCAGGTTTATTGCCAACCTACACACACAAAAAAAAATTTGTTTGAAGAATATAATTTTAAAAATCAAATATATAACTATTATAAGTGAAAGTATAATAGTATAATTACTATTAATGTTATAAGTATTTTAAAAACTGCTATTGTATTATTTAAAAAACAAAGGACATTTTTTAAATAAATATAAATACCAAAAAGTACAATTAGAATATAATACTATGGAAAATGTATAGCATTACATCAGAATTGAATGTGGAAGAAGGGTGGATGGATAACCCCTGCTTCTTATTTTTAGCCAAAGAACACATCTGTCTGTTCCACTATTGATCCCTGGCTCTTCGTTGTAAAGCTTATCTCTGCTAGTGCCACCACGGTGGGTCAGTAGGAGAAAGACTTTCTCAGGACATCATGCTTTTTTAAATGATGAACTGCAGTTACCCCAAGAAGTCAGACGAGCGTTTCTGGCTACGTAATCACTCAGGTCCCGCCTTTTAATCACCCTATCTCGAAAAAGCCCTCCCTCCTGTATTGTGATTGGATGAAACCTCACAGTCGTTCTCAGTGATTGGTTACTCACCTGTCAATCCAGGAAACTCTGACGTGTGCACTTGTGACGACGCAGGTCTGTACATTTAAATTCAATGCAGTATTATGAAATGTTAAATTAAATATGAACTTGATAAAGGTTAACAACCTTTAGTTCTGATTAAAACGTATGCGGTTTTTTTCTCTGAGTCCTGCACAGTATTTCGAAAGTCTCGCGCAGGACATACATGTTTCACGTGACACACTGTCTTCTTTTAATCTGCAATGAATGCCCCTTTACGTTTTAATCTTTGCACGGGTTTAAACATGTTAATACAACTAGGCTACGTCAGTTAATCAAATGTAAATACAGTGTGGTATGTTGGTTAACAGCATTTGTTGCACCCAACCCAACATCCCCCCATCATCCATGCAAGGTTGTTGCAACTGGCCGATAATAATACATATAGCTCGCCAATACGATACAAAATAATGCATCTAGTGTAACCGTAAGAATATTTGATACGTTATTGGATTATTAAGGCACATTTCCTGTCATGTTGTAGTGTGATGTAGCGGGGCGGAGCGAGGATGGTGTCGGCTAGAGAATGAACTTTAGTAACCCCGACTCCTTTTTTTTTTTGGTGCTCTCTGTGACTACAGGGGCGTTCAGCGAGATGCTCCGCTACTGACTGGATCCGCGAGCCCTGCCTCTTTTTTCATTGGACTGTGCGGCCAGACCAAGCTGTCAGCCCATGTGGCGTGGCCAGGCAGAATGTGACACATTTAAATTCATCTGAGAAAAAGCGTGAAAGGAGCACAGAGGCTTACGGACACCTTACACAGAGTGAAAGGACAGAGACATTCCCCCCTACGGTTACAGTCAGAGGAGCACCTCCTGGACACACGGGTAAGCTAACGTTGCTAACCGCTATTAGCTGTGTGTTTTCGGATGCTATTGCGTGACTTTATTTCTTGTTTCGACACGGAACAATAGTGTCTTACACCAAACAAAGGCTGCCGGCTTACTGTGCCTTTGCTTTTCGAAACGCCGGTTTTTTACAGGGCTATATCAAAAAGCAAATAATCGTGACTCGACACTTTAGGAAATAGTCTTTCATCTTTATGTCGGTGCATCATTCAACCCCACATTATCCTACAGCTATTTGAATGCTGCTTATTCTCAAATCTCAATAGCATGCATTTTTTATGGGATAGAAACAATTTCTTTAAACACAAAAAAAAGAGATGGATTCAGAGTTGGTCATTTCTATAGTTTTTAATTGTATCGTTATTTATTGTAATACTGATGATGTTGCTGTCGATGCTGCACTGGTGCTTCACTTCCTTTGCCCTGCGTGAGGACTTGCAGGTCACTGAGGCCAGCAGCCATCCTATACCTTAGCTGTACTAGCTCAAGTGCCTGTGTGATTTATTTGTAACACCCAAATTGTAAATTGGCAGCTAATTTCTTTGGCTTTTTGTTGTGTTACTGTAGAGCATTGTTGCTGGATGAACAAAAAAAGACCCTTGTATTGAAAAGGGCGTATCATTTGGTATGGAGAGTAGGCTACATGGCCAACTGCTGAATTTCACTAGTTATAATATTGTTTGAAAATGGTTTTAATAGGTGTCATACCCACATTTTAAGATGTTGCTCGTCCTAACAAAGCACACATAATAACGGGGAAGACTAAATATTGCCTTGCAACTCAGTGTGTCTGTGTATTTAAGCAGTGATAACAATACATAAGAAGTTGATCTTGTCTGGACAAATATTTGAAAGCAATACAGAATGCTTGAGAGCCTTACTGCATTACATTATTTTCACTTTAAATTGTCACCTGGTGCCTGAATATTGTGTTTTCCTTTAAACAAATTAAAACATTTACACAATAAATGTGTCCCTACATATTCACCAGAATGCATGAAATGAAGAGAAATGGCTGAATTGAAGCTACAAATGAATGATGACAAAAGAGAAAATAGGTCCAGTGTAGTTTGCTAACTTTTACATGTGGTTGAGGAATTTGCTGTGTCAGTGGTGGTTGGGGGCTGGTAATGAATAGAAGTGGATGGAAAGTCCACCATCTTTGAGCATTTGATACAAAAATATCTGACTTTGCATTTGGAACTGCATTAAGATCTTTGTGGCATGGATTTTACAATTTGCTGGAAACATTTGTCAAGAGACTTTGGTCGATATTGACATTATAGCATCATGTGGTTGCTGTAGATTTGTTGGCTGAACATCTGGGATGCCACGTCATTGTTCCACCACATGCAAAAAGTCACCAAATAGATTGAAGTAAGTTAAATGGGTAGTCAATTTGAGTAGTGGGAAGTACTTGTCATGTCCAACAATCAGTCAGCGATGATTACATCTCAATTACATGGCAAGTTATTCTGCTGGAAGTATCCTTAGAGTGGTGCAGTGATGACATCTTTTTGTACGCAAACCCTGACGCCAGCATCTGAAGGGCTCCCTCCATAAAAAGCAATGGGATATATTCATTGGTTTTTGGAATAATGCAGAAAATAAGCTCTGTGGCAAACACATATTTATGATACTTACACGTTTTGTTCAGCAGGATAATCTCCACTTATAAACACCACCTATGATTGGTAAAGTGCATTTTTCAGAACTTAATAGCTAATGATAGGCTATAAACAAACTACATCAGTCGCTTGGCTGTGCATCAACACCGCTAAATAGTTAATGTTCGTCTTTTTTAGTAGTCTTATTTTATCACTTCTTAGCAACCACCATTTTTATGACACATACAGTAGAAGCTTTAGACAGTGTTCAGTATTTATTGACATATTTTCTGTCGTAGAATATAACGCTATCTCTTCAGCTTGTGTTAACCACAGACCCGATTTAAGCATATAACCAAATATATGTTCCAATGTTCGAGCGAGGGAACCAAATGTGGTAAAATGCTGACTCATTTCCGGGTCTTAGGACTCAATCCTGTCCAACTCTATTAGAAAATGGGTACACTTATAAAGGAATGGAAATGCTCAGTAACAATTCATTTGTGCTGTTGAGTTCAAATTGAAGAAGAAGAAGAAGAAGAAGAAGAAGAAGAAGAAGAAGAAGAAGAAGAAGAAGAAGAAGAAGAAGAAGAAGAAAAGAAGAAGAAGAAGAAGAAGAAGAAAGAAAAGAAGAAGAAGAAGAAGAAGAAGAAGAAGAAGAAGAAGAAGAAGAAGAAGAAGAAGAAGAAGAAGAAGAAGAAGAAGAAGAACTTCTTATTGTCATTACGTAGTACAGGTACTATGTGAAGAAGAAGAACTACTTCTTATTGTCATTACGTAGTACAGGTACTATGTAACGACAAGAAGAAGAACTACTTCTTATTGTCATTACGTAGTACAGGTACTATGTAACGAAACGGTTTCTCTGCATTTGACCCATCCTAGTGTTAGGAGCAGTGGGCTGCCATTATGTACGGCGCCCGGGGAGCAGTGTAGGGAACGGTGCCTTGCTCAGGGACACCTCGGTAGCACTTGGTCTTTCCGGGACTTGAACTGGTGACCTTCCAGTTGCCAAGCCAAGTCCCTATGGACTTCGCCACCACCGCCCTAAAATGATGCTTTATTAGTTCCAAGGGGCCTAAAGTGAGGCAAGAAAAAATGCCCCACAGCACTACACCGCCAATACCGGCCTAAAATGCTAATACAAGGCAGGATGCGTGCTTGCTTTCATGTTGTTAACACCAAAGTGGCGCTGCAGAAACTAAGACCCCGCCAAACTGGTCAAACCAATCTCCTTTTCACTAATTGTGGAGAACCTGTTTTACTTGCAGACTTGGTTTCTTGTTGTTTTCTGACATGCTTGTTGTTCTGCTGCTATTGCTCAACTGGGAGCCAACGTGTTGTGAGATGCTCTCCTGCATGCCTCGGTCGTAGCATGTGCTTATTAGAGATACTGTTGCCATACGATTAGCTCAAACCATCCTAGCCATTCTCCACTGACTTCACCATCAACAAGACTTTCTTTGCACACAGAACTGCAGCTCATTGGATGTTGTCTCCTTTGTGCACCATTCTCTGTAAACCCTGGAGAAAAACACTGAAATACTGAAACGTTGACTTTATTTAAATGTATTATGTCAAAAGATTTCACGAAACTGTATTAGGTTTGTTGCAAGCAATAGTATTAAGTTTAAATACAAAATATTAGGCTCAACTTAATAGTATTGCTTTCAACTAACCTAATACAGTTATGTGAAATGTGTTTACACAATACATTTGATTAAGGTCAAAAGTTCCGTTTTTTCAGTGAATACTTTAAACTACAATTGTGTCAAAATCACCCTTCTTCCTCTTTCTGATGCTTGATTTAAACTTCAGCAGAATGTCCTGACCGTGTCTTCATTCCTAAGGCATTAAGTTGCCGTCACGTAATAGGCTGATTTTATCTCTCTAATACATAGCAGTTGAACAGGTGTACCAAATGGCAGGTGTGTGTTTTGTAATTGAGATGTTTAAACACATTCTTCTCATGTCAGGTGGAGCAATGATTAGTAGGCTTTGTTCGCATAGCTTTTCTCTCTCTATCTAGGAACACGTTTGTCCTCTTGACTTAAGAAGAGGATCATCAAGTATCGGTGCACGCAGCAGAGGAATGATGGAATACAATTGTCTTTACTGTGTTTACCCTTCAGGCTCTTTCCATCGGGCTATGTTGCAAGTCAGGTCTTGTTGCTGGGTGAGCTCAGCAGTGTAATACCCAGGATGTGAGGGCTGATGGGAACAGTGTGCGTGTTGAGCAGTCCAGCTTGTCACTAGCTGATAGTCTTCTTATGCCTTTGGTCATGTGCACGGTGTTAGTGTGTGATCTGGGTCAGATGAGGCTTGATATTGAACTGAAGGTGCTACATTAGGTCTAATCCTGGGCCTGTATATGTTGGAGTCCAAATCCTTTTAGCTTCTGAGCTACAGGACAGGCTGTCATAGTGTGATCATCCTGCTTCTACCTGGGCTTCATCACCACTGTTGGTTTTGTGTGTATTGAAATTCAAATCTGACTTCTTGACTACAAGGGGTAGGCTGAGTATATTTCCATTTTAATAGAGGTGTTTTTCTGTTTTTGAAATATTGTGTTTTGTGCTAAAAAAACAATTTGAATCATTTGAAGCTGTTTGCTATATTGGCTCCAAAAGGTGGAACAAGCTCTCCATTGAGATCAGGAAAGCTAAAAGTCTTCCATTGCAGACTGAAAACCCACTTGTTTACTTGGCACGTTGGCCAATTTACTACTGCCATTTTCTTTTATAAGTCTAGGTCAATTGAGATAAAAGAAGACATAAAATGGTCTTTCTCAGGTTCATATCAGAATGTAGTGTCTCTACTGTGACATGTCTCCATGCTCTAATGTTCAAAAAGCTCTTTATTTGTCTCATACTGCCTGTGTTGCAGCTCCTCTTTTCACCCTCTGTCTGAAACCAGAGCCCAGTCTGCTCTGATTGGTTAGCTGGCCGGCTCTGCTCTGAAAGGTCAACCACTGAGAGATGCCCCGCCCCTTAGACGATCACGTACAATGTTTTGTAGCACTAGCCAATAGAAGCGGGAGTGTAACATAGTGATTTCATTATGTTACAGAAGTAAACAAAGTAGTCCAATGGAAGTGTTTCAGGAAGGGGGGGGGGAGTGGGAGAGGAACACAGGGATTTGAGCCTTTGCAGACCATTTACATGCACTAAAACCTATATAACACACTACAGGAAAGGGAACACCAAAATAAGCATCATAGGGCCTCTTGTTTTTTGATAAGAGGCCCTATTAAGGCCTTGTTGTCTTATTTGAAGCAAAAGTGCCTGCATGTTTCTTGCTTTTCTGAGTTTGTATCTTATAGCACTTATTTAAACTTGCTTTGGAGAAAAGCATTAGCCAAATGAAATGTAATGTAGTCTACATAGAAGAAAGGATGTGCAAATGCAGTTTGAAAGTAACCTCTTTATCTTCCTTTTCTTGTAAGGCTTCGAGTGTTGATCAGGTAGTGTGTGTGTGTGTGTGTGTTGATTCATCAGCGATAATAAAACAACGTGATACAGAAGGTAGGCCTATACCTTAAACATATGCAACGGCGATTCAATCGTAACAGAGAAAGTCCTCTTCTATTTTCCCTTGCGAAATCTCATATATGATTAGGGCGCAGACTTCTCATATGGCTGGTGTTTTAGAAAGGGTAAGTGTACAGTTAGTTGGTGATTATTGCCAAATGGACCCCAAAAGGGTAATGCAGGACCCTCATGTGAAGTGGGCACTGTGGTAGCAAGGGTCTAATATATAACCGTTTTGATAAACCCGGCCCTGAAGAAGTCGACTCAAAAGCAGGAGTTGTGTTCTATTCTAACTTGATTGAATTGAACTCTGAACCCTGCATACGCAAATGATGGAGACAGGGGACATTGGTGATGCAGAGGGTGAGTTGGCAGATGACAGGCAGATTGTAGAAGGATGCCTCCAACACATTATTGAATATGAACATTCAAGATGGCAGTGTTTTGAGCACTGTCATTGTCAAAGATATAAGCCAATCTCTGTCTTTAAAATAATATTTGTATACTGTGCATATATGACCAATGATATTAGTCTTTATATAGCTTTGGTGTTTAAATTGCTGCATATTTATATACATAGATTTATTTATATACATAGATATATGCGTTGCAGACTAAAAACAGCTATACAGTCTCTGTTGCACAGAGCGCACTGCACACACGCGCCTTGTTCAGTAACCTCAACAATAACATCCTTATCACTTCCTTATCACTGTATAGATTGTGTACATTTGCAAGTCTGTAAATAAAGCCAGTAACAGCTCTTGCGCTATCATTACAATCCATATCCTCATTTTGAGTCCTAGCCATAATGCAGTCCACGTTCACCATAACTACACTTAAATGAGTAAGCTATAGTTCACCTAGAAAAACGAGGTGTTCACCTTCCAAAGACAAGCATTGGGGATATGTAATGTATTAAATAGGTATTTTTTATATTAAGGATAGTTGCAACTATTTTTCAGCATGTTGAGAAGCAATGTAAGTTGTAAGCTGAAAACATATTAAATACTGCATGATGCTGCATTATTGATTCTAGCGCTGTCAGTTCTATGTTCATGGAATAATTAGAATGGATTTAGTGGTACCTCAATTTCTGTGATAAAACAATATTTCTTTTCATCTTCCTTTGTGAAGTTTCTGTGATTCTCCATTACAAATACTGATAATGTTGTGGTAGTGTCAGACATAGAGAGCTAGCTTCCACTGTAGCCTCAGCTGCTATGAACTACCCCAGTGACTTTTCACCAACATCACAATGTCCCCTCCTTGAATTCAACTTTAGCCTCCTATATGCTGTGTACCACTGTTTCTATTAACATCCAAGCTCACGTGAACAGTATGTTGTGAGGGAAGAGGTCAGGACGGCTGCTCTACATCGAGGAGGTGACATGCTTCCATTTAGAGTGGCTCTGTGCCAAGCTGCAAGCCCATTGGCTGATGGGCCAGGCCCTGCTGACACAAAAAGACCTGTCCTAGAAACAAGGAACACACACACACACACACACACACACACGGCTATGCTCACTCATGTACACAGTGTATCCGCAGACTACATTGTCTGTAAGTGCTCTCTCATGCATGCTCAGAGAGACTCCTCATTCCCAAAGCTGCCAGTCAACACCAACACGATTACATATGGTTCAATACCGATAACATGCTTAGTATGAAAATATAGGCGTACAGTTCAGTAACTGCCATGAAGATCTTTTAGAATTTGATATTTCATGTTTTTCTGTGATAAAGAATTTTAAATCTATTGCGTATATCTCTTTCTACCATCGACTGACTGTATTTTGTTTACAATATGTCTGCGAGTGTTGCACTGATTAAATGTGACACAGTTGTGCAAGCACTCACTGGACCGGCTCGGAATCAGCTGACTGGAAAGACAGTCAGCTGATTTACACGATATCAGTCAATTCAAATTCAAATAGATCTTAAATTAATTTTCATTTTAATGCAGATCACTATCAGGGCTGCTCGATTTGAAAACAATATTTAATTGTGATTATCTTTACTGAAATTGCGATATTATCAAAGATATTGGAGAGATTGACATTTTTTTCCTTATTATTCTTCTTATCGCTGAAAGATATTTTTTAAATGTTTTTTGTTCTGGATCTGTACCACACAAGCATTGTAATAGGTCTGTAGAATACAGTTTGTCGGCCTCTGCAGCCCAACATCATACAATCATTTGACCTTTTCTATAAACATATTTATCATGCAAATGAAGGGTATTCCAGGAAGTAGGCTTAGGAAATATGTAGCTGTTATGCTTGTTTTAAATCGTTGCAGATTTAGTTTTGGGCAGTTCAATGTTTTTTCAGTATTAGCTTAAAAACATCTTCGACATAATAAATCACTTTGGTGTGTTGTTGAGGAGCCAACATACTTTGTGTTGTCCTGGTAACGCAGGCTTCTTCAGCAGACGGACGCGTTCACACTGATGACCGCAGTGCACACATAATGAGTCCCGCTCATTGTTGACATGTCTCTTTCTCTCTCTCTGTTCACAGTCATTCAGCATGGATGATATAGTCATAGCAGGGATATCGGGCCGTTTGCCCGAATCCAACAACCTGGAGGAATTCTGGGAAAACCTCATCAACGGTGTGGACATGGTGACGGAGGACGACCGGCGGTGGACACCAGGTAAAACCTCATAAAGATAGATCTATTTGATTGATTGGGTGATAACTGCATTTCTAAAAAAAGAAAGAATGTCCGTTTGGATGAATTCATTAGTTATTATTATTAGTTAGTTAAAAGGAAAAAAAGACTTTCTGTATGTATCTGCAACACACACCAACAGCAGCTACAGAACGACAGGATCTTCTCTTCATTTCTCCTAAATTCACCAAAAGTTAGCATTTCAAAATGACTCTTTTTCATATTTAAACATAAACTCTATTTACCTGTAATGTCTTGCATGAGGGGAGAATTTACGATATATATCTTTAAAGGCCAAAAATGTGAGTTTAAAATGACATACACCAAACCTTGATGCAAACAATGCATGTTTCGAAATGTTCAAAACAAATCTTTGCATATGTTTTATGATGATTAAAATACATCCATCACGTTTCTTAGACAACACAAATATGTACTTTTTTTTTTATTAACACTGAATTTGAACAGAAAGGCAGGGGAAAACTAGCCTGTTTCTGTCCAAAGTAAACAACTACCAAAACTGTTTTATTCACAATGTAGTACAGTTTAAAACAACAACATAAGCAGAAGAAATAATGTAAAACTAGATAATAAAGAAAGAATGACATTCACTTCTTAGGATCATCACCTGTGTAGTGTAAGTTGCCAACATAGATCATTGTTCAAATCACTAACATCATTCTGACAGTTACGATGGCCTCTTATCTCCTTGATAAGAGAAAGCTCTTCTGCTCACTTTGAAAGATAGCTGATTTCCCCCGTGTCACCAGAGCAGCTATTATCTCAGCAGCTGAAGTTGTAAACATCAGCTGCTAATCCCTTGCGGGATTAATAAAGTTGTTGATTGATTGATTGATTGATTTATGCCGTCTGTGTGTAGATTTAAACTTGACCTGTTTATCTGTTGGCAGTTACAGAGCTGCTCTAGAGACAAGTTTGGCCAGGCTCTGAAATGAAAGGAAAATAAAAAACAATACATGTTGAACTATTGAATAGATACAAGTCTTAACAGACAGAGTTTCTGTGCAAAAAAAGGTGAAATTATTCAAAACAAACGCCAACATTTGATCATCAGTGAGCCATTTTGCAACCAAACCAGACAGTAATTAGAAGTTCCTCTAATCAGTTTTCTTTTGTCATTTTAAATCCGATGGTTATAAATGTAGGTTAATTGTAAGTGTTAAAGCAGATCTACTAGGAGTTTGCATATGTTTGATAATGCAGCGTATAGCAGATGACGCTATTTTGTTTGGCAGCAGAAGTTGAATTAGGTCCAACTTTTGCCAAACAACCCTTTGTTTTTTTCCCAGAGCCCTTTACGTTGGTACATTATACAAATGAATGAGGGGGCTGTGTGTTTTCAGATGAGGCTGAGCCATTTGCTGAGTTTAGCTCTCAGTGAGTGCTAGTTGGTCACCCATCTTGATTAACATGTTTAGCAAGACAAAGACAAAGTGCTGAGAATTGAGCAGCTGGTTTTCTCTCTCTTACTTTTCTATTTTACACCCTTGCCCACATTCCACTCTTTCCAGTCCTCCCTCACTACCCTTCAGTTGTTTCCTCTCTGTGAATAAAAGACCCATCCCTTAGATCCTGGCAACCATCTTAAGCACACATTCATGCGCTGAAAGAGCTGCACTGGGTCAGCTGAGACCACACACAAGGCATCTTGGGAGAGTAGGGACAATAGTGAAACCCAGCACAGGTCAATGGCCTGAAGGGGTCCTTGCAAAGAGACAGAACACAAATAAAATGGTAAATCACTTCTATATGAGAAATGCTGCAAGCCGGTTACAGTATGTGCACAGGAAAACTGGTTAGCAGCCAAAGCCAAAAGTAGTCTTATAAACAAGAAGACACATAGTAGCTTCTAGCAAGCCCAGTGCCACAGTGAAGGTGGCTCAAAGAAACCTGAATATGGACTATTTTACTGCTGTGTTGGAAACTACTATTACGATACGGTTAGCATTGTGATCCTTCACTCTGCTGAACATTCTTTTTTGAAGATGACATGTTCACTGCATTAACCAGTAGCTATTATCCAAGTTAAAAAGACCGCCACTACAATAAGCTATGTGCAATCCAGCAGTTAGCCCTCCACATTTAGAGATTATAGGCAGCTAATAGAGCATCCTAAATGTTATGATGTTTATTCATATGAGGCTAGTGCGGCTGAAGATATTCCCATGCATACGTAAGATAGAGAGTGAGATTTTGCAGCACGTTTAGGAAGATAGCTGTACTTTGTTCTGAAAATACAGACACACAAGCACTTTACTTGGTCTAATGGATGATGCATCTGAATAACATTCAAGTCAATTCCTAAACTTTGATGAAACAAACCATCAAACATTCTGCTTGCAAATAACCTGTTTAGTTATTATTTGGCTAAAGGCGGTGACACTACTGGCATTAGTCCATATTAGCAAACAGGTGACATACTGTTTCACACGATACACTCCTCATTTAACCGGTAAAACAACATAACAATGAGATAACCATCTAATATCTGAACTACCACTTACATGTTCTTTATACACCTGTGTCACTACTTTTATACCCCTTTCTACCAGCTTTTCCCACGTGAAAATACAGAAACATAAGCGAATCACTGCAACGTAGCTGCATAATGTCGGCTAGGTCTACTAATGATGCATTTGCAGCTTCTGCTACCTACTAAATAGTTGCTATTGCGCGTGAACATATATCAGATAATAACAACAAAATACAAATGTTTTTACAAAATAATACTGTTTCCATGTCCATTAATAAGCCCAGCATTACTGTGGGTCCCACACATAGACTGTATATATAAATGGACGTAGTGTCCGTGACGTCACCCATAGGTTTCTGCAGAGTTGCTGAGAAGCCCTTAGTAGGCGGAGTCGGCCGCTGCCGTCTCGACAGTGACGTCAGAGCCTAACTCCCGCCTGCTCCAGCCTGATCTGAGCTGAGGCGGCATAAGATGAGTCCGATTATTTAAATGAAGAATACTCCACCAAGCACCAACACAACAAACACGTCCGAGTTCAAGTTGTGTTCCCCGGATCAGCCTCAAAGCTGAGCCCCTGTAGCATCCTAGAGCTAACAGAGCTAACGGAGCTAGCAGAGGAACAGAAAGCTAGAAGCAGCAGTCACCGCAGAGACCTGTCACTCAAGGTGACCACGCCCTAATTTATGCAAAAACTTTAAGACCTAATATAACTAAAAGGGGTGTGTTATAAAAAAATTCACTCCCCAATCCATTGTCATGAAAGTGGAATCTAACTATATCCAGAATAATTTGTATTGCATCCAGGGGTAGAAAGATGTTTATTTCTGCTGTAAAGTTGGGCATTTTAACATGGGGGTCTATGGAAGTTCCTCCTTCTACAGCCTGCTTCTACCGGCCAATAGATGAACTGCAGTTTGTATGGACTCAGAACAGTCTCATAATACACACATGCACACAGAAGGATTCACACTTGTATTTCATGATCCGCAAAAGGAGTCACACTTGTATTTCCGGATCCACACTTGTGTTTTTCAATGCACACACAAATGTGTTCCGTTTCATATTCATGTAAATAAAATCCAAATACAGAAAAAAGTTTTACATATGTATTTTTGATCCTCACATATTTGTTTTCCGTTTAAATCCCCTGCACCTACAAACACAAACCGCTTTCTGTGCATGGATCGCTGTGCATTCGGGTGTGGGTTTTTTGAGACTCCCCTGACGGTCACCCGATTCGTACTTGTAATTTTTTCTATCTATAGCCAATCAGATGTCTCCTCAATTCTAAGCCAATCACATGAGCGCGTCCCCACGAGGGTAGATTTATTGCGTTCATGACACTTCATATACGCATTTTGCGCTGTCCGGAGCAGGGTGGACAGAATTTATTTTACCGGACAAATTTGAAACTTACCGGTCATGTTTCAATAATAATAAGAAGAAGAATAAGAATTGTGTAATTGTGTGTTACCGGACTATGACCAGATATGGCTAATAACACGGGAGTAACGGATCCCCTCTTTTCCTCTCTCCCTCCCTCTCTCCTGACAGCCCGTCAGTTTCTCATGCAGCTCGCTAAAACTTCACTCGAGTTTATGTTCATATCGATCAGATCCAGCTCTCCTGATCGGCCTTTATAGAGAGCACCGATCAAACTATTAAGAGTGAATATCGGCCGATAATGACCGGCGGGGCTCCCCCCCGTTGACAGTTCACTGTCTAGCACTGGCTTCGTAGTGCACTGATCGATTAGGCTAAGCTAACCTGTAGCTGCTCCCTCCACACTCACAACTTCATACAGACATAAATAAAGCAGCTGTATTCGACATACAGGAAACACACATTTAAAACGGTTTTGCCTGCTGTTTTTGTGTACACAAGAATTCATTAATGGTTCAAAGTGGCGCTGTACCTTAATAATATAAAGGCTTGTATTTGCGTGCATTTCCTGTTCGGAAAGTGGCAATGTACTCAGAGTGGAGGTGTCCTGAGATTAGCGCCTGCAGGCAGGCTCCATGGACCTGTCAGCTCCAGCGCTACGTCATGAACGCAAGAAATCTACCCTCGTGGGGGCGTGCTCATGTGATTGGCTTAGAATTGAGGAGACATCTGATTGGCTATAGATAGAAAAAATTACAAGTACGAATCGGGTGACCGTCAGGGGAGTCTCAAAAAACCCACACCCGAATGCACAGCGATCCATGCACAGAAAGCGGGTTGTGTTTGTAGGTGCAGGGGATTTAAACGGAAAACAAATATGTGAGGATCAAAAATACATATGTAAAACTTTTTTCTGTATTTGGATTTTATTTACATGAATATGAAACGGAACACATTTGTGTGTGCATTGAAAAACACAAGTGTGGATCCGGAAATACAAGTGTGACTCCTTTTGTGGATCATGAAATACAAGTGTGAATCCTTCTGTGTGCATGTGTGTATTATGAGACTGTTCTGAGCCCATAAGTTTGTGGCACTTCCTTATGGGCAAACTCTGCCCCAGAGTTTGCCGCTTGGTCCCACACCCCCGAGAACATTTGTTCTGATACCGACTGTCTAGGCTACATTACCCACCACCCAAGGAATTCTGTTTCATATTAACTTTGTGTTCTTTTTGTCTTTCCTAGGTCTGTACGGTCTTCCAAAGAGGAACGGTAAACTGAAGGACATCAGCCACTTTGACGCAGCCTTTTTCGGAGTGCACCCCAAACAGGCCAACACCATGGACCCCCAGCTCCGCCTCATGCTGGAGATCGCCTACGAGTCTATCGTAGATGGAGGTCAGGAAAACAGAACGTTTAAGGACAAGCACTGAAAATTAAAAACGACTGTCATTCTAGTGAAAGGGGGAAGAAATGGTTGGAAAGCAATACAGTAATCGTTTGCTTGATGAAGTGTGACTTTTGTATTTCCTCTGTGATTTCATTTCAAACAGAGCTTAAGTTATTAAGAGATTATCTAAGAAAAGGCTATGTGATGAAATAGAGTGTATGATCTAAAGACAATGCCATGTTGTGACGCAGGACTGAACCCAGCTGCTCTGCGCGGCAGTAAGACGGGGGTCTACATCGGGGTGAGCGGCTCGGAGGCTGGAGAGGCGTTCAGCAGGGATCCAGAGGAGCTGCTGGGCTACAGCATGACCGGCTGCCAGCGCGCCATGCTGGCCAACAGACTGTCCTACTTCTTCGACTTCAGCGGTACGCACACACAGCAACACACACCGACAGACTCAACTGGGAATGTGACAGAGAATTGTAATACTTTACTCTTCTAATCAGGAATTTGTTATCATTTGTTCACCAAACTCTAATGGTGTCCTATTCTCTATAGGGAATTTTGTGCCAAAACCCAAACTGGCCCGTTTCCAATTCGACTCCTACACTCTTAGATTTCATGACAGAGTGAGTTATGTCTGTATTCACACTCTAGGCTGAAAGAGGCTCCTTCCTTAAGTTGGAGGTTGTAAATACAGCGGCAAGCTTTTGGACGATCTTCCCTCTCTCAGGCAGAAACAGAAACAACGTCACTTTTTGTAACCAGTATTAGTATATCATGCATACATTTACTGTTTTGTAGAATAGACACAAGTTTATAAGATCCTAATTTAAAATGTTTTAAATACAATGTAACCTTCAAGTTGTTTACAACTGTATGACAATATAAAATGTCTAAACCGGTTTTTTCAATAAGTGTTAGAAAAATATCACTCGTCACCGGCTTGATCTTCAATATCAGGTTACATGTATTTATTATCCTTGCAAGAATGGAAAGTAGTCATCACACGCAAGGCTTGCATGGGACAAATAGTTCCCCGAATAGTGTCCTTGACATGCTTCTATACAAGAGAGTGTTACAGTCACAAGATGCAGAATACCGGTTCAAAGCAGTATTCAAGGTTTAGTTCAGATTAGCTAAGGCCTACGTAAGCAACAAACATGAAAGTCATATGTCTATCTCCATAGAGGCTGAATCATCATGTTAATCGTTGTCACATAGCTATCATATGCCTAAAACAGTGTGTCCTGACGCTCTTCTAGGTAATCATACATCCGGTTACGTACACAGCTACGTAGGGCCTTTGTTATCATGTGCTACTCTGATATTAGAAGAAGAAGATGGACCTTTATTAATCCCCCGAGGGGGAAATTCAGTTTCCACTCTGTCGTACACACACATGCGTTTTTATACAGGTCATATAGTACACACTTTTTAGAACATGCACATACATACAAATACACACATAGTTATATGCAAACATGCACATGCAGTTGAGAGGTCAGAGCAGAGGTAGCCAGTCTAGCCGGCGCCAGTGAGCAGTTGGGGGTTAGGTGCCTTGCTCAAGGCACTTCGGCAGTGGCCCAGGAGGTGAACTGGCCCCTCTCCAGTACCAGTCCACACTCCGTATTTTTTGGTCCGATCGGGGACGTGAACCGGCAACCCTTCGGTCCAAAGTCCAATCCCCTACAGACTGAACCACTCCCGCCCCCAACAAGAGAACATTCAGTATTTTCCCAACAATAAGGTAGACATGTTAATGTTTGCACGGAACAATTTCTACACAGTGTGTTGCACGAGGGACACAAACAGCGTTGCACATGTTAGGGCAGCTGTTGGTCAGGACAGATACTGGCCGTTTCTCAATGTCGAGTAAAGCTGCTCCAGAGCCACTATTTCAAGCATACTACGTCATCGAGTGGCGTCGAATCACTGTTTAAATGCCCAGCATATATGTGCTACTAAGCAAGCCTCCTCGACTTTGAGAAACGGCCACAGACTTCCTGTTGGACAGTTGAATAACTTCCTGTTGGAGGGTTTAATAACTCCCACTTCCCATTTGTTGGTTTGGAACGGCACTTAATGTGGTGGACCCTGCACACGAGCGCGCAGACAGAGTGGAAGCTGGGAGGGAGAAAGTGCTGGGCCGGAATTGGAATTGAGCCTGTATGCCAAAACAAGTTGTCTGTTCCTGGTTTGCTTCCATGCTGTGCATTCATTTTTTAATGTGGCCTCCTCATCCTAGACTTTACACTTAAGTTGCATCATTCACATGGAAAGTACATTTCTTGACTCTTGGAATGTACTTATTAATAGTGTTGTTTTTGTATTTAAGTACAGTAAGGGTGATCAACTAGTATCATTAACTCTTGAATATATTAACGTTTGGACTGTTCTATATCTTCTCTTAGTGTCAGTACTTTTTAATTTGCTGTTTTAAGGTGTAGACCTGCCCTGCTGCTACATAAATGCACATCTGGATCCAATGCTGCCACCAAGTGGCCTGATATCTTTCAGTTCAGAGTATTTCTATGGACCACCAGTGATACAGTTGACATGCTACAGCTGTAACCCCCTCCTCTCCCCCCTGCAGGCCCCAGCACTGCCATCGACACGGCCTGCTCCTCCAGCCTGCTGGCTCTGGAGAACGCCTTCCACGGGATCCGCCAGGGCCACTGTGACGCCGCTCTGGTGGGGGGGGTCAACCTGCTGCTCAAGCCCAACACCTCGGTGCAGTTCATGAAGCTGGGCATGCTCAGTCCTGAGGGGACCTGCAAGTCCTTTGACGCATCAGGTGAGATAAAGAGGCAGAGTCTCAGCTCTTCATGTTTACTTTCTTCTATTCACCATGTATTTGTATACCAATACATCATTTCTATTGTTTCATCTGTTGGACAGGAAACGGATACTGCCGTTCTGAGGCAGCAGTGGCTGTGCTGCTGACGAAGCGCTCGATGGCTAAAAGAGTGTACGCCACAGTGCTGAACGCTGGCAACAACACAGATGGATACAAGGAGCAGGGTGAGGGTGCACGCTAACCGCCTGACAGTCACCAAGCTGTTATAATGTGATGTGTATAGTTATAATACTTGTCCTCTTTGTCCCTCAGGTGTGACCTTCCCTTCAGGTGAGATGCAGCAGAGGCTGGTTCGCTCTCTCTACCAGGCAGCTAATATAACTCCTGATCAGGTGGAATATGTGGAGGCCCACGGCACAGGGACCAAGGTCAGTGCACACCAATCACACACATCGCCTGTGATCAGTGCTCGTCATGCCTCACCAGACGGATAGTTGAAAAGAGAAAGCAAAAGTCAACTCGACACAACATGTAATCTCCGCTCTCCTTCTGCAGGTTGGGGACCCACAGGAAGTGAACGGCATCGTCAGTGTGTTCTGTGACTCGAGGTCAGAGCCCCTGCTAATCGGCTCCACAAAGTCCAACATGGGCCATCCAGAACCGGCCTCTGGTCTGTCTGCTCTTGCTAAGGTGAGAGTTAAGGAGTGCTCAGAGGATTTATTTTTGATTCATGTGTTTTGGGTGAACGTTTTTTTTACCTATTCTTAATGTTTTCAATGGAAGGTGGGACGAGAAACCTGCTATTTTAATTTATTAGGCAAATAATTCTGCAGCCAACTTAAATTACTATAGAGTGGTGCAGGAATTTGTCCTAAACCCAGAAATGAGTCGGCACTTCAGCTATATGGTTCGCTTGTCTCAAAGTCATTTTCTTCCTTAATGGGTTTTTCGTAAGATGCCTAAAATAAGATCTATGGTAACACAAGCTGACAAGATGTTCACGTTTTGTATTATGACATAAAATTAATCAGTGTATACCCCACTTCTGAAGCTTTTACAAGTCGTAAACAAGTGACTAACTGAGAGTACCCAATGTCATCATGTTTTTGTATTCACTGTTACATGTCTGATATGTGTAATATCTAATGTAAAGTGCTTTGAGCATTTGGAAAAGCACTCTTAGAAATGCAATTAAGTATTATAAACAAGCGTTTTCAACAGATCTTATTTCTGCCATATTTAAAAACCCAATGCATCCAATTGTTTTTTTTTATCGAGAGATGCCTTGCAATGCTAAATTCCGGGTCATCCAACAAATATGTCATCCCTTACAGTATGTCATTTCATCCTCCTAACTGCAGGGTACATGTGCCACATTTAAAGAGGAAGAAAGGCAGATATCAATTAAACAGAAAAATACAAAAGATAACCTTATTTTGATAGCACCTTCCATAAAAGGAAGCAGCCCAAAGTGCTTAAAATGACAAATTAAGAAAAAGTTACAAAATCAAAACAGGAATAGTTTGATCACAATATAATACAAATATGAAAAATGATACCAGTCAATTTATTGATAATGAGCTATCTCAGCAACACTGAAATGCTGCTCTGTATCACGTCTGCTTTTCTTAATTGTTATATTTGTTCCTCTGCCACACAGGTGGTGCTTTCTCTAGAGCGAGGAGTCTGGGCCCCCAACCTGCACTACAACAGTGCGAACGCGGACATCCCAGCGCTCAGCGACGGTCGGATTCAGGTGGTCGACCGGCCCATTCCCATCCGAGGCGGCATCGTAGGCATCAACTCGTTTGGATTCGGAGGTTCAAATGTTCACGTGATTCTCCGTCCAGCGGAGAAATCAACTGACACGGCCGCACCGCCCAGGACACTACCCAGGGTGCTTCAGGCCTGTGGCCGCACAGAGGAGGCAGTGAAGGTGCTGCTACAAAAAGGGAAGGAACACGCTGCTGATGACAACTTCCTGTCTCTGCTGAATGAGGTTTCAGGAGCTCCTACTTCCAGCATGCCCTTCAGAGGCTACACCCTGATTGGCTCTCAGAGCGACGTCACCGAGGTGCAGCAGGGGCAGGCCGCCCCCAGGCCCATCTGGTACATCTGCTCAGGTGCAGTAATGCTTTCATTTATTTATTCATTCTACAAATGTTTTTTTAAATAAGGCACAGAATCCTATTTACTCAGCATCTGAAAGTAAAATGTTTAGAAACATAAATATACGGATGACCAAACATAACATTGAAATTAAAATCACCTGCCCTCCAGTTGTTCTACTCTTGAAAGCAGAATGAATGTTTTAGTAGCAAACAATACTGCCATGCTACTTTTAATTTACATTTGAACTGTCTCCCTAAAAAACATAAACCAACATTTATTGATATGTCTCCTGTCCAACCAGGCGGGATAAGACATCAGATCTTTAGTATGCGTCATAAAGGACACTTTTTAGTCATTCCAACTACCCACTGCACTGCCTGAGATCAAAGACAAATGACAGGAGAATCTGTGCTCGACGTGCAGGAATGTTGTGAATGCACTGACTTGGATATGTTTAATCTGTCTTGTGGACAAACTTGAGGATGTAACAAGCTCATGCTGTCTTGTGGGGAAACATGATCATTACTTGTAAGACATATCAATATGAAAATAAACAACATAAACAACGAACAAGGCTATGGAGTAGTATGATCTAAAAGGAAGCTTGATTTTGAGGATGCACATGGTCATAGTTCTGAGAAATGTGTTGTGATGCTGAGGGCTGCTCGAGGTGAAGAGCCAGGACATGACTGGCTTTGTCGCCATATTCGTAGTGTTCCGCTTGACTTCAGTATAATTGTATCTGCCTTTTCTGTGTAGTGAAAATCAATTTCAGTTTGGAGGTATTCAGTGTTTGCATAGGTCCAAAATAGCTTTTTTTTTATATATACTATCAGTATCACAAATGAACAGAGTCTAACATCTCAAAAACCTTTGGGAGAATTGTGTGAAACAAAGCATTACACACTTATTTTGAACTGTGTAGAAAATATCAACCATTATATGTACCTTTTAGAAACAATGTCATGTGTCTAATGGCCTTTTGATTGTGAATGTCTTTATAAGGAAATGCTATATTGCTGAGCTAAGGTGTGAGTGTGTATATTGTATTCCCAGGTATGGGGACTCAGTGGGCCGGGATGGGCCGCAGCCTCATGCAGCTGCCTGACTTCAGAGAGTCCATCCTGAGGTCGGACGTGGCTCTGAAGGAGACCGGCCTGGTGGTGTCCAGCCTGCTCATGGACGCAGACGAGGCCACTTTTGAAGACACCGTTCACGCCTTCGTTGGCCTGGCTGCCATACAGGTAGAGTAAAGACGCCATGTTTCATGTGGGAACTTTTGCAAATATATGTCATTTGATATAGACTACAGGGTAGGAAATTCATGTAAATATGTTTTACTTTTATTTAGATATAAGTTATTTAATATTAATATAATGGAACTGATATAGAGCAAAAGCAGGTTTAATTGTATTGCTGTAGTGAATCAGAAAATACAGAAACTATGGGAATAATCACATTTGTTTTGTGGCATTTTCCAGATTGCTCAGATCGACCTGCTCACTAAGCTGGGCCTTGTGCCTGATGGGATTGTGGGTCACTCTGTAGGAGAGCTGGCCTGTGGCTACGCTGACGGCTCCCTCAGCCACACTGAGGCCCTGCTGGCTGCCTACTGGAGGGGCCGCTGCATCAAGGAGGCCAACCTTCCTCCAGGAGGCATGGCTGCCATCGGTGAGAGACAGTTGGGATTGTTTTCCATATTTTAAAATATGCTTGCATGAAATATGCACAATGTCTTACATGAAATGAAAATCGCCATAGTCTAGGTGTCAGGATTTAAAAAATCTTTCAGTCAAATTACATTCTTATTGATAATATGTGACCTGCTCTCTCAAAATCTGTCGGATGTTGCAACAGCGCATTCAAAGATAAACTGGATTTATGTTAACAACTTGTGTTATGGCCCTTTTGGTACTGGTACATCCCCCCCACCCTGCTGGCTGCTCTGAAGAATTACACTTAGTATTTGTTTTTATTAGATTGTACACATCTTTTACATTAGTATGTGTTTTGTTCCAGGATTGACGTGGCAGGAGTGTATAGCTCAGTGTCCTAAGGGAGTGGTCCCTGCCTGCCACAATGCTGAGGACACCGTCACCATCTCCGGCCCTCAGGTCAGACATTCCTTCAGAACCTGGTAACACTCAGAGAACCTGAATAATGCACAGTCTGACTATACTGAACAAAACCTATTGAGGTGAATACGTTTCAATGAACTCTTCGTGACCGCTAGAGGCAGTGCTTAACAAAGACTTGGTACCTTTATCGTTATGTACAAAAGAATAACGTTAGGTTTAAAATGCTATTGGTGCTAAATACTAAGTTTAGAAACACTGCTTCGAAAATGTAAACCGTTTTTGAAAAAGGAGAAGAAGAATACAGTAATTTGTCAACAGCTATAACATAACTACACAGAAAACAATGCTTTGGACTTTGTTAAAACAATGTCAGGTTTAGAAGAACAATAGAAACTGTATTTTCTAATGAAAGATTGATTTTCACTCATCTAGTGTTTCCCAGGTGTAGGATGTTGTGTATTGACAGTTGTGTTGTGTGTGTTCCATCAGGCAGCCATCACTGCGTTTGTGTCCGAGCTGAAAGAGCAGGGAGTGTTTGCAAAGGAGGTGCGCAGCGCTGGTGTCGCTTTCCACTCCTACTACATGGCCTCCATCGCCCCCACCCTGCTGGCTGCTCTGAAGAAGGTACGTAGCTCTGCTGCATTCCAACAGTGAGCAACAGTGCAGCTCTGCTTCGACATTCTCATTAAGAGTTTATTATCGTCATGCAAAGACAGCATGATGAAAGATTTGGCTGCTTTAATTTAGAACCTTTCTTTTTTTGGATTCTTGGCATGTCAGAATATTATCTCTTAAATTCAGATATTTGTCAAAAAGCATGCATATAGTTAAAAATAATAGTAGTAGTAGTGAAGTGATGTCCTATTTCTCTAGGCCAACCCGGAAGTAGGCAACACAAGGGCTTCCTCGACAAAAAGCCAATGGGATTTTTCCTTTGGATTTTGGAATATTGCGGAAAACAAAATATATGTCAAAACGTTTATGATACTTAACACATTTTGTTAAGCAGGATAATCTGCACATATTAACCAAAAACCTTTTTGAGGCATTAAAGCAATTGCCAGAAGTAAAAAGTTAGCACATCAGCACCACTAAGCTAAAGGCAGCTAACGTTTGGTGTGATGACGTTTAATAGTTTCTTGTTAGTAAACACCTTTTTTAAGACGCGTAAAAGCTGCAGACATTCACCAGTGGGGTATTTATTGATGTATTTTATGTTGTGGAACAAAACTAGAAAATCCCTTTAGCTTGTGTTAACCACATACCTCATTTCAGGAATCTAATAACATAGTTGGACTCATTGCTGCTCCACTCTTTTGATAAATAATGTAAAATGTCTTCTTGTGTGAAGGTGATCAAGGAGCCTCGGCTGCGCTCCCCCCGCTGGGTGAGCACCAGTATCCCTCAGGCAGACTGGGACTCTCCTCTGGCTCTGTACAGCTCGGCTGATTACCACGTCAACAACCTGGTGAGCCCCGTGCTGTTCCACGAGGGCCTCAGCCTGGTGCCGGAGAATGCTGTGACCGTGGAGATAGCCCCTCACGCTCTGCTGCAGGTACGCAACCAAGACCACAGAACCCTTGTGCCATGGGAATTGTAGTCCTATAGAGTTCATTCACTACAGAGACTGCCACTGTTCTGATTCACTTAACATGTTTCCTGCTCGTTTTCTGCACAGGCGATCCTGAAGCGTAGCTTGAAGCAGACATGTTCCATCCTCCCGTTGATGAAGAGAGGCCACGCCAACAACCTGGAGTTCTTCTTGTCAAACGTTGGGAAAATCTACATGAACGGGTCAGTAAACGCCTCACTTCAATGTTCAGTCGAACACATGGTGATGGTTTGATCATAAAGCAAGAAATAATAAATAAATGAAATTAAACATGCAAGGAATAGCAAAGGTGTTGATATATACAGATATGGATCATTTTAATTATGTTAAATATATATAAATATAGATACAAATGTCAATTTGTGTATTATTAGAGAATTATCTATCATTTAATATAAAGACTTTATTGAGCATACAGGCATAAGTAGATCATACATACTATGAGAACAACACAATATACAAACATTTCAAGGAAATCAAAATATAATGAAAATATAAATATAATTACAAAGTTTAACAGTTATTTCTCAATTAGTTGGCATAGATAACATTATAAGACAAAAACACAAACATTTGAGAAAAGGCTTAAAATAAAAAAAGGCATACATCTTGCAACCTTACCTAACTTACTACTATCTTGTTGAGTCATAAAAAAACAACAATTTGAGGTCAATTTGCTTCTCTTTTTTCCTGGAAGCAGTTTCAGATTGCTAATATTAGAATCTTTTAATGCTCCTCTTCAGCCTCAACGTGGACAGTAACAGCCTCTGCCCAGCGGTGAAGTACCCTGTGCCGGTGGGAACCCCTCTGATCTCTCCCCTGCTGCAGTGGGACCACTCCCAGACCTGGGACGTTCCCAAGGCCGAGGATTTCTCCTCAGGCTCAGGAGGATCCAACTCTGCCATTGTCTATAATATCGGTAAGAAATTCTCATCTGGGTCAAAAACTAGTTCTGCTTTCTTTTGTCATATTAATATTAAGAAAAGGTGCTTTAGAATTTAATTTGACCATGATTTTAAACCCTTCTTTGACCAAAAATAGACATCAACCCAGAGTCTCCAGACTACTACATGCTTGGACACTGCATCGATGGGCGTGTCCTCTACCCGGCCACGGGCTACCTGGTGCTGGCTTGGCGTACCTTGATGAGAAGCCTAGGCGCTGTCATGGAGAGCACCCCTGTAACCTTTGAGGACATCACCATCCACAGGGCCACCATCCTGCCAAAGAGCGGTGAGAGCACAGCAGGGGGTGTGAGCATTGAGGGGGGGTCTTTGATTAGGATGTAATGATGAACCTGTAATGTCTCTTTTCTCTCCTCACCTTTCTGTTCATCACAGGCTCGGTCCAGCTGAAGGTGCACCTCATGCCTGCCACCAACAAGTTTGAGGTTTCAGAGAATGGAAACCTGGCTGTCAGTGGTACGTAGATTTTCAACCTGCATTGTTTGACAGTGCAAACACACAGGAGAGTTTCTGGACAGACCAGACTTCTTTCAATTTTAATGTTTGATTTAGAAATGTGGGTTTTATTCAACTTCACTTCTGGTCTATGTCGTGTTTTCAACATCAAATGTTGTGTCACTGAGCGGCTGAATAGTTCACCTGGTAGAAATGGCGGCCCATGTACAGTGGCTCATTCCCCAATAAAGTGGACCCGGGTTTGAGTCCAATAATCGGTGCATGTGTGTCTTTGATGCCTCAAAATCCTAGACAATATCTGTCTTACTTATAGATGTACTGTAGGTTTAGGACTACTTTCACATAAGGATGTCCGTCATACGTTTTATGATCCAATTTTATTTTAATTACATTTTTTACTTTATATGGTTCTTTGTTTAGGCCTGCATTATAATAACTTCACCACATAGTATTCATATGCCTCTGTCAGGTATGACTCCTATCCTCTTTGATCACTATTTGATGCGTCAATGGGACAAAATGAAAGTAATGGGGGTTTATGCAGCGATATATAAGTCTCAACCAGCAGTTCCAATGACAATGATAATCAACGTCAGTCCCTTGTAGAGATGATCCATAACAAGAGGTCGACCTAGGCATCAGGGTCTGCTTCTGTGTATAAACTGCAATAATCCTTGAAAATTATCCTTTTGTTGCCCCCCTTTTTATTTTCAAAATGCAGTCTCACCAGTAACCTCTGCCTTCCTTCTACTCTTTATCCCTTGTGATTTTCAGGTAAGGTGAGCATCTTGGAGGATGCAGCCCTTGACTCATTCCACAGTCAGATAAAAAACCAAGCGGCCTACATCGCCGGTGACTCCAAAATGAAGCTGACCGCACACGACATCTACAAAGAGCTGCGACTGCGCGGATACGACTACGGAAAGACCTTCCAAGGAATCTTAGAATCCAACAATGCAGGTGTGTGTCTGTTTTTCATTTATCAACCCAACACTCTGGTGTTCTATATTGTTTTTGCTGATTGGCTACCGTCATGTGATTGGCTGCCTCCAGGAGACAGTGGGAAGCTGCAGTGGTCTGGAAACTGGGTGACCTTTCTGGACACCATGCTGCAGATGATGGTGGCGGGGCTGTCAGGGCGCAGTCTGCGTCTGCCCACCAGGATCCGCTCCGTGTGCATCGATCCAACTCTGCATCTGGAGAAGGTCTGCGACGACGCTGAGGGAAAACAAGGTGTGGTTTCACTTTAATGAAAAAATGGTTTCTATCATGTCCAAATAATGTAAAAAAGTGGTGTTTAGAGGTTAAACTGTAGATACAAACAGATAACGTATATAGAAAGATCCCTATGCCATTTAGAAATATAAATTCCTCTCTTTTGTGTCCAGATATTTAAATTGTTGGAACTGAGCTAACGTGCTAACCTTCTATAAGTCTTAAACTAATTATCTCTTTCATTCCCGTAGCTGCCGATGTCCACGTAAACCGTTGCCTTGACCACATTGTTGCCGGTGGAGTCCAGATCAGCGGTCTGCATGCCACTGTGGCCCCCCGCCGACAGCAGCAGCAGAGCCCCCCCACCCTGGAGGAGTTTGTGTTTGTTCCCTACGTGGACACAGAGTGCCTGACGTCCAATGGGAAGCTTGCAGAGCAGCTGAGGCTCTGTAAAGGTACAGATACACCTGTCAGGAAGGCTTTATGAATGTTGTTATTTCTTATGTGAGGCAATGCAAAGTTGACATCGCTTCACACTTCTTTGTTATGATGACCTCACAATAATCAAGACAACATAACTTATAGGAATGGGAACCATACATTTTCCTAATTTCTATTCTTTTAGTGTGTCATATGCTTATTTCACAGAAAGAACAAATATTTTTAAAACCCTTTACACAATTAATTTTCAAATTCACAATAGGTATGCATATGTATTTTTATATTCATAGGATATCAACTAATTGCATACAGTTAATGTTATTAACTACGATAATTCAATAGTAATCCTTTCATTCATTAAATGATTCACAAGTTAGTTTTAATAGGTGCCATTTGAGTTGTTACAATTTTCTCATCTTCCTACTGTAACAATGAACAACAGTTGCTTCGCTAAAGAACAGTCCGTGGATCACGGCCTCCTACCTTTGCAACCAATCTTCTCATGGTGCTGACACAACAAAAAAAACGGAATATATCACTTTGTGCAGCGTCATCCATCGAGTGCCTTAAGTATATTTATGAACTGATAGGCAGAACCAAAATCCTCAAAGATTGGAACCAAGTTTTTGTTCTCAAACTCCAATTAGGTTTTATAAAAAATTGATCAAGTTGGAGAGTTGGATCAAATGAATGCATAGGTGGGAAGAGTTTGCGTGGAAATGACTACTACTTACTATTTTCTTGAAATTTGTATTTGCTATGACAACTTGAAGTTTACATTACACAACAGCAGACCTAATCCTCAAACTTATAGAAAACATGTGGCCTTATTAAACTGTTGTAAGTTGTTGGTTTTATTTATTTTGTTCAACCTGTTTCCTTTTTTTGTATCATCTCCCACATCATTTCCTAAGACTTTTTCCCCACTCTTTGCATCCAGGTCTAATACAAAGACTGCAGCGAAAGTTGGCCCCCCATGGTGTGAAGCTGTCCATCCCCGGCCTGCAGGGGGAGTCAGAGGGCCCCCTCCCCAGCCCGGAGCCCTCTGAGCCAGGCCTGCTGCGGCTGCTGGCCCTGCTCTGCGGCTTGGAGCTGAACGGGAACCTTCACTCTGAACTGCAGCAGACTGTGGAGAAGGAGCGGGGGTGCCTGCTGCAGGACGAGCTGCTGCAGGGCCTGCTGGACAACCCCCCCCTCAGACACTGCCTGGACACTACCCTGGAGAACTGCATGCCCGGCAAGATCAAAGTCCTGGAGGTAAGACTGTGTAACAGATTAAAAACTGACAGAAAACAAAAGTCATGTAGATGCAGAATGGATGACTGATGATTTAGGCCCTGTGTCCACAGAGCGTATTTTTGTCAGAAAGGTGCAGGCAGGGGGCTCGGGGAGAGTAGGGTGGCCGACAGGTGCAAAGGCACTTCAACGGCCCTAAACACTTCCATTCGTAGCGTTTACCAAAAGCACTGCATAATCGAAACGCTGCAAATACAAAACACTGAAAGGAGCTCAAAACACAACAGAAACCAGGGGACAGTAAAAAGTGACGCACACAGATGGATTCGGAGCACTTGTTGCAGTTCAGGACTATAAAGTTGTCTGTCACTGTCGCAGAGTTAGTCTGGTTCATTATTCTAATGTTCTGTCAGTATATCTGAAATAACTACGTTAGCTAGCTAGCTTACAGCAGATCTGCAATAATGTGATCTCATGGTTAAATTAAGCCTATAAAACATGTTTGGGTCTTTGTTATGATAGTTTTGGCCTGAAAGACATAAAATCAGGCTTCTCCCACGATTTCTACGACTCCACCCGCGGCTTTTTTGAACCAATAGAAGTGATCAAACCGGGCACATAAAAATGTTGGTGCGCTTAGAAAAAAGACTTATGTACTCTCTCCTAATAAGAAACCATTTAAAAAAGATGCTGTCTCTCAGAAAAGACACCATGTGGACACAGGATGATAGTCTCTAACGATCTAGTATTAACCCTCTTCACCTCCCGACCCCTCTCAGGCTCTCTCCAGTGACGGGCAGCTCTTCTCCCGCGTTCTATCGCTGCTCCACATCCAGCCCATGCTGCGTGTGGACTACACTGCTACAGCGCCCCAACTTGACCTCATGATCCCCCACCAGGCCACTCTGGAGGAGATGGCAGTGGCCTCAGCTCAGTGGGACCCCATGACAGGCCCGGCCCCTGGAGGCGCAGTAGCAGACCTCGTGGTGTGTAACCACGCCTGGGGCCCCTTGAGGACGGACCCTGGAGTGCTGGTGGCAAATCTGGCTTCTGGAGCCAAAGAGGGGGGGTTCGTTCTCCTCCACACCCTGCTGAAGGGGGAGACTCTGGGGGAGATGGTCGCCTTCCTCTCCAGCACCGCTCAGAACAACGCCCAGCAAGGACTCCTCACACAGGTTAGTGGAGACAATGTGCAAATCAATTCTTCATAACATTACCCTTCTACCTTTTTATATCTACTGCTTTTTTTTTTTCCTGTTTTCTTTTGTATTCTCAAATTGTATTTTATTTGGAAGAATTTAAACTCATGTAACATGCTGAAATGTTAAACATAGGGTATTCTATTCGATTATGCTGAAATTATATTAAATTAAATAAAAAAGGACAGTTTGTGCCCTCTAGTGGTAAAAAGTAAATGAGCTTTAAAAGTTCATAATATGCTCTAGTAGTATTTGTTATCTTATTGCTACATTCTATAAATGTGAGTTGAACGTTATATGTTCAAACATTAGCTGCAGGAGTAAGTATACAAAAGTGTGCAGATTATATCTTAAAACAAACCAAATAAAAGGCTTACTTTAAAACTTGGATATCATAAATGTATATTTTGATATTCAAATGTTATAACAGATTAATGACCCCAGACATTTTTTAAAGACCTGCAGAAATCCAGGCCTCTGTATTTATATGACTTGAAGAGAGACTTGAGTTTTGTAAGATCTAAACAGAAAAATAGTAAGTAAGTACATTTCCATTTTTTTTTTTTTTAAACATCCCTATGATGCGACCTCTAAAATTGTAGCAATTTTTTCAATAATTATGTCAATCTATGTCAAAGAAACCATTTTTGTTTTAGTTAAGTGAGCGGCGATGCTAACCTCAGATTGAGTGTGTCAGTGTGTGTTGATATTCTGCTGATACTCTCTCCCTCTCCTCACAGGCTGAATGGCAGAAGGTGTTCTCTGAGGCCTCTCTCAGCCTGGTGACTGTCAGGAAGTCTTTCTATGGCTCCGCCCTCTTTCTGTGTCGCTGTCAAACTTCTGTCAAAGAGCCCCTTTTCCTGCCTGTGGACAGCACTGACTACAAGTGGGTGGAAACACTCAAGGTGAGTTTAAAATGCTTCTGTATATGTCCTCCAGTGTCTTTCAACCATTATTTATTCATCGAGTCAGGTTAAAAGGAGTAGAACATTGTTTGTATTAAAACAAATACATTGAAAACAGTCCTATTGTGTGTTTTACTCTTGTTGCTTTTGTTGCTATGACACCCAAATTATCGTACGGGGAATTAATAAATGTTCATTTTCTCTTATTTTATCATGTAACTGTGTGTTTTTGTGTTGCAGGCGAAGCTGGCAGAGCCATCAGACACCCCAGTGTGGCTGACCGCCTCTCAAGCCCACTGTGGCATTGTGGGAATGGTCAACTGTCTACGGCAGGAGCCAGGGGGCGAACGAATACGGTAAGACTGATCTCTACCATTACAACTTTTGTTATGTTAACAGAATTCTACCTTTAAGACTGTATACTGTAAGTGCATAAAACATTGATTCCACATGTGTTTTACTTATTATATGTTATAATGAGCTTATAATGATCCCCATTAGCACTAGCATTAGTATTGGCTATTTTTATTAGGGTCCTCCTCACACATACAGCCAAACACACATTTAGACACTTCAGTCATACAAACATAACAAATTGAAACAACTTATCTCATGCTATTAATAATTTAGTAATTGACTGACTGAATTAGCTGTTTAGTCAGTTAGTGGCACTGCACACAGATTCTGGGGGACGCATGTTTAAATTGGATTACTAGTGTCCCTTGTGTATTATAAAATTACTAACATTACAGTACATACATAACATACATATTGGGTAAATGTAATAATTTTCTGTATTGTGGTCTCTTTTTCATTCCAGCTCTGCATTTGTGTCCAATCTGAATGAGTCTTCAGCAGCACCGAGCCTCCAGCCGGGTCAGGAGTCGATGCAGTCGGTGCTGGGGGGGGACCTGGTGATGAACGTGTTCAGAGACGGACAGTGGGGCGTTTTTAGGCACCAGCTCATCACTCAAGGTAACTAATATCAAATCTCATATTCATATATTCTAGTTAGATTGATATGGTTCTGCCACTGTTTTAACCCTTAGCCGCTTTCACACCAAGTACTTTGCCGCACTTAGTTCCCAGCACTTAGTTCCCAGCACTTAGTTCCCAGCACTTAGTTCCCCCATGGAACTAAAGAGCAGATCGCGTTCACACCGGAATAAGGTGCCGTTTACACGAGGACAAAACGGCTTGTATCTGCATAGTTTCTCTTGCGTATAGCCCTATTATTTACACGAGGCCGTAACAAACGGACCCCACAAATGATAACGGGTCCCAAGGTGGATAGATTTGCAAACGAAACTCTCTGGGGGGTCAACCGAGTCCGTGTAATCACCTGGATACGAATATTTCCTGAAAAAATAGCGATAGCCCCGCCTCTCCCCACCTCTCCTGCTCACTGCTGTAGCATGGCCAGTAGCCATCTGTAACGATCAACTATCAAAAATAGCTGTGTTAATTAAACGCACAAGGGGTTCTTGAATGAAATAATATTATAAAAGGCAAACCAGAATTGTTAACGCCTAATATACTCCTTAAACAAAATAAACAGAGTCAGATTTCATGCATTGATCCATTATATTGACAATTTTCCAGCCAAACAACACAAACAAAATTAAACAGTCCGCTCTGCGATACACCAACATTGTCTTTACTGCCTAATCCAGGCCATTATTGTTCATTGCTCCTGCGCCCGTCGGCGGCAAAAAGAGAAATGTTTGTAGGCCTATTCAGGCTATAATCCACACAAAAAAAGGAAACACAGGACCGGCGTGTCCCAGAGGAGCGATCTCACCCAGTGTTTGTAGAAAATATCTCTCTTTCTGAGCGCGTCCTCTCCACGGAGACGTGCTTCTTGGTCGGTCGATGCAATATCCACAGATTCGGTTTCTTTCAGTTAACTTCCCCGTTGCATTTATCCATATATTTACATGCTGAGGAAATGACTATATCCCGCTGAATACCAGCAATCGCCACACACACTTCCTCCTGTCAGTAGCTACTGCTAGTGCTACTGCTACTGACCATGCTACATATGTTAGTGCAACATCTACAGCTCCTCTACCACAACCATCAGCAACAAGTGGACATGGAGAATTACATGAACTACTACATGTGGCTAAATCCACCGCGGGGCATAAACAGAAGGGTAGCCATGGCAACATTGCTCCGGGCTGCTCCAGGGTCTTCTTCGCTGCTTTTGGTGTATTTTGTGGCGGAAGTTACAGCGCCACTTACAGTCCCGGCATATGTACTACAGCGTGTCCAGCACTTTCGAGCGGTCTCGTGTGGAAGTACAGCGCCACTTACAGTCCCGGCATATGTACTACAGCGTTTCCAGCGGTCTCGTTTGAACAGACACGTTCTGTTCAAACGAGACCGCTGGAAACGCTGTAGTACATATGTACAAATGAAACGAATGCATGTGAACGGAAGACTTTTTAGAAAACGCATACTGTGCATAAACGCAAACGTTCCCGTGTGCACAACACCTAAGTCCCTGAGGGAGGATTAGGCAAATGAAGCCGCTGACGTCACTTCTTCTTCTTCTGCTTTGGCAGGCCGCAAACAACGTCCCCGGAGTTGGGGACTGGCTTCAGTAGAAGTAGCTTCATCACTCCACCGCTCCCATGTTTTTTTTTGTGTTGCCATAAGTTATTCTCTCTCCGTTGGTGCGCAGGGCTAATGCTAATGCTAATAATGCTAATGCCAGCAAATACAATGGTGGCTTCACAAAACTTTTCCGAGTTTTACGGGGCGTGGTTTGCAATTCGCCCAGCCAATCAGAAATTGGAACTTTTTCCTCCCCAGGAAAGTACCTGCTCTCTAGCAGGAACTGAAAAGAGGGGGAAAGTTCTCATGAACTAAGTTCTCTTTTTGGTGTGAAAGCAAAATCCCAGGAACTATCGGAACTAAACGGGAAAAGTACTCCGGTGTGAAAGCGCCTCTTGTGTGCAGGGCTCTCGGCTAACTTCTTTCACCATCCTCCCGGAACCGTCCCGAAATACAATCTAAGCCGTCCCGAAATTAATGTGGACCGTCCCGAATTTAAAATATTAGTTTTTCTACATTATCATTAGTTAAAATCATTCAAAGTGACCTTTAACATAAATAAAACATCATACAAATCATTAGATGATAATTCATCAACCTTTTTAATTGAGTAAATCAGTCAAACACATAAACAAAGGCCAAATATATTTAAAAAAAACACACAAGCGAGAAAGTTACTCTAATATTGAATCCAATCAAGTTCTATCCAATTATCAAAAACATCCAACACTCTGTCCTGAAGACAGAAGACAGAACCCAGAGTAACCACTAACCAGGATGACAGTCTGTAACACAGTCAGGAGACCTTTACAAACTGCCCCGCCCCCTCGCACACAGACGGGGGAGAGAGCTCTCTCGTCTGGATTGGAAAGATCGAAAATAAGATCGAAAATACATCATAGACGCATTTTGTAGACTTATTGCATATTAGAAACGGAGTTGGCGAAACTAAAACTGCGATATAATGTTCATGTAGCAATAATACATGACATATATGTTTTAAATGTCTCCACTACCGATAAAAAGTCAGATAACGTCGGAGCTTAACGCTACCACTGTCTTTAATAATTCCGGCCCGGGGCCCGTTTAATACCGGGGCTCGGTACCCATCCCTACATGGGGAGAGACGCAGCATATTGCTAAGGACTAAATACGATGGAGAGTTCTCATCTCAGCCTTATTACCCATAGGGGATGAAGAGGAGTTAGTAAATAAAGAGGCCGGCGCTCCAGGGTTAGGTTCTGCTGTGCGTTTTCGTGATGTAACGTAAACAATTGCAGAATTCCTCCACGGGATGCCATTGTCATTGTACATCACTCAACGCGAAATACACACACTCAGTACATAGCTAGACCCAATAATTTGCGGGCCAGGAGTTTGCGGGCACGTGTGTGTGTGTGTGTGTGTGTGTGTGTGTGTGTTTCGCGGTTTGCTAAATGTTTTGTGCGTGTGTGTTTATGTTGACAAGGAGGTTTAATAACTGTGTGCTACACAAAACGTGCAGTCAGTTTCATTTTCATCGCCGTTCGTACTGTAGTAGAGTTATCAGGGTATTTTTATTTTAACTCTCGTCCCAAATTCGTCCCAAGATTATTTTTTATCCTCCCCGACCCTATTTTTTTCGGCCCCGGGACGACGGGACGTCCTTAAGCTCGAGCCCTGCTTGTGTGGTGTTCATATTTTTGTTACTCAGCCAGTGTTCGTGGGTCTGGTGGACCCGCTGCCTTTTTGGGCTTCAATTCAACACTATCAAACTATTTTATGTTCAAATACTCAACAGATGTTTACTTCATCTCAATTACAAGCAATATAAACTGCATATATGGTTAATATTTGCCCTTTTACATTTGTTAGATCACATTCATGAATTAAAGTGCTACTCGTTTTTTTGCCCACTGACCGGCTGGTCCTGTGGCTCGTCTTTTTTTTGTAACTAGCTGATGCTCAATCTCATCCTCTTCTTCAAAGTCACTGTCAGACTCAGAATTCTCAGAAATGTGATCCTCACATTCTGAAACCTCTTCCTCTACATCATCATCAAATGGTTCTCTCTCTTCCAGAACCATTTGCAAGACCCTCTTGCCATCTTGATCAGCTGTGATAAGGACCCAAACTAGCGAAGCTTTATTTATTGTGTCTTGCCCCAAATGTGCAGTTTGGATAGAGTGTGAAAAAAATAAAGATTGGTTCCCGCAAGACATATTGCGGAAATGTGAGAGCAGACAGGTGTCGGTGCTTGAATTTATCAACAATGTTGCAACCACACACACACACACACACACACACACACACACACACACACACACACACACACACACACACACACACACACACACACACCCTCTTTATGTAATGTAAATGTGTAGGGGGGGTACAGTGGGTGGTCATTGAAAATGTGTTCTGATAGGTTCTTTACAGATAATGAGCCAAGGCCATTGAGTGTGGGTTTGAAAAAATAATTTATCATATCATTTTTCTTTAGCTAAATAATGAAAACGTGTCCCACAGACCCGAATACCATACAAGGGTTAAACTACAACCATTATATTCAGTTAGTTGGATAACAGATGTACTGTCGAACAACAACATCAGTATTGGCAGAACACTTTTGGTGTTGCTGTTGAGGAAAAGATGTGAAAAAAAGTTTAAAATAATTCAGTATTGGTGACAACGGACAACTGATCCACGCAATTCCTGCTTACTTTGATGGCAACTATTCATTATTTCAGGAGTATTAGTGGCAGGATATCAGCTCTGTTTTCTGGATTTCATTCATTTATTCATATTAACATTTCAAAGTACAAATGAGAGGCTTTATACTGTAGGATGTAATTGTTGCAATGGCACTGTTCAGTACCGCATACCACTGTGTAGCCTAATGCCAAGCAAAACAAAATGACTTCCCTTTGATATTCCATTTGGCTTATGGTTCCATTGAAACATGTGTCTTTGTTTTTGCTTGACAGATCTGAGTGAAGAAGTGACGGAGCAGGCCTACGTCAATGTGCTGACTCGAGGTGACCTCTCCTCTCTGCGCTGGATTGCCTCCCCGCTCCGCTACTTTGTGCCCAGCAACCCCAATGTGCAGCTGTGTCACGTCTACTACAGCTCGCTCAACTTCAGAGACATCATGCTGGCCACCGGCAAGCTGCCGCCTGACGCTATTCCAGGTACAGAGTGTGAATCAGACACACAGCAAGAAATCTCACACAGTAACCCACCGCATCATGTAGTGCCAGCAATTAGACAACTTACCTCTCCTTTTCATCCTACATGATAAAGGTGACCTGGCCCTGCAGCAGTGCATGTTGGGTATGGAGTTTTCCGGTCGTGACCCTGCTGGAAAGCGTGTGATGGGGCTGCTTCCTGCCAGAGGCCTGGCTACATGTGTGGATGCTGACAAACGCTTCCTGTGGGATGTTCCCTCCAGCTGGTCAGTGTGTGTGTGTGGGGGCATGTGTGTGGTACTACTACTGTGATACCATCTTTATTTTTTTTCATGAATAAACATGAATAAGAGAGCTGCAGATACTATATTCCAAAGATGGTATAGCCTACTGTATTTATACATTATGAGTACATGTTGGTGCTCCTACTACTCCAACAGCATCTGCAATCTCATTACATAACTGTGATCATGGAGGCTAATCCAACGCTTTAGGCTGGACTAAATTGACACACTGATATCCTTGTCTTTTGAATAAAATGTCTCAATAAGAATGTTTGAAATTGAACACTTAGTTTGTTAATTTTGCTGTATAAATGTTACACAAATCAGCTCTTCAATTAGCATTCAAAACACGACATTCGGTAACACAATCACTAAGCTTTGTCAGCGAGACCTCAGTGTGTGTTCTGCATGTACGGCTGTGTTTGTGGTAAAAAATGTTTTAACCTTTCCGGCAGAACCTCTCAATAAACAAACATTGATTCGTACTTATATAATTTGCTCTTACACATGGTATAAACAAGCGTCTTGCCTTTTGGTCCTCTGAATATACAATTATGTTTCTGCATGGATGCTGTCACATCATCATAAATACTCCATACTATATAATGTTTAATAACATCCTGATGCTGCTGTGTTCAGGACTCTGGAGCAGGCGGCCTCGGTGCCGGTGGTCTACGCCACAGCCTTCTACTCTCTGGTGGTGCGGGGCAGGCTCCGCCCCGGAGAGACGGTTCTCATCCACTCAGGGTCAGGGGGCGTCGGCCAGGCCGCCATCGCCATCGCACTCAGCAAGAAGTGTAAAGTCTTCACTACAGTCGGTGAGCATTCCACACTCTCATTACACACTGTCATACAGACAAATATAATGAGCTCTGATAGGATTTCTCATTCACTGCGGTATGTTTATTTATTCACAGTGACAGTTATTTTATTAAATGTTTGTAGTCATTCTTGTCATCTTATCATAACTACATGGTTTCCATGGGTCCTTAAAAAGTCTTAGTACTGTAACACATAGGCCTAAAAACTTTTAGAATTATCTTTTAAAAATATTACATGTTTCCCTCATGCTTCTGCAAGTGTGACTGCAAAATACAAATGGGTATTTGTTATTTAATTTGATGTGGTTTTAAAAAAGTCTTAAATAAAACTGCAGTAATCCTGAATTATAAGTATCATGAATCATCTCATCATTGAAACTTGGTGAGAAACTGAATGAACCCTCTAATGTGTGTGTGTGTGTGTGTGTGGTGTGCAGGCTCAGCGGAGAAGCGGTCCTACCTGCAGCAGAGGTTCCCTCAGCTCTCAGCAGAGTCCTTCGCTAACTCCAGAGACACTTCCTTTGAACAGCACATCCTGCTGCACACACAGGGCAAAGGTCAGACACACTTTCTGTAGTAACCCCTGCTGGGACACAATTTGATCATTATCTCTATTTAGGATTTAAAAAATCTAGTGCAGTCCCCAACCGGGATGTGTTTGTGATGCTTCTTCTTTGGTTTTGAAACATGTTGGATGTGTGTGTTTCAGGTGCGGATCTGGTGCTGAACTCTCTGGCAGAGGAGAAGCTGCAGGCCAGTATTCGATGTCTCGCCAGACACGGACGCTTCCTGGAGATCGGCAAATACGATCTGTCAAACAACAACCCACTGGGTCAGTTCACCTCAGGCTCACACACTTAAGCATATTGTAACATTATTTATAGAGTTGATACTAACACTGCAATTGTGCCTGTGCCATTGTGCACAGAATAAAAAGCTCAAAGTACATTTTGAAACCACAACCACTCTTTTAAAAATGGTCCAAGGCCTGGTAGATGTTTTGCATGCTTGGCTCATGTTGCTGTAATCTCTCCAGGCATGGCTCTGTTCCTGAAGAACGTGGCCTTCCACGGCATCCTGTTGGACGCCCTCTTTGAAGAAGGCAACCATGAGTGGGAGGATGTGTCCAAGCTGCTGAAGGAAGGCATTATGGGAGGTGTAGTTCAGCCTCTGAAGACCACAGTGTTTGAGAGGGACCAAGTGGAGGAGGCGTTCAGATACATGGCTCAGGGCAAACACATCGGCAAAGTCCTCCTGCAGGTCAGTGTCTCATCTAGCACTTGTTCCAAACATACCAAGCTTTCATGATTGAAATTAGAAAAAAGAACTGAAAGATATATGGCATATATGTTTTGCAGTTGTTAATAATTGTTTTATGGCTCTGTCTTTAAATTAAAACAAAACGACATCACACTAGTTTACTTCCTCTTACTGGGTGTTCTCTTTACACAGGTGTGTCATGAGGAGAAGGGTTCAGCAGTCCAAACTGCTTCCCGTGTGTCTTTCCCAGCTATCTGTCGCACCTTCTGCCCCCCCTCCCATTCCTACATCATCACTGGAGGACTGGGGGGCTTCGGTCTGGAGCTGGCTCAATGGCTCACTGAGAGAGGAGCCCACAAACTGGTGCTGACCTCCAGATCAGGCATCAGGAACGGTAAGCACTGTAGGAGTAACTGAGCTGACGTCAGGGGTGATGAAATGTAGCTGTGGGCAAAACACAGGCAGCGCAAAGGATAATGCTATTTAAAAATGGTTGGTAGACAACTGAATACTAGATTAGCTGCCTTACCATCGTGTAATATTCTGTGGTATTTATTAGGGTGTACACATTTATCGCGTCACATATTTCCTCCAAAAAACATCAAATCATTCAGCAGGTTAGCGCACTTATAACCTGAAGGCTACCAGAAAGGTTATTTTAACTTCACTTGTTCAGTTAAACTAACCTTAGCCAGTCAAGCTCACTGCTCCACTGCAGTTCACGGTGGTCTGCCACGGATGAATATACAGTAGGGAAAACACTGGAATATTTGATGTAAATTTGAAATGTATGTACTTTTTCCTCCTGGGTGTCCCCATCCACTTTTCGGGTATACAATTACAGAGAAACACTGCTTTTGTCAGTATTGTTATTAAAGTTGGTAACAGACAAGTTTAGCTAGCTAATGTTGCCAGAAAAATGTGTAGTAAAATCCAGAGACTCAAATCTTCCTTTTTTTTGGTTAGTCCGATTGGGACGTGAACCGGCGCCCCTTCGGTCCCTACAGACTGAGCCACTATAGCTTGCCATTGCCTACAGCTGCCTTGCTAGTGCTGTATTCAGTGTGATTACATGGTTACTATTGCCTACCAGTGCTATGCGCTAATTCCTCTAGGTGCTATCGCTGTAACTCGTTTTTTCACAGTTCCACTTTGTAATTGTTGCTAGGTTACCAGGCGAAGCGAGTTCGTGAATGGAAGTCACAGGGTGTGGAGGTGCTGGTGTCGACCAATGACGTCAGCACACTGCAGGGAACAGAGCGACTCATCGCTGAGGCCGGCTCACTGGGCCCTCTGGGGGGGGTCTTCCACCTCGCCATGGTAACACACTAGACCATCAGTGGCATTATAAGTGTTTTTGTTTGTTGTTAATGCTGAACATTCTGCTTATGGACGCACCAGTATTTGCTCTTTACATCAATATTTTGAACATAATTATTCCTTAGTATGTTATGGTACTATGGCAGAAGTTCTTAACTGTGTTTATTTCACGCTAGCACTGCTGTCTAATCCAAACGCGCAGTTAAAACCAACCTTTCTGGTGTTATTGATCTAAAAATACTTCGACATTTAAATTCACATCTCATCTCAACTTATTTTGCATGTTTGTTATGTCATTACCAGGTGTTGAAAGATGGCATGTTGGAGAATCTGACTCCTGAGCTTTTCCTCGATGTTAACAAACCTAAATATGATGGAACCGTAAACCTGGACAAGTAAGACACACTCAACCATCCTTCTTCTAATATCAGAGACCTTTCCTTTGCTTCTCTCTGGATCTTAATGCACTTTATTTCCTCTCCAGAGTGACGAGAAAGTCTTGTCCAGACCTGCAGCATTTCGTGGCCTTCTCCTCCGTCAGCTGCGGCCGTGGCAACGCTGGCCAGAGTAACTACGGTTACGCCAACTCGGCCATGGAGCGTGTGTGTGAGAAGCGCAGACACGATGGCTTACCTGGACTGGCGGTTCAGTGGGGAGCCATCGGCGATGTGGGCGTGGTGCTGGAGACCATGGGGGGCAACGACGCAGTGATCGGTGGCACGCTCCCACAGCGCATCACTTCCTGTCTGGAGGTGCTGGACCGCTTCCTGTGCCAGCAGCGCCCGGTGATGTCCAGCTTCGTGCTGGCGGAGAGGACGGTGGTGAAGAGCGAGGCGGGAAGCAAGAGAGACCTAGTGGATGCTGTCGGACACATCCTGGGTAAGGGACACGCTATATGACTAAATCATTTTCCTTGTTAGGTTGAGTTAATTGTGTTAAATCAACAAGTTTAACAAATCTGAAACTTGATTATAACCGTGCTCTGAGATGGAAAAACAATGGCTGATAAGACATTCAGCTGTCTTTTTTTTACTATATATTTTTACATATACTGACAAGATACAACAAAACAAAGTTAGTAGAAGCCTGAGGCCAAAAAGCATAGCTTATAAAAAAAAAATATCTCAAATATAAATACTGTATATAATAAATATGTTGCGAAATGCCTTTAAAAATATTAATATACGTTTTAAGTCTCAAGGGTAGGATTTCACAAAGTCATGTACAGGGGTTGAAATAATTATATGTAATGAAAAGAAATTACTTGTATATACAGATCAAAATACAATTTGCCATAAACCTATAATCATTTTTTTCTTAAAGTAGAATTGTGTAGCAAAAATGTTCTGCTAACAGGAGTTAAAGTACCCAACATAAAACATTTTTTCTATTAAAGGCATTTAACCAAAAATCGGTCCAAAAGCAATCATTACCCTTTTGTGTTGTTGTAACTACTTCCTAATTCTTTTTAGTCATAGTAAGCAGGATCCTAACTGTCTCCCCCCCCCCCCCCCCTCAGGTGTGCGGGATGTGAGCAGCCTGAACCCTGATGCCTCTCTGGCTGACTTGGGCCTGGACTCTTTGATGGGTGTTGAAGTTCGCCAGACTCTGGAGCGGGACTACGACATCGTCATGGCGATGAGGGAAATCCGCCAGATCACCATCAACAAGCTGCGAGAGCTGGCCAGCAGCAAGCCAAGCGGAACAAATGGTAATAGTAAGAGCGGATCATGAATAAATATCACTGAGAGATCAGTCTAAATCCAGTTCTTTGTTATTGATAAATGTTCTGTCTTTGCTACTTCCTAATCTCCAGACTCTGCAGCTAAGAGGGAAAGTGTTCACGCTCTGTTGGAGTCTGATCTGACCCAGCTGTTGGTGAACCCCGACGGCCCCACGGTGACCCCCCTCAACAAGGTTCAGAGCCAGGAGAGGGCCCTGTTCCTGGTCCATCCTATCGAGGGCTCCATCCACGCCTTCAAGACTCTCACCTCCAAGCTCAGCATTCCCTGCTACGGCCTGCAGTGCACTAAAGGTATTCTTTTTTAACCAATTCTATTCATCTTATTCACAAAAAGCTTCAAAATACAAGACATGATGGAGATATGTAGAATGGGACATCCCAACAAGCTATCCAAGCTTTAGAATAGGGGCCCAGACACTAAAGAGAAAGTATTTATAATATACTAACACACCTAGAATTAAAGAGTTACATTACATGTCACTTGTTAGAATTAAAGAGTTAATGTATTATACAGAAACATTCACAAGCTAAAAATCACTAACCAAGTACCCTAAAACTAATCTAACCCTAACTATAATAGCCCTTAAACATGAATTTAATCAATTTAAACATTGGTTTCAAATTGGTTAGATATAATAATACAGATATAGGACAAAGGGAAAATAATGGTTTCAATGAAATGCTCTTAGAGTAACTGGTTTAGAAGTTCCCAGATATATAGTATATCCAATCTTTTCCATATTGGCTTAGCAACTGCTGCCTCAAGCTATTTTCAGAGCCAGATACAGATAAAAACGTTCTATATATTGTTATTGTCAATTTCATTTTAGACCTGAGAACCTCTGCTAACCACCCTAAAATCCCATATTTATAAGGTGTTTTTCCCTAAACCGATTATGCAATATCAAACCAAGCTCATACTTGTTTCTCTCCCCCCCCCCCCCCCCCAGCCGCTCCTCTGGACAGCATCAAGTCTCTGGCAGCGTTCTATGTGGACTGCATCAGACAGGTGCAGCCGGACGGGCCCTATCGGATTGCTGGATACTCTTTTGGGGCCTGTGTGGCGTTTGAAATGTGCTCCCAGCTTCAGACCCTGAACCTGCCTGTGGAGTACCTCTTCCTGTTCGATGGATCACACTCTTATGTGGCAGCTTACACCCAGGTGAGAGAAAAGAGCCAACATGAAATAATCTGACGATATTTTAGTACACAGCAATTTACACATTTGGGGAAACCTTAAAGTTTAAAATAATTGTATGTTGGTTATGTCATGTTAACTAAGTGTTTGGTTTCCAGAGTTACAGGGCCAAGCTGACCCCAGGCAAAGAGTCTGAGGCTGAAACTGAAGCCCTGTGTGCCTTCATCCAGCAGTTCACCGGCATCGCATACAACAAGGTACACAGCCCCGGACATTTGCACACAAAATGTATTTGAATGTAACTAATAATGTGTTTCTTTTTAAGTATTTCCTTAATCCTTTTTATGTTGTTTTTTAAAGCACTTTGAATAGCTGAAATGTGCTCTATAAATAACCGTGGCTGTCCCTCTGCACTGCAGCTCCTGGAGGTCCTCCTCCCGCTGGCGGACCTGGAGGCCCGGGTCAGCACGGCGGTGGACCTGATCACCTCCGCCCACAAGAACATCAGCCGGGAGCTGCTGCACTTCGCAGCCACCACCTTCTACTACAAGCTGAAGGCTGCTGACGGCTATGTGCCCACAACAAAGTTCCATGGCAACGTGACGTTACTGCGAGCCAAAACCAGCAGCGAGTACGAACAGAACCTGGGGTCTGACTACAAGCTCAGAGAGGTAATGTCCATAATCATTTATTCTTTTAATGACATTTTTCTATTTTCTTTCCTTTTTTATTTTTACTCGTTTCCTTTTTTTCTTCTTTTACTTATTCTACTATTATTAATATTTGTATTATTATTATGATTATTTAATAATTGTCTTCTTACTGTTATTTTTTTACCAGAAATGCCATTGTTTTTAAATTATTTAAATATAACGCATATTTCAAATTTTCATTATTTCCTTTTTTTATTCTTCTCTGAATACTATTTTTTAAATTAATAATGAATGTTCATGTTTCACTTTAGCTTTATAGCTAGTTGACGAGGCCCTCCCTCAGAAAGTCTTTGTATATCTCTCTGCTCAGATACTGATTTGTGTGTGTGTGTGTGTGTGTGTGTGTGTGTGTGTGTGTGTGTGTGTGTGTGTGTGTGTGTGTGTGTGTGTGTGTGTGTGTGTGTGTGTGTGTGTGTGTGTGTGTGTGTGTGTGTGTGTGTGTGTGTGTGTGTGTGTGTGTGTGTGTGTGTGTGTGTGTGTGTGTGTGTGTGTGTGTGTGTGTGTGTGTGTGTGTGTGTGTGTGTGTGTGTGTGTGTGTGTGTGTGTGTGTGTGTGTGTGTGTGTGTGTGTGTGTGTGTGTGTGTGTGTGTGTGTGTGTGTGTGTGTGTGTGTGTGTGTGTGTGTGTGTGTGTGTGTGTGTGTGTGTGTGTGTGTGTGTGTGTGTGTGTGTGTGTGTGTGTGTGTGTGTGTGTGTGTGTGTGTGTGTGTGTGTGTGTGTGTGTGTGTGTGTGTGTGTGTGTGTGTGTGTGTGTGTGTGTGTGTGCGCGCGCGCAGGTATGTGATGGGAAGCTGTCAGTCCACATCATCAAGGGAGACCACCGCTCCTTCCTGCAGGGGGAGGGGGTGGAGTCCATCAGCTCCATCATCCACAGCTCCCTGTCTGACGCCCCAGCCACACCTCCACCTGCATACTAACACCACAACATTCCCAACATGTCTGACTCCAGTTAGTTCAGGATGTGGACCTTTAACCTCGTTAGAATAACACACAGCATGTTTCAGTCCTGTGCCATTTTGCCCTACATTCCCTAATGCACCTTCTCAAATCTCATTGCTCAATTCAGGCAATGGACTCACTCTCTTACCTATCAGAGCTCTTATCTTCCTGTCGGGCGTGTAAAATGGTGCCGTCAGTTAATACCTTAGCTATTCTAAGATAGGTCTCCCTATGTTACTGTATTTCATTTACACTTTTTTTGGATTGTAGCAGGAATCCCAATTTTAATTTCTTATCATGAGCCAGCTATACAGTGGCCAATAACTAATTAGTTAGGAAGTTATTAAAAAACGACTGTTCTAACTACTGACACAGGCTTTTTTCAAAGCAGAATCCAAGAAAATTAGGATTTTTTTTCTATTTAGGGAAGAATATGCAGTATGAATTCCACAACACGAAATCATTCATTACATAACATGTTTGTACAGGCTCCTTCCATCTATTTATAAAATGACCAAGCAATACTCAAAACTATCAGGCTTCAATGGAAGACAAACTGAGAGCAGTTTAAAAAGGTATGTGTATCTGTAGCTAACAGCAAAGCAGGCAGACATAAATACTTAAGTGTCCCATTTCTTACCGTTTTTATGGAGGAAATTGGCAAATGATATCTTAACTGTGAGTAGACCAGCTCCTACAGCATCTGCTCAGATAGAACCAGTCTCCCAGGGACTTACAAATAATTTGGCATCTCAGGAACTCTTTTATTTTCCTCTAAATGTCTCCCATACAGAGAATTGGACGGCTATTAGCTTCTGAGTTTGACAGTAATAGAAGCATGTGTAAAGAGCTCATTGGTCAATCCCTGTGTTACTTTGTTTTTCAGTGACCAGACATTGAATCTATATCAAACCAAGTGTTAGGTTCAAGGCTACAATGAATATCATGCACATATCAACGTGTTACTCAGAACATCTGGCTCTGGAGAGCGCAGTGTGGACATGGTGTGTTCAAAAGAGACATGTGTTTAAAGGCTGCCAAGAAGTATTTTGGTTGTAGCTCAGCAGGTTATAAGACTTTCTTTCTTAATCCTAGTATCCTCCTGTTATGACCAGATAACATTGACCCCCAAATGACTGTTACAAACGTATCAGTAAATCATTTGCATGTATTTGAATGACCAGTACACTTCATTGCTGGATGAATTCGTTTTTGGCATTATTGATTATATATTGAAATAAATAAGGGAGCTATGCCAGTAAATATCATTCAATAATGTATTATTAACATGTCTAAATGGTAATAGATTGTCTTACACACCATGTTACACCTGTGCTTCTAACATCACAACAACTATACAAAAGAATGTAGCCTAGCATAGCATGAGAGGCTGGCTCAGTAACAGTATGAACACACGACCCTGTTACACTGCCATGGGAAACGAAATACTTCTGGACTGGCAAAAGATGACCTGATAGTATTGGTTATATGGACATTTGGAGTCTTTTTTTGTTTTATTTTGTATTTATTATATTTTATTTTGTCCAAAATAAATGTGTTTACCTGTGTCAGAGGTAGCAATCATATCACTTTAAAAGTGTTGCTGTTGGTTTCATAATGTGTTGCCTTTATGCAAAGCAGGTTGTTAACGGTTACAAACAAATGATGGAAAGCATCCTAAAACTAAATATGTGTATTAATGTAGTGCATACAGTTGCTAACAGTGTCATTAAATACTTAAAAAATATATTGATAAACCATTCTGATTTGTAAAACAGATGGTTCTGACATGACATGCTGAAAAAACACGTTCAAATTCAGTCTATTTTCAAGGGATTGTTTTCATTTGTTTTTATCAATTTCCCTTAAATACTATTATGCCCTGGTACTAATGAAAAATAGGTACTAATTTTTGTAACAAACTGTTATTATTTGTATCCTGCAGTACTAAAAACAATGTGTAGAAATGAAGATGCTGCATTACAAGATGGATAACTCGTGACGGGGCTTACCTTGATTCATAAGGCAGTGTTTATGAAATAGACACACTGATCAGCAAACAAGGAAATAATAATATCTGATAAGGTGAAAGGGTCTGTCCAGGCACATTTTTCCCAGCTTACAAACGTGTTACTGATTGACTTCTGTGTGAACACAAGGTGTTACTGAGGGCCAAAACTAGTGACTGTTACAGTATTTGGATAGTGAATAGGTACCTTAATGTGTCACTAAATGCTGTATCTTTCCTTAAGTCAGCTGTTAGGTTGTGAATGACTACTAAGGCCGCTGTTGTATTAGGACACAACTGATCTAGTAGGGGGATCTCCTCTTTCCTGGGGTCTTTGCTGGAAGGCCTTATCCTCCCAGAGCTGTCTCTGACTCCCATGACCCTCACTTAATTTCATGACCCCCCCCGCAGCAGTCAGCGCGACCTCTGAGACCTCCACCTGGTCTATGAAGAGTCTGCTGACTGGAGGCAGACGTGGGGAGTGATTGCTGTGAAGAGGAGAAGGAAGAGACAGTGTATGCTCATCTCTTATATTATTGTAATATTTCCAGTATTTTTTTTGTTATGACTAATAAAGGCATCTCGCTAATAAGTGTATGACTATTTTGTGTTTTTCCAAAAATTCAACATGTAAAGGGAGATAAAGAATATGTGAATGTGTGGGCATTCTACAGGGCTTACTGTTAATGTATACTGTGAAAACAGCTTAGTAAAGCAAAGCAAATGACATATGTGTGTGTGCAGGTCACATTTAGATTGAAGAAATGTGGTATTAATCAGCTTTTCCAATTTACACTATGGTAGAATGAAGTCACATGTTCTATGTTTGAATGTACATAGGTCGATTTAGTGTCCAGAACCCATGTTTTTTAAGTTCTTTTTTTATTATTATGATTATTAAATGTTTAGTATTAGAGTCCCAGATGAGGCTACTGATCCACAATCCTTACAGTCATGTGGGTTTTCTATGTTTTTCATCAAGAAGCTTAAGATGAAATAAAATAAATATGAACACATTTATTGCAATATCTAAAACTAAATCTGTAGACAGAGCAACTGCGCCATGCAGTGATTAGAGTGGAATCTACATTATCAGAATATATTGTAACACAAAGTATGTCACAGGTTGCAGTTAACAGAAAGGTCACTACATTTCATGAATGAAATCAAAAATATTATATACACCTTAAGAGACAATGTTCCCCAGACAGTAAGGCCTAACATGGTATTACACCGGGCGTGGATAAACCATGGTGTTGAACTATTGTTTTAGCCTATCAAGTTTAGTTTTTGGAACAAATGTCATTTATTTCAGACTCAGTTAGATCAGGTGGAGGCGTTTAAAGGTGACATGCACATTTTGAGTGGGACTGCATTAAAATAAAAGGAAACAATAGTCCTTTGTTAGAATATCTGGGAACTCGATTCCTTCTGCTCACAAGAAGAGCTATTTACCATCTTTACCATCCCATGGTAGAGCACATTCTTTAAAAAAAAGTATTTTTTAATAAATTACTACTCCAAAATGTAGCTTTGAGGTGAATTGTATGATTATATTTGCTTACGCTAGGGGGCAGTGAACGCCACGTAGCGTCTAGCCTGCCGGAAATAGAAACAGAAACAGGACGTGACGAAGGCGGAAAAAGTCAACAACAACACGACACCGACATGGCTGCTGACAGTGATGTGAGTTTCTTTAGTCTAATAGCTCGATGTAGAAGGGTTAGCATTGTTGTCTAAGCGTGTATTGCATTAGGGCAGATTATAATATATATTTATTGAAATGTAATGAACCCGTTTGTTTCTCTCGCAGCCTGAGTCAGAGGTGTTTGAGATCACCGACTTCACCACCGCGTCAGAGTGGGAACGGTAAGACAACATGACATGTCAGAAGGAACTGAGAACTGTTGTAATACCATGGCTGCTGGGGTATCATTAACATCATGTTTATCTTATTATGTTGGGGAAATGTTGCTGTTTTATTGTCAAGAACGTGCTGTCAAATAGGCTACCAGTGTACATAATGAAGGCCGAACAGTATTTGCATTCTCCCTGGTATAAATCAACATGAAGTGAGGTAGTGTAGGCTACAATGATAATGTAGAGTCATGTGAAGTTTGTGAAGCCTCCTCCCTTCCTGCGGCTCGAGTATATTGTAGGTACTATCAGAGGTGTCAAGTAACTAAGTAAATTCAAGTAATTAAGTACAACTTTGAGGTACTTGTAATTTACTTGAATATTTCAATGTGATGCTACTTTGTACTTCTACCCCACTACAGTTCAGAGGTAAATGGTGTACTTTTACTCCACTACATGTATTTAATCCCTTTAGTTACTTTACAGATGTGGATGAATGATGTGAAATCTAATCAAGTGTTAAATCAGACTTTAGTTCCACCTGGAGTAAATCCACAAGCTACCCTGCAGTATACAAAGTCATTCAAACTAGCTGCACCTTTACCAGCTTTGAGAACACTTTCATGATCAATCATTATAAAACATATCATATATATTATTCTGAAATGGACCAATCTGCACAATCACTACTTTTACTTTTGGTACTCTAACTATATTTTGATGATAATACTTTTCTACTTTCACTTAAGTAACATTTTGAATGCAGGACTTTTACTGTATCAGAGTATTCCTACACTCTGGTACTTCTACTTTTACTGAAGTACAAGATCTGAGTACTTCTACTTTTACTCAAGTACAACATCTGAGTACTTCTCCCACCTCTGTTTACTATAGGAACATGGATGAAGGGACTTCAAAATAAAGGCTAAACTCTGGTGTTTCTGGCAATTATACCTTTATTTGTTAATGTCAGTAAGTCTGACAAAACGACACGTGAAAAGGATATTTTATAACGACATTGGTATATTATAATTAAAAGGAAAAGGTGTGTTGCCTGGCACTGGTTTCACTTCAGATTGATAGCATACCTCTTCAGAATGTCAATGAGTCAATATCAGGACACTCTGATTGGCTATTTCAAAATAAAGCCCTTCAAATGTGTAATTTACGCATTGTTTAGATGAAAACAGGGGAGGTAACTATAGAACAACTAGCTGTCTTCACCGCAAGCCTCTGCACCTTCACCTCGCAGATGTATAGTAGATCCGGTCAGAAAGTCTCTGAGCCAATATCAGGACATTCTATTGGGAATTTAAGATCTGTGTAATTAGAGCAATATGTTCACATTGTATTGTAAATAATATCAAAGAAATAGCCTGTTGCCAAATCGATACAGACCACCTATAGAGCGCACAGAGTGTACTTAAGTAGGTACTGGCACTGAGGAGTTTTTGCCTAAACTAGTACTTCTTAATGCACTTTGATTACCATCAATCTTAAGCCCAAATATATTCCCCTTAAAAAAATGTGAAGATGAAGAGCAGTCATTATTCAGATTTGATCAGATAGAGCCAGAGAATGGGTTTAAGGGTTATGGGTTTTGTGCTTTTTATAATATTGAATTGATTAGTATTATGCGCCATTATATTGATGACAATCTGACTAATTGACTAATACCAAGATAGCTCATGTCCAGACAAACATTTATTGATACATGCCAACATACAGTAGGACACTGTTTATATCCAGCCAATCCCTGCCTCTGACAGCTCAACTCATCTCTCCTTTGAAAGGTTTGTGTCCAGAGTGGAGGAGGTGCTGAATGAATGGAAGCTGATCGGCCTCTCTGCAGGGAGTGTGAACCCAGAGAAGGTCTGCTACTCTCAATGAGCCTCACATGTTCACATGATAAACACCAGTAGGTTCTTCACCTTTACTCATGTATCATTCTTTTTTGTTTGAACACAGGGTGAATACACCTCTGGCACTTGGGGGGAAAAGTGTCTGGATATCAACTTTGCTGACTTTAAGTTCTACATTACTCATTACTTCCTGAAACAAGAGTGTGAGAAGGACAATGGGAAGGACAAGCTGGAGGAAGGTACACTTATCTCTGAATGTCCCATAATATGTTGTTTACCTGATGAGTCAAAAGCAAGGTGTTAGTAGTTGCACTTTAACTTAATGTTGTACAGTTGTGTGTGTGCTTTTTGCATATCCCCTTTCCATTGAGTAGGCATAAAGCTTAGGCCTAAAGAAATTGGAAAAAACGTAACGTATTACTTATGCTGTTATCCTAGTGAATGTTGACACTTTCCTCCCCATCACAGTAAGTGTTTGTCTAACTCTGGTTGTTGTGTGTAGACTCCTTCCCCCTGGCCATGCAGGACCTTCTGTGTATGAACAACGACTTCCCCCCCCGAGCTCACTGCCTGGTCCGATGGTGAGTTTCTGCTTTTATTATGTTTTTATTTCTGTTCCCTGTCTATGTTTTTGTCAAGTATGTCTGGAAATTACAGTTAACTACTCAGCTGTACACACTTTAATTTATTTCAAGTTACAGAGGCTCACTTACTCAGGTTTAGTTGGATTTTGAATGAAGGCATACCTCATTGACAGCAGATAACCAGTCAGAGATTTGTAAACACAATTAATAATGGGGATGTCATTTTCCTGTCTAACAGCCAACATTGATCAAATTGACTTGAGGGAGTACAAATATGAATTTAATGGCATTTTTTACTTGTCAAAATGTTGCCTCATAGAAAGTAGAATGTAACCTCAAACCATCCAGCCACCAGGAGGCCCCATATCATAATTTTACAGTTTTATCACAGCTATGAGGCTGATATGGGTATATGGGCATTTAGCAATCAAAGAGTCAGGGCTTTGATCCCCAGTCAACATGTTGAAGTGTCCTTGGGCAAGATACTTAACACCAGATTGCTGTATAGGCCTGTTTACGGCATTGTCATTTGCTTTGGATTAAAGTCTCGGCAAAACAACATCATTTGGTGGGATTGATATGTCAACTATGGTAGAAAGTCTACATATTGTCTGTCGCAAACATATATGTAATATAAGCATAAACCAGGCTTCTAAAATGCACACTGACCGATAGTGGACCAGATGGGGAAAGATGGCAAAGTGGAGAAGTCTATGAAACTGATACCTGTGTTCTGCTGTATCTGTGTCTCCTCTCTCAGGTACGGCATCAGAGAGTTTGTGGTCATCACTCCAGGAACTAACTGTGAGGCCATCATCAGTGAGTCCAAATGCAACCTGCTGCACAGCTCCGTGTCTATCGCTCTGGCCAACAGCGGCTGGTGAGTCTCTATAGACCAACACACGTGAAAAGAGCCCCTTATAAATATTCTGGCTGTGTTTTGTGTTAGTCCAACGAGGGGAAAGCAGCTAAATCAACGTTGTTGTTCCATGAGATGGAACACATTGAATTCTTGAAAGTAACACCTACTCCTCTTCCTCCGCCTCTCTCAGCCAGGTGCCCATGTTCGTGCAGATCCAGCAGAAGTGGAGGCGGGTGTATGCTGGAGAGTGCCAGGGGCCGGGGGTGCGCACAGACTTTGAGATGGTCCACCTTCGCAAAGTGCCGAGTCAGTACAACCACCTGTCAGGCCTGCTGGACATCTTCAAGGCTAAGATAGTAAGTGGAACAAGACACACTAGAAACAAATATAATATTAGAACAAATCTGATGTCTCACCCAGCTTTAATTTACAGTAGCTCTCTTCAAGGATTATGTATGAATGGTGTCGTTGCCATGGAGCTCATTTCCTGCCATAACTCCACAAACAAACTAAACATGTTTTACAAATGCCCTATGATTCACTAACAAATACAAAACACCATCTACAAACTAATGCGTTTTGGTTTGCAAACAAATATATTCTCCAAGTACAAAAACATAAATCCTACAAAGACAATTTGTGGAAAAATCCACAGCATAACCACAGTGAAATATTTGTCAAAGAGTAACGTAATATTTTGTTAGTCTACTTGCAATACCTATGCTGTTCCTATTTGCAAAACAAGCATTCGTTTTTTTATTGTGTTTTGTATTTGCAAACCACATTGGGTTTGGCAACAAAATGTGATCCATACATTGCAACTTTAAATAAGAAGCTGTCTAGAGAATGATGAGTGAGGCAATAAATGCACCAATATTCGTAAAGAATGGATCTATTGAAAATCTTTAATAAGATAAAATTAGGTTAAATATACTTTATTGATCCCAATTTGGGATTTATCTTCGTCACAGCAGCATGTTGATAAGAAATTGCCTGTGAATTAAAATAAAATAGAAATATGCTTGCACTGTGTAATTCGCTTGCAAGTGAGGCTTCTTCTAACAAGTGAGCACCCAATCAGGGGTAACAGAAAACCTTTAAAGCTGGTACGAGAAATGACTGTAAATCACATACTTGGCTTAACACACCACCTAGTGTCAATTCTGTGTCATCAAGAACCCTTAAATCTGAGCAAAGCTGCCGTCACATTATACACAGTTTGCTCTTTTCTCACTGCCTGGTGGGACGTGGAGCAACAGATAGTTAGTTTTGTTTCTATGGTTACCTCCCAACGCTTGACTGCGCTGCTTTATACGGCTGTCATCTGATTAGTTCCACATAGCAATATCAGCAGTAATCAAGAAGTTGAAAATATTTTTGAATATGCTCTGTCCAAAGTAAAACGACTGCATGTCATACAGACAGAACAAATCATTGTAATAATAAATAATGAGACAGACAGGTAACACATGGTAAATGTTTTCTGTTTTTTCATAGAATGGAATTATGGTGTAATTTGTCTTTTATCAGACATGCGCACTTTGCAATGTCCATGCTGACGGGGTATATTGTGCAGCCCTGGTTCCTAAGTTCCTGGAACAGTTTAGTCAGAAAGAACTAATTCATTTTTTTACTTTTTCTATTTATTTATTTCCTCCTCAGGGTTGTAACCTGTCCCCTCTGCCTCCGATCAACATCGCTATCCGCTTCACTTACATCCTGCAGGACTGGCAGCAGCACGCCTGGCCTCAGCAGCCTCCAGGTACTCCATACATGGGAGGATTTAGAAACACATTATCAGAGAGGCCAACTCAGTGGACATGTTTAAAGACACATCTTTTTAGATTAGCTTTTTATTAGCAACTCCCCACTTGAAATGTTCTTTTAGTCTTTATTATTTACCTACCTAATAATAATAGATTTATTTTGTTAGCGCTTTTACAGGTGGTCAAAGTCGCTTTACAGAGATAGTGAAAAGAAAAGAACAGCAAATAAATACAGTTAAAGTCAAATTAAAATCAAGCAAGACAAAAACAATCACACATTAAAAGCCAGATTGAAGAGGTGAGTTTTTGTAAGTGTTTTGAAGGTGGTGAGGTCAGTGCAGTCTCTGATGGGTTGTGGGAGTGAGGTCCAGAGGGAGGGGGCAGCGACGGAGAAGGCTCTGTCCCCCCAGGTCCGGTGCTTGATGTGGGTCGGGATGGATAGGAGGTTAGCTTCTGATGAGCGGAGGGCAGCGGGAAGGGGTGTGGTGGTGCAGCAGGTCTGTGAGGGTAGGGGGGGGGTGTGGTGGTGCAGCAGGTCTGTGAGGTAGGGGGGGGGTGTGGTGGTGCAGCAGGTCTGTGAGGTAGGGGGGGGGTGTGGTAGTGCAGCAGGTCTGTGAGGTAGGGGGGGGGTGTGGTAGTGCAGCAGGTCTGTGAGGTAGGGGGGGGGTGTGGTGGTGCAGCAGGTCTGTGAGGTAGGGGGGGGGTGTGGTAGTGCAGCAGGTCTGTGAGGTAGGGGGGGGTGTGGTGGTGCAGCAGGTCTGTGAGGTAGGGGGCGGTGTGGTAGTGCAGCAGGTCTGTGAGGGTAGGGGGGGGGTGTGGTAGTGCAGCAGGTCTGTGAGGTAGGGGGGGTGTGTGGTAGTGCAGCAGGTCTGTGAGGTAGGGGGGGGTGTGGTAGTGCAGCAGGTCTGTGAGGTAGGGGGGGGGTGTGGTAGTGCAGCAGGTCTGTGAGGTAGGGGGGGTGTGGTAGTGCAGCAGGTCTGTGAGGTAGGGGGGGTGTGGTAGTGCAGCAGGTCTGTGAGGTAGGGGGGGGGTGTGGTAGTGCAGCAGGTCTGTGAGGTAGGGGGGGGGTGTGGTGGTGCAGCAGGTCTGTGAGGTAGGGGGGGGGTGTGGTGGTGCAGCAGGTCTGTGAGGTAGGGGGGGGTGTGGTGGTGCAGCAGGTCTGTGAGGTGGGGGGGGTGTGGTGGTGCAGCAGGTCTGTGAGGTAGGGGGGGGGTGTGGTGGTGCAGCAGGTCTGTGAGGTGGGGGGGGTGTGGTAGTGCAGCAGGTCTGTGAGGTAGGGGGGGGGTGTGGTGGTGCAGCAGGTCTGTGAGGTAGGGGGGGGTGTGGTGGTGCAGCAGGTTTGTGAGGTAGGGGGGGGTGTGGTGGTGCAGCAGGTTTGTGAGGTAGGGGGGGGTGTGGTGGTGCAGCAGGTTTGTGAGGTAGGGGGGGGGTGTGGTGGTGCAGCAGGTCTGTGAGGTAGAGGGGGGGGGGGCCTGGTTGCTGAGGGCTTTGTGCGTTATGAGCAGGACTTTGAAGTGGATTCTTTGACGGACGGGGAGCCAGTGGAGGTTCTGGAGGACGGGAGTGATGTGGTCTCGGGAGCGGGTGTGGGTGAGGAGGCGGGCAGCAGAGTTCTGGATATGTTGGAGTTTATTGAGGAGGTTGGATCAGGGTGCGTACGGGTGCTGGAAATCCTTGAAAATGCTTGAAATTGTACGAGGTGTTTTCAAGGTTTGAAAAGTGCTTGAATTTTGGGAATGGTGCTTGAATTTGGGATAAAGTGCTTGAAATTGTAAATGCTTTACTTCGCTTTTTAGATTAAAAGAAAAATAAAGAAGTCGGAGCGCGCTTAATTGCTTCGCTTTTACATAAAACAGCTCCGCTCCGGCCTTCCCGCGCAATGCGCGTGACCGGCAAGTGTTTTTGTTACGTGTGTGACCTGGGCATTCTGATGAGAGTGATAGATGACAGTATGCCAGGAGGTTGCCGTTTCAACGAGCGTTGGCTAGCAGAAGATAAATACAAGCCATGGCTAAGACGAGGGTCAAGCGAAGCCCAAGAGTAGCCTCCTGCAAAGTGTGCAACAATAACGATGCGAGAGTCTGCGCTGACGAGCCACACACCACACGAAAGGTACGCCGTAGTAGAGCATTTTAGATTAGGCTATCGTTGCATGTAAAATACATGACACTTTTCTCTGTGCGCGGCAAAACAAGCTCGCCAAAATGGCTTCACCAGTCTGGCAGTATTTTAAGTGTCGGAAAATGACAATAAAATAGCGTATGCAACGTGTGTGTGAAGCAGAAATCCTGCAGCTCCACCCGCTGTGACGGACCGGTGAGCGGAGCAGAACACACATTAAGAGTTAGACCTAACGCACTTAGCTATTTGATCTACCTCTGGAACAAGCTAAACTAGTTATACATATATTTATTCTTCACTGTCGGGTCGCTCATTACTGGATCAGTGAGCTGCAGGAGACGGATACTGACAGGCTGTCAGGAGAGAGAGAGGGGGAGAGAGGAAAAGAGAGCGCTTCCGCTCATTTCTCCCGTGTTATTATCCCAAGTTAATGTAAACTTGAATAATGTACTTCATTTGAATGTAATAATTATGTTGGTTGTTGTTTGTGGAAGCGCCAGTGAATGAGCCCCATTAACTGAGTTTCAAACATCACTTTAAATGGAAGATCCCCATAGGCCCCGCCCACTCGATCGGATCGGCGATCGGTATCGGCCGATACTGATTCCGGCGATCGGAGCATCCCTAATAATTATATATGATATGTTTTATAATGATTGATCATGAAAGTGTTCTCAAAGCTGGTAAAGGAGCAGCTAGTTTGAATGACTTTGTATACTGCAGGGAAGCTTGTGAATTTACTCCAGGTGGAACTAAAGTCTGATTTAACACTTGATTATATTTCACATCATTCATCCACATCTGTAAAGTAACTAAAGGTATTAAATACATGTCGTGGAGTAAAAGTACACCATTTACCTCTGACTTATGTGTACTGCCAACCTAAAAGTACCTCAAAAATAGTAAGAGTGTTGCTGTCAAGGGTGTAGTTGAAATTCTGGATGGTTTTGGTACGGGATGGGGGGGCCGATGATGATGATAGCATCTCTATGATCAACTCTATATTGTTGCATTTATTTTATAGGTCTTAAAGGATTTTATCTTATTTTATTAATATAACATTTTTCAATAGCATTATTTATTTTTACGTTGTTCTTTTTATATCTTAATCGTTTAACCTTTATTAGAATTATTGCATTTGTATTACTATTATCTTTTTATTTGTATTTCTGTACCTATATGTTCACTTTGTTTTATGGGGTTTTATATTTGATATTGTTGCATCGATTCAATTGTCTTGTCTCTTATCTGTCGGAGAGAAATCATTATTTCTTTTATTTTCATTTTATTTGTATGATCATACCTTTGACCTCCTTGTGTCTATGAACCTGATAACATGTTATATTCTGCTGCATGTGCCTGTACAAGTATGAACAAATCATCTGAGGGGATTTCCTGTTCCTATTTTTAACTTGTGATGTATCATTTTGTAAAGCACTTTGAGCTGCATGTGTTGTATGAAAAGTGCTATATAAATAAAGCTTTATTATTAACAAATAATTTCATATATAGATGTAATGTAGGTTTTTACAATGGGTCTCCTGATATCACAGTACAACAATTCCAGATACAATATAACAGTAATAGATTCAAACCATTGTGTTATTGCAGTAATCATCATTCAATAATGTCCAAAGTGACTACACATTGATGTGCACTATTAACTCCTTGATATTCAAATGTAAATATATATTGTTGTGTGTTTTGTTTGGCTCTCTGGCAGACTTCGACACACTCCTGGGGGGTGAGGTGGGAGGGGTGGAGTTTGGGAAGCTTCCATTTGGAGCCTGTGAGGAGCCAATACGGTAAATACATGTGAACTCTATGCTCACTGTACAGTACACTGTCACTACTGTACAGTACAGTAGTGACAGTGTACTGTACAGTACACTGTCACTACTGAGTGTGTAGTGCATGTGAGAACTTTATTACATAGAAATGACAGTCAGTATTTTATGTTTTATGTCGGGGGAGATGCTAGCTGGGGAGCTCACTGTGGAATTATTATTTTAGTTTCTGTTTGCTTATGTGTTTCTCTATTGCTATTTTACATGCATATATTTGTAGCTTTACTTCAAACAGTTGATTTTGATTGTTTTTTTCTTTTGTGCTAAAACATTTATATAATACATTTCTGTCTCTGTTTTCTAATGTTTTAGTGAGCTTCACCTTGCGACCACCTGGCCTCACCTGGCGGAGGGCATAGTTGTGGATAACGATGTTTACAGGTGAGTTTCCTGGTGTCTCTATGGGGGCGGTCTCTGTGTAATAATGAGAGAACACATGTCTAACACTAACTAATGGGGGCGGAGATGTTAGAATGAGATGAATGAGTTGTGGTTACAGGTGTTCTTATCAGTGACCAATAATCAATATGCTTTCTCTGTTTGTTTACCTCTGAAGTGACCTTGACCCTCTCCAAGCTCCTCATTGGTCAGTCCGGGTCAGAACAGCTGACAATCCTCAGTGTTTACTGGGTAAGATCATCCCTTTCTGCACAATCAACATTTTTACTTAAATATGGCTATTTTTCTTTCCTTTTGTCTTTCGCTGCATTTTCCTTGTCTCCTCAAGGTTCAAGGTTCAAGGTTCTTTATTGTCAAACTAACATAGCTACAGAGTAATTATGTCGTTGAAAATCTTAGGTCACAGGCTTCTCCAACAATGCAACACAATAATACAGATAAACAGACAATATTAAAACAATATTCAATATATACATATATATAATACAAAAAGATAAATAGTTTTAAAAAAAGTGAGGAAAAAAAAGTGGAATAGTGTAATACGAGACTATATACAAGTTATTGGAATGATATATTAGATAATAGATAAATAATTACTAAGTAGCAGATGAATGTTATGAAATTGTTTCAAAAGTTCAGGTGTTTAACAGTCTTATGGCCTGTGGGATGAAGCTGTCTCTGAATCTGGTGGTTTTAGTCCTGCTGCCAGACGGCAGCAGACAGAACAGTTTGTGGCTGGGGTGATGGGGGTCTTTTGTAATCCTGAGGGATTTCTTCCTGAGCCACTGGGAGTAAAGGTCCTCCATGGATGGCAGCTCCGTCCTGGTGATGTTCTCTGCAGTTTTCACCACCCTCTGTAAAGCCTTACGATTTAAGGGCAGTGCAGCTGCCGTACCAGGCCGTGATGCAGCCAGTCAGGATACTCTCTATGGTGCACCTGTAGAAGGTCAGGATGCTCTCTATGGTGCACCTGTAGAAGGTCAGGATCCTCTCTATGGTGCACCTGTAGAAGGTCAGGATACTCTCTATGGTGCACCTGTAGAAGGTCAGGATGCTCTCTATGGTGCACCTGTAGAAGGTCAGGATGCTCTCTATGGTGCACCTGTAGAAGGTCAGGATCCTCTCTATGGTGCACCTGTAGAAGGTCAGGATGCTCTCTATGGTGCACCTGAAGGTCAGGATCCTCTCTATGGAGCACCTGAAGGTCAGGATCCTCTCTATGGTGCACCTATAGAAGGTCAGGATGCTCTCTATGGTGCACCTGTAGAAGGTCAGGATCCTCTCTATGGTGCACCTGTAGAAGGTCAGGATCCTCTCTATGGTGCACCTGTAGAATGTCAGGATGCTCTCTATGGTGCACCTGTAGAAGGTCAGGATCCTCTCTATGGTGCACCTGTAGAAGGTCAGGATGCTCTCTATGGTGCACCTGTAGAAGGTCAGGATACTCTCTATGGTGCACCTGTAGAAGGTCAGGATGCTCTCTATGGTGCACCTGTAGAAGGTCAGGATACTCTCTATGGTGCACCTGAAGGTCAGGATCCTCTCTATGGAGCACCTGTAGAAGGTCAGGATCCTCTCTATGGAGCACCTGTAGAAGGTCAGGATGCTCTCTATGGTGCACCTGAAGGTCAGGATGCTCTCTATGGTGCACCTGTAGAAGGTCAGGATACTCTCTATGGTGCACCTGAAGGTCAGGATGCTCTCTATGGTGCACCTGTAGAAGGTCAGGATGCTCTCTATGGTGCACCTGTAGAAGGTCAGGATGCTCTCTATGGTGCACCTGTAGAAGGTCAGGATGCTCTCTATGGTGCACCTGTAGAAGGTCAGGATGCTCTCTATGGTGCACCTGTAGAAGGTCAGGATACTCTCTATGGTGCACCTGAAGGTCAGGATCCTCTCTATGGAGCACCTGTAGAAGGTCAGGATACTCTCTATGGTGCACCTGAAGGTCAGGATGCTCTCTATGGTGCACCTGTAGAAGGTCAGGATGCTCTCTATGGTGCACTTGTAGAAGGTCAGGATGCTCTCTATGGAGCACCTGTAGAAGGTCAGGATGCTCTCTGTGGTGCACCTGTAGAAGGTCAGGATGCTCTCTGTGGTGCACCTGTAGAAGGTCAGGATGCTCTCTGTGGTGCACCTGTAGAAGGTCAGGATCCTCTCTATGGTGCACCTGTAGAAGGTCAGGATGCTCTCTATGGTGCACCTGTAGAAGGTCAGGATGCTCTCTATGGTGCACCTGTAGAAGGTCAGGATGCTCTCTATGGAGCAACTGTAGAAGGTCAGGATGCTCTCTATGGAGCAACTGTAGAAGGTCAGGATCCTCTCTATGGTGCACTTGTAGAAGGTCAGGATGCTCTCTATGGAGCACCTGTAGAAGGTCAGGATCCTCTCTATGGTGCACCTGTAGAAGGTCAGGATGCTCTCTATGGAGCACCTGTAGAAGGTCAGGATCCTCTCTATGGTGCACCTGAAGAAGGTCAGGATCCTCTCTATGGTGCACCTGTAGAAGGTCAGGATCCTCTCTATGGTGCACCTGTAGAAGGTCAGGATCCTCTCTATGGTGCACCTGTAGAAGGTCAGGATCCTCTCTGGTGCACCTGTAGAAGGTCAGGATCCTCTCTGGTGCACCTGTAGAAGGTGATGGTGGTGGTGTGAAGGGTCCATGTCAGGTCCTCAGTGATGTGGACCCCAAGGAACCTGAAGCTTTTGACTCTCTCCACCGTAGTCCCATTGATGGCGATGGGGGCGTGTCCCTCTCCCTGCTGCTTCCTGTAATCCACAATCAGCTCCTTTGTTTTGCTGACGTTGAGATGGAGGTTGTTATCCTGGCACCAAGATGTCAGGTTTTCGACCTCCTCTCTGTACGCCGTCTCGTCGTCGTCTGTGATCTGGCCGATGACGGTCGTGTCGTCAGCAAACTTCACGATGGTGTTGGAGCTGTGTGTGGCCACGCAGTCGTGGGTGAACAGGGAGTAGAGGAGAGGGCTGAGCACGCAGCCTTGAGGGGCTCCGGTGTTGAGGATCAGGGTGGAGGATGTGATGTTTCCCACCCGCACTGCCTGGGGTCTGCCCGTCAAGAAGTTCAGGATCCAGTCACAGAGGGCGCTGTTGAGCCTGAGGTCTCTGAGCTTGATGGCCAGCTTGGAGGGCACAATGGTATTGAAAGCTGAACTGTAGTCAATGAACAGCATTCTCACATATGTGTTCCTCTGGTCCAGGTGTGAGAGGGCAGTGTGGAGGGTGAGGGCTATGGCGTCGTCTGTGGACCTGTTTGCTAGGCAAACTGCAGGGGGTCCAGAGATTCAGGGAGGGAGGAGGTGATGAAGGTTTTGACTAACCGCTCAAAGCACTTCATTATGGTGGAGGTGAGTGCTACTGGGCGGTAGTCGTTGGGGCTGGTGATTATTGTCTTTTTGGGGACAGGAACAATAGTGGAGTGTTTAAGACATGTGGGGACTACAGATTGCAGCAGGGACCTGTTGAAGATGTCTGTGAACACCTCTGCCAGCTGAACTGCACACACCCTGAGAACACGGCCAGGGATGCCATCAGGTCCAGGAGCCTTGTGTGGGTTAACCCTTTTAAAGGATTTACACACATCTGCCCTATTTAAAACAAAGGGCAGGGCTCTAGCTCCTGGTCCCTCTGTACCTCCACAGCCTGGCTGCTCTCAAAACGTGCAAAAAAGCTGTTCAGCTCATCTGGGAGAGATGCGCACGCAGACACTCCCGCAGCACCCCCCGCTGCTCCTTTGTAGTCAGTCATTGTTCTTAGTCCCGCCCACATGTTCCGGGTGTTACAGCCTTTGAAGTCAGACTCCACCTTCTCCTTTCGCCTTCTCTGTCATTTTCTTAGTAAATATCTTACCAGCCACCAATTATGCTTATATAGCCGGTTCTGCCGTTTTTTTAAATCAACTTCCTGCTCTACAAGTAGAATTTAAGTTCAAGATTTGAGCTATTACAGTGTGCCTTAAACCCACTCTTCCAAGCTGTTGGAAGACAATTGCTAAAGAAAGACCAGGTGAAATTAAACCAAAAGTGCCAAATGCAATCTGCATAAACCAGAGGTCGCATTAACCGAATATTTTCTAAACGGTGTTATGCATGCCCGCCAAAAAGGAAATGATACCGTTTCCAAACCTAACTTTGCCGTACGAATCATTGTCTGTGAGTTTTGGCTTTACGCTGTGCGCCGTGGGCATGCATAACACGGCGCTAACAGTTCACGAGTCTGGCTTACACTTAGCTCTGTATGTGAGGGTACTTGCACTATTATGGGTTGCCTTACATCGTATGTATTTCTTTTATTTTGTTGTTATTTTATTTATTTTCTGTATTTTCTATGAGCACTGTGAAAAGCCCTAGATAAATGTCATACATTGTTATGAATGTCACCCTCCCTTGCAGGTGACTTCCTGACAGAGTTCTTTAAGCTGTGCGGCAGAAAGGAGTCCACAGAAGAGGTTCTTGGGAGAGGAATGCCTGAAGAGGAGGGCAAAGGTCAGGTCCCTGTCAGGTCCCTGTCTGGAATTGATAGCATTATGGTAACTGCTGGGGGGTGTGATTACTAACAGCTGCTGTGTCCCGTCCCCCCCCCTGCAGAGAACAGCGACATTAGCTCAGCTTTATCCAAGCTGACGGAGCCGGCCGCAGCCGTCCCCATCTCCAAACTGTCCGTCTCCAACATAGTGCACAGCGCCCGGAAACACATCCGCCGCCACCGCCACACCGACGAGTCCCCGCTCAAAACTGATGTGCTCAACTCCGTCCTCCTGGTAAGGTTCATTAGGACAATAGAGCTAGTGATATTATTACCAGCAGTGCTACTTGCAAACAAATGATTCACCATGGGCACAAAATAAAGGAAAATACCTTATATTTTGAATGATGTTCTATGTTTCTATTTATCATTGCCACTTCCATTCACTTGTGGAGCTGTGCACGCTGCTACTTGCTTCAATGGATAGTAATCTAACATTACAGCATAAACACAAACAAGTAGCATCTCTATTTTGGAATCTGTTAGATTTAGTTTATTTATCCTAATCAGGGGCAAGACTTGTTACAGCAGTGTTACAAAGACACTGCATTTCCATTAGCACGTTCGGGTGCTTTAAGAAATCTACTTATCATTATTATTATTATTAATACAAATATTCAACAAAGAATATATACATTTTCAATATAGGAAAAAGTAGAAAAACACTACTACCAAAAGAAATGATAAACATAGGAAATATATACATTATAAAGTGTGCAAAGAAGTTGCAGTTTTTAAATTCATATTGAAATGCAGTGAGGCAGAGGTGAATGAAGTAGCGGGGGAGTACTGTTTAATATATGAATGCCTTGATTAAACAGCTATTCTCAAGGCGAAAACAAAAAGTGCTTTCATCATTATGTATTTAAAATGTATGATGTAAAATAAATGGATTATTAACAATAACAGAGGAAAGCCTCATCGAAGTTCTTCCAGCATATTTAATTGTTGCTGTGACAACGGTATCCTGACAACTGTAACTAGTGTTGTCCGGCATCGCCCCTCTGCTTTTTATGATCTGTTTGTGCTGATATCTTTTTGTTTGACTACAAGCTCTAGGAGCACCAACCAGAGAAGGCTTGTCCTCATACATTGTATGAATAGCTCAATCTGATAGTGGTAAAGAGCGCACAGCTTTAAAGACAACACTGAGGCCGTCCACAGCTCAGCTGGTAGAGCAGGCAGCCGTGTGCTGGGTCTCAGTCCCTGCTGTGGCAGATGCAGGTTTGAATACGGCCTGTGGTTCCTTAACACGTCATCCCCTCTACCTCCACCTTTCAAGTTCCCTATTATAAAGTGAAATGGAAACTTCTGGAGCAAGGAGTCGAAAGACAATAACACACGGGAGAGCTCGTACAGCAAACACTGAAGATTTATTTGAAGTTACGGTCAGAGAAGTGACATTTGCTGCAGCCACGAAGCGACACAGCTCCTGCCTAACCAATTCTGAAGATCTCTACCCCCAGACCCCAAACAAGACATAACAAACAAATAACTAAAACACCTCTATCAGCTGAGGCCAACAGGCAGGAATAAGGACACAAACGACTCTCTCACAGACAGTGTAGCACCCCAAGGTCGCAGGCCTGTGCTCAGCGAGGGGAATAGAAAGTGATCAACTGGGTCAAAGGTATGGGCCTAGGAACATATTTTCTTAAACATAAAGGCTAAACTGGCCCTGAAAAATATTTTGTAAAGTTAAGATATTTTTGCAGCAGGGCTGGCCCATATGTCAATCCAAGCCCCTAGACCTCCTCCTGTAACCGAGCAAGATCCCACCCTATGACTGAATCAGACCCCTCCCCTGATATAACCCCCCTGAGACTGATATAACCCCCCTGAGACTGTATTCTCTCTGGAATACAAATGACTGAAAAATCCTCATCTTCGTGTCAACTTGCATCTTTCTATTGCCTAGTTCTGTATTTACTACTCAAATGTTCCCTATTTCCCCAAAGGGACAAATAAAGTACATTATTAAGCACACTGCCACATTCACTTCATGTTCATTCTGATCGCAGTGTGTGTGCGTTGGAATGATGTAGGCTGTGTCCAATGCATTTTGACACTGCTGGATGGGTTTACATACCTTCATAATTGAATTTCACTTTTCTATTGTATGTTTTTTGTGTCAGTATCTCTTCCCAGATGCAGCTGTGGAGAAGTCCTCAGAGAGCAGCAGGAATAGAACTGCACCGACCAACACCAGTGGGATAGCAGAGCAGGAGAAAACTCCAGACTATGTATGTGTGTTGGTGGAGAACCACAAACCTTATTACCTTGATATCAAACATGGTATGATCACACTAATAAATTCTGACCAGGGGTCTCCCTATATCAAACATGGTTGAATATCGTTTCAGAAATGAAAAACTCATAAATGGCCAGAGCAAAACTTTTGGAAAAGTAATTTTGCAACCAACATAATTCAGCATTGCAATTTAACGATATCATTCATAGTTCTGTTTTATTAAACAAGAGGTTCCACGGTTGTGTTGGAACATTTCTGATAGTTGTATTCAATGTGTTATGACAGAGTTTAAAGGTAGCTTTTAGTTTTTCTCTTTTAATATTTCATGTTCTTATTCACTTTTCATAATCTAATATGCACGTTCATCTGTTTTCTCAATGTGTTATGTAGATATTTGTATTCTATTTTATTTGACCATTTTATTAGACATTTTACTCTAATTTCCTGTGTTTATATGAATAACTTAATTTTCTGTAAAAATAAATATTTTAAATATATATATATATTATCTTGTATTGCACATTTTTACTTAAACTTCTTCAGTATATATAAATATTTGTAATCATATTTTATATTATATTTTATTAGACATATATATATATATATATATATATATATATATTCATTTATTTATTTTATTCTAAAACTGTCTGGAAACCCAATCATCCCGGGATAAATCAAGTATTCTGATGTGATTCCCCCCCCCCTCTGTGTGCAGAACCTGTACCAGCAGCTGAAGTCCGCCCCCAGTGACAGCCTGACGTACCGGCTGGCTCTGTGTGTGTGTCTGGTGAACTACACCCATGGGGGGCTGCGAGCGGTGGCCCACCTCTGGCAGGAGTTTGTTCTGGAGCTGAGATACCGCTGGGAGAACAACTACCTGGTCTACGGGTGGGTACACACACACTAAGGCTTCTCCTAGGATGGGAACGTGTGATCAATCAGCACCACACATACAGTTTAACATTGAGAAACACAATCTTAAAGAGAATCATTTTGAAAGCTGTAAATATGTCATGTTGGCAGTTTTGCATACTCTTGTCTACATTTCGTTTATACATTCCTGACCTCCTGTTTTGAGTATTCAAACACAGATCGAATGCAACATAATTATTTGTGTAAGGCTGCAGGAGTTTATGAGATGAGGTTGATGTAGTCGCTCAATCCACTAGATATACAGTCACTCATGTCAACCTTTCCCCTCCCTGTGCCTCCTGATCTGCAGACTGGCCGCTGGACCTCCTGATCTTCGCTGTTGTCTTCTGCATCAGAAGCTCCAGGTAGCAACGCTTATGCAAAATGCACAAGACGCACCCACTCGCACGCCTATCCACACCACCTTCTTGTATGTGACATATTGCGCACACTTACCATCTATAGTTAAGACCCTGAAAGAAGCGAACACAGTGAAGCACCAGAGCGAGTTTACTGAACACGTAGACTACATGTCCAAATATATTAAAAACCGAAAAGTGCAGACCTTCACCAAGGTGGATTCCTGTGCTCCTCAATCTTCAGACTTCAATGTGTTTATGAAACAAACAATATGGAGGATGTGTTGCTCATAGCACTTAAACAACACATTGAAACCTTTTCAGAGCAGTAGCTGTTCTGACTAATCTTTCCAACTATTTTTACACCACATGATTGAATTGGATCAGCTCGAAAATGCCTTGGGAAATGCTTAACGCTACTGAACCATGCTAAATTATGAAGTAGTTCTGCTGACTTACAAACAACAAGCAGACAGAGAAATCCAGCCTACATCTTAACCTGCTCGGCAGAGGTAATGATCTGAGAGCTGAAGGGAATTACTTACAAATAAATCCAATCTAAATCATTTAGATCCCTGCATGTAGAAATGTTTGTAACAAATGATGAAATAGTGTTATTAAGCCCATCTTACATTTCATAATTGAGGAGATTATACCTATGACTGACAAACTGAAGGCAAATGATCACACTAATAGTCTGACCAGGGGTCTCCCTATGAACATTTTCAACTTCCATCCATGCCAACTGAACAAATGAATATATTATTTAAAAAATATAAGCTTAGCATGCAGCATGTGCACACAAACATCCGTCCATGCTGCAGCAGCCTGTGGGAAAAATCCCAAAGCACTTTTCTTTCTACACTAAACTTCATAATTGTACACTCCTTTGCTCATTCTGTAATGGTGGTGTCAGGTGGGAATAATGCTGTAAATCACATAAATGTCTGAAGCATCACATTTGAAGAGAATTAAAGGCATGAATGTTAAGTTCCAAAGCTCGAAACAAGTCTTATGTTCCTGCGTAGATGCTGAACTGCTGCATCGAGAGGAAGAGGGCCAGAGATGAGGCCCGTAAGGTGCTGGAGGGAAACAGAGGGAGGGAGCGCAAGGTGTCCGGGGGGGGGCCCAGCGACCGCCCCACAGCAGAGGCTGCAGCCGGATCAACCAGAGAGGTGTCTCCTGGGAAGTCCTGGGACTCGTGGAGCGACAGCGAGGACGAGTTCTTCGAGTGCCTGAGTGACCAGGGAGAGGGGGAGGCTCCTCATGCTGAGGGAGACAAGGAGGGCAGTAAGATCAAAGCAGAGGGGAGGCTGCATCCCCAAGGCAGCATGACTCTACTGAACTCTACAGAGCCGCTCTACATTCCTGTCACTCAGGTCAGCATCTGTCCGTCTGTCACTGCTTCACACATATTCTAAAAGTCATAGGTTTAAAGGGGCCCTATCATGCACATTTTCAGAAACATATTTATATTTACTTCCCCTTATGGGGCATGTCTCCATGCTTTATTGTTCAAAAAGCTCTTTATTTTTCTCATACTGCCTGTACTGCAACACCTCTTTTCACCCTCTGTCTGAAACCAGAGACCAGTCTGCTCTGATTGGTTAGCTGGCTGGCTCTGTTGTGATTGGCCAACTGCTTAGACAACCCCTTAGCCTGTCACTTACAATAGGGGTGCGAGTGTTACACATGTCATTATGTTCATGAAGTAGGTAAGGTTAGGGGGTGTTTGTGTGTGACAGTCACGTTTAAATGCAGACGTAATAGTACTAATTATTTCTAAATGTTGCTTTCATTATAATCATATTTATACATTTAATTCCATATTCAACATGTATTGAGGGAGCAATTATGCTTACATAGAGGTAATAATATAGGGGGTCAAAAAGAAAATGGTGATTTAAAAAAAAGTCATGTCATAGGGTAAGATAAGTCTTATACTTGTTTTGTATGTATTATTGAACATTGGGAGTATTCCATGAATACCAGGGTACTAATCAAAGCCTGTATACAGTTCCACTTGAACAACAAACATTTAAACACTCAATCAAACTACCGTTGGATGAATAGCAGCAGCTAGTTGTTAGCATTCACATGAGGAAGTGAGTCATATAAATCAAATGGAGAATGTTCTGTAAACATGAGCTAACTTTCTGTGAGGACAATGACAGTCGACATTTCCACATTTTGAAGAATTTGCACTGTTAACTAGCAAGGATGCTAATTTAGCTCTCCACCAGGCATCATCTACAGTGTTTCCCGGCAAGTCAAAACAAATCCCCAAAATATGATTTGAAGTGATTGATTTCATCTAGTACATCTTTATATGTAGGTATATGTGTGGTATGGAAACTTGAATGTAGCCACAATATTAAAGGATGTTGTGTTCAAACCACAAATACACTCCTTTAACTCTTCTAGTCAATTGAAATGGTGTGTGTGTTTTCCAGGAGCCTGCCCCCATGACGGAGGACCTGCTGGAGGAGCAGTCTGAGGTGCTGGCTAAGCTGGGCACCTCGGCTGAAGGGACTCACCTCAGGGCCCGCATGCAGAGCGCCTGTCTGCTCTCTGACATGGAGTCCTTTAAGGTGAGCCAGGAACAGCGGCACACCCTCAATCTGTACACGACAACACACAATAATCATCATAGCATTTGAGTTCAATCCCCGGCTCCCTATATCTTAAAGTTGTTATACTCTCAAGCCAGACAATGACCCCCTGATGCTTCTGCTCTGTGTTTGTAAAGGGACATTTTGCACCATAGTGCTTCATTCACGTAATTGAACATGCATGCCAAAGGTCTTCAACGATGTAACAAATAAATATGGGTTCTCTGAAATGTTGGTGTCATTAATTCGGTTTTTTTGTTATTTATTTTGATCAAATTCATTAACACCTGCTATAAAACTGCTTGTAGCTCCTGATGCTTTGCCTTATTGGTTGTGATCAGAGAGTGATTATAACAGCTGTTATACACAGGTTTACTTTAGTCACGCACCCTGGGAGCTTCTAAGGAAAAATTGACAAATTATTAATATTTTGATTGATTTTTGCAATTGTGATGTGATTTGTAAGATTAGAGGGAATTATTATTTTTTTAATATTATTTACATTGTATTTTAAAAAATGTATTTAAAAAATGTTTTGTACCAAACAAAGAAGTTACATACCGTTTGAAGTCCAGGACTTCGCTGCATGTTTTTAATAATAATGAAGGGATATTTTCTGGTAATTATATAATCTCAATTAAATCATCTCCTTTTGTTTTCTTGTGATTATGAAAAAAGGAAGTATTGAAAAATAAGAGCTCTATTTTATTTATCTCTAGTGGTGAATATATTTTCCAGGTCTTGGTTTATTCCATGGGTCTTCAGAAAGTGGTTCTTAATGACGTAGGGATACTCATGGATTTATTTCAAGTGAAATTTGAACAGCGAGATACTAAACCGTTCTCCCGTCCCTCCACAGGCAGCTAACCCGGGCTGTGCTCTGGACGACTTTGTGCGCTGGTACTCTCCTAGAGATTACGTGGAGGAGGAGGTGGAGGATGAGAAGGGGAACATGGTTCTGAAAGGCATGATGAGTTCCAGGATGATGATCCCAGGAAACATGTGGGTGGAGGCCTGGGAGTCCGCCAGGGTGACCCCCGCCCGCCGCCAGAGGAGACTGTTCGACGACACCAAGGAGGCTGAGAAGGTCATTTACACGATTCAACTGACGTAACAGATGTGACTGAAGGCAGATGAATGTATAATATATACCTGGCTGCTAAATCCTAACAACTGTTACAAGATGTGTATTTTTTTTAACTTTTGTAACTTTTTATTTTTTATTATATTTTTTATTATATCATAACTTAGTACTTTTTTTTTAATGCATGTCACATATTTAACATATGTAACATTAAGCTGTCTGTGGCTCTTTGTCCTGCTGTAACTACACACATTTCCCCTCCGTGGGACTAATAAAGGGATTCTGATTCTGAATGTGGGAGTAACCCTGCTTTTGGCTTGTCTTTTCAGGTTCTTCACTATTTGGCGGTGCAGAAACCTGCTGACGTGACACAAAATCTCCTGCCGTGCATACTCCATGCTGCTATTCTGAAGTTGAAGGAAGAAGGTGAGTTAGGCTTGTGTAATGACATCAGACAGTAAACTCTAGGGGCTAAATCACCTCAACATTATCAAGACCAACACATAATAATACATCAGAAACTATTAAACATCAAGGTGTGACAATCAGGATTTTAACCACTGGTGTTTTTAAACAAATTCTTACAAAGCCTTGGATTTTAGAAGGATATTTACATGGGAGACTTAGAATACATTCCACCAAAGCAATGAGCCCTTCACAAGGAGTCATCTCAGTACATCTTAAGGGTCCGAGTTAGTAGGGAGAAAACTGCTGTGTCAGACAGTGAGATGAAAACTCTGTATTATTATTGGTATTTTAATTGAATACACTGTTAAGATATTGATTATAGCAGCTTTAAAAAACAAGTACAATGTTAAACTTTCTGTATGAGCCTAATATAGTTTACTGATGAAGTGTTCATCCATTGTGTGAATCACAACCAAAGATGTAGGCATGTCGGTGGGACATTTTGCCACAAGGCCATTTTTACTGCCACCAAGTAGCTTCCAAGTTTCCAAAACAACAAGAACAAAGCTCTTTTTGTTGTACAATGTTCTATTAGTATGATTATGTACACCTGTTGTTGGAAAGGGGTCGGATGTTGTTTCTTATATAACAGTGTTTGCCTCTCGATGCAAGAATAACAAAAACATCCCATTAAAGTCAATGTAATCAAATGTAATGTATGAATGCTGTCAACCGTGAGTAGCAACAAAGACTGGAAATGTGAAAGTTATCCAAATGGCTCCTCTTTGAGTGTGTGGGACACAAACAGTGAGGGGACATTATAGGGACTGTGGAGGGAACATTCCATATTTTCCTTCTTAAATAAATTGCCTGCTTACTCTTACTATAACAAACTTTGCTTTTTATTTTCCATTTCTCCCTCTCTCCGCTTAATCCTCTCACTCACAGAGTCAGTGGAAGACATCCCATCAGTGAAAAAAAGCATCCAGCAGGCGATCAGTCAGGCCAGCAAGCTGCTGCACACCCTCAGCCACGACTACAAGAAGCTGGAGGTGAGAGCCGGGATGAGAAGCAACTTCACAAGCTGATCATCTGACCAGGATTTAGAGAATGATATGCACTGGAAAAGTTGGCTGTGCAATAATATGAGAGTAATAATCATTAGAAAAATGTCAGTGTCAATTTAAAGCTGTTTTGATGGCAAAACACACACGTTTCAGCTTTTCTCACTGAAACGTGATATCATATGATTCTCTGAAAAATAGTGTAGGTGTTATAAATGTGGCAGCGTACTCTGAGAAAAAATATTAGTTAGGTGCATTACTAAATCATTTATGATTCAATACTCAATCATTGTCATATTAACATTAGAATAGTATAACATAAAATAACTATATACAGTTGTTTCAACACACTCCATTTCTTTTATACAGTTGAAGAAAAGCTAGGAAAACCCAGACCCAGATGGTATTGTGGGAACTGACCCCTCTGGCATTTAGAGCTAGTTTAAGAAAGAAATCACCTTTTTTTTTTAGTGAAACTAAGCTCCAAACCACAAAGTGAAGAAGCACAAAAGTTTAGAGACCTTCTCTCCAATTGAGAACTATCAGTTCCTTAATACTTGCTTACAAATCCATATGAAGATAAATACATCATTGAAAAACCCTTGGACTCTGCACTGACAAATGTAACAGCCATGTTTCTGGGTTTACCTCTGAACAGTCGGATCTCCTTGCTCATTGTTGGGTCATTTATGCATGATCGCAGCCTATTTAAAAGTGGAACCTAGCTTAGCATACTCTTACCCCGGGATTCCACCGGGTCCGTCTGCGCCGCGTTACGGCTGCGCCGCGGTTTTGTTCAGACCTCCTACAGCGTCATACCCCACCGGGCGCGTTTCAGAAGCGGAGCGTTTCAGAAGCGGAGAGTCTTGCCTGCCGGCTCACAGTTTTTGTTGATTTGGGCATATTTCCTGGACAGGCTACTTTGTACAGACAAAGTTAATAATAACTGTAATATTCCAGTTATAAACGACATGAATCAAAGATGTGTTGCTGTATTTTAGTGGTAAAAAAATGCATTCATCATCATAATTATTCTATATATATAATTTACACAGTGTCTGTAAACCGGAGGAGAACGCTGGCATTTCTCCTCCTACTTGAAAGACTACGGAGGGATAGGGTCTGCAAAATTAGCTTATTTTGAGGATGGGCCGGATGCTCTGACCGGTCCACTTCCTGCCCGGCGCTATGCAACGCCTCACGTCAAAAATAGACCAGCCGCCTATTTTTAGCGGAGCCCAGCGCCGAGACGCTTCTGGGACGCTTCTGGGACGCATGGCCGTGGCGCGGCCGTAACGCGGCACAGACGGACCCGGTAGAATACAGGGGTTAAGCTGCCTTCACATGATATGAGATTTGTTCTTCGCTCACCACAAGGTATGGCACAGAGCCTTGGGGTGACAGCTAGTTAGCTTTGTTTCTATGGTTACGTCCCCTGCTTAATACAGCTGTATTCTAATTGGTTGTGCTTTGTATGGTCAGCATGATGAATTGTATTACAAAGTGCCTTATAGTTAGTTAAGTTCCATTGCCTTTGTCCCTCCTGCTCCTGTTCTCACAGCTCATTGGCTCTCTCCTATCTGCAGGACTTCATTAACCAGCTGATGGCTCTGGAGACAGCCATCACTCAGGCTCGGTCTCTGAAGGCCAAGTTTGCCACTTGTGAGGGCGGGACGGCAGAGGACACAGAAGAGCTAGAGAAGTAAGTTACACATGGTTTTATTTGAGCAGCATGTCAGACAGAGACACAGAGAAAGACATTCTGTACAACTGTGAGGTGTTGTGACGCCAAACAGGGCCTCAAATGTAAACCAACTACAAATCTGTAAAGTTTTGTGACATCATCTTACACAGTTAGATGTGACAAAATCTGTCAAAAGATCTAAACAGATGGTATTGCTGCTCTGTAGGACCACATGTTGTCATACACACACAATGCCCACACCAGAACCAGAAGAATAGAGCATACACCCCAGTTCTCACAAATCTGCTCTGGCTTCCAATAACACAAAGAATACTCTTCAAAACCTCACTTTGACAAAGCACTAGATGGATTGGGACCACAGTACATGTCAGACATGCCTCACTGTTACGAGCCACCCGCTCTCAGATCATCGGGGGGGGGTTTACTCCTCGTCCCCAGGGTCAGAACTAAATCTCAGCTCTTAGCTTCGATGCGCCACAAACCTGGAACTATCTCTTGTGAATTGTCTTTTTGTTTGCTTTCTTGTTCATTATAATCTGTTGATGCCGATGTGAAGCACTTTGAATTGCCTTTGTGACTGTATAAATCAATAACCTGAACCAGAACCACTGAAGTCATGTTTCACTTCCTGCTCCAGGTTTGTGAGCTCTCTCCTGGAGGATCCGGAGGTGGTGGTGCTGGGGGCGGGGCAGGGGCCAGCCGGCAGCATCATCCACAGGCTGTTCATCAACTCTCAGAGGGTAAGACCCCCCCCTCTCCCCCTGGTTGTCTCATTATATGGTGGTGGTACTTCAGTGTATTGTTTCATGTGTGTTTTCTCACTGTGATGTTACGTAGCTTTTTGAGGTAATGGGCAACCAGCATTTCCTCAGATCTTCACACATGACTTTTCTTTTTTTTTTCTTTTATACATTTCCTGTATTCGAATGTATTTTTCTGTGTCTTTTCCTGCTGCTTACGTGAAGCTGGCTGACTTCACCAGTGACGAGGTAACCATAGCAACGAGACTTCCTGTAAACCTCTACCCCTCAACAGTCCCTGAGTAACACAGAAATAAGCAAACATGCCTGGTTTCCAGATTATTCTTTTAACTCATTTAACTCATTCATACCTCCAATAGAGTTGTGCAGGAATGAGTCTTAAAACCTGGGAATGAGTGAGTATTATTTAAAAGATCTGTGATTAACACAAGCTGAAGAGATTTCCAGGTTTTGTTCTACGTCCGACACATCAGTAAATACCCCACCCCACATTACCATCGCTAAGCCAAAGGCTACAAATGTTTAGCATTAAGCGTTTCCTTGTCTCATTTGGTCGTTTTTATGACACAAAGAAGTTTTCTGACTTACTTCATGTTGTAGAACAAAACATGTAAATGTCTTCAGCTTGTGGTTTAACAGATCAATAACACACTCATGAAACCATTGACTTTGAGACAAGGAAACATGAAGTGGTCAAATGCAGACTCATTTCCATGTTTTAGGACTCATTACTGAACAAAGCACAACTGGTGCTACATGCCAAACGAAAGCTATCATCGACAGCGTTATGATGAGATCCTGGATTAGATTTTGGTACAGAAAAAAGTAATATACATATGTACAGTATATTCCAAAGATGAATGTCAGTGTACCATTAAAGGAGGGGTAGAATGTAATCTTACTAAGACTGTGCCCTCGTTTTAGTCTCTAAAGTGAATCTTTGTTCCTGACTCATGGAGTTCAACATGATGTGTCCTTTAATCATGATGGAATTGTTCTATTCAATGTAGAATAATTCAGTGGCACCAGTTACATGTTTGCCACAGATGGGTGATGAAGCTTACATGAGTGTATTTACCTACTGTATAAACTGGTGTACCAGGCTGCAAACTACACACACACCTCCACACCCTTTCTCTGCGGGTTAGTAACATTTACCTTTCCCCCCCCCCCCACACCCCAAGGCTGCTCTCCTGTCCCCGATGGAGGATGAATTTGGGCTGGAGAAGAAGCCGGGCGGAGGCAGCAACAAGGTGCCGGACTTCCCCCCCCCGGCGGGGCGGGAGATCCTGCTGCGGACCTGCGTCCCCCGCCCGGCCCCCTACTCCAAAGCTCTGCCTCAGAGGCTCTTCTGCGTGCTGATGAAGGAGGAGTTCAGGCTGGCGGGGGCCTTCTCCTCAGACACCACCTTCTTCTGAGGCGTTAGCACAGTGTCCCCTCTGAAACCATGTGACCCCCTGCAGCCAGAGCAGGAAGACCAGGGACTTTAACAGGATTGACTTTCTCTCTTGCTTGTTTGTGGGGACGATTCCTTGTTCAGTAAATGTTTTATTTAAGCATGACATGTTTGTGCTGGCTAGAGTATATCTCGCCAACACTCATGAGCCTTATCTGACACGAGAAAGAGAGTGAGAATTATTCTCGTTCTCATACTGGTGAAACAGTACACTTTCACCCATGTATTACATTCCAACACATCTCTTATTTCAACTTTGGCATTTAAAAACACTTTACCAGAGTTTTAGACACAAGATGTCTCTTCAAAAACAACAATTCTTTTTAGGGGAGATTTGATGTTTATGAAGGTTCTGAGTAACAAGATACAAATGGCTACGTCAGTGTGTGCGCAGTAAGGGTTTAACTGATAATACTGTTGGCATTTTGGCATGTACAGGTATAAGCATTTGCTAATACCTGAAAATAATGTTTTGGACAGGAATGCTAGGTAATAATAAATAGGTGTACTCACACATGAATATATCCAACTCTGAAGTACTATTACGTACTTATTTTTAGAAAATAAAGCTTTACTTATACTTACTTTACAGCCTCAAAAGTGAGCCTTTATTCAAATGAGAAATGGTTGTATTGTCATCTAACCAATGCTCTGTCAGTGTATTATTAATGTAACAGTGATGTCCTCTGTGTGTACAGAGCTGTACTGTGTTGTTGGAACAAAGAGCGTCTCACCTAGAAATAAACACTGTTGTTCTATCACAGTCACTGACTGGCCGTGTGTATGTACAGAGTTGGAGTTAGCAGAGTCTGGTCGGAGGAGGAGGTCTTTTCTTTTGCAGCATCCACAGCACTTGATTGGCTGTTCAGAGCACCGTTCAGTAAAGGATGTGCAAAGGAGTCTCGTAGCTGTTTTTCTCTGACTGGTTCCCCGTTTAGTTTATCGTGTGTACAAGTACGTATAGCTAAACTTTTATGTGTGGTTGATGCAGTACACAGTCCTACCGATGGTGTCAAAAAGTATTTTAGCTCATTCAATGTCCATTTATTCTGTTGGGCGCTTTGGGCTGAATTCTTACATGAACAGTGCTATACAAATAAAGTTATTATTATTGTATAAAGTACAACAGTCATTCTTGTTTAGTTAAACTACATACAAATTAATTGTGTGTATCCATGCCACCAAGTCTTTTAACATAAATGATAACTTGGCTGGTTAGCGAGTAAAATGTTGATTGTGAGGTAGTGCTGGAAGAAGTTCTTAAATCCTTTGCTTGAAAAAATACCAATAAGAAAATGTAAAAAACATTATTTATGTTTGACAATATGACACCATCAGTGTTGTGTAACTACACCATGGGTCTGTATCATAAAGTGTTACTCTTTGGTTATCAAGTTGTTGTTTTATTAGTCATTGTATTTGTCAAAATACATTGAATGCGTTATGCCTAAGAAGACAAATAACATTCGATCACAAAATTACTTTTCTCAGCAGTGTGGGTTCTTGGGTTTGTAAAAGGTCTAAAAGCAGTAAAAGAGATGTGGAAAATCCTTAAAATAATTAAGATAAAATAACAATTAAAAGCCTTTGGTTGACACTGTCAGGGTACACATTATGTTTTTACCTTTACATGAATAGAAAACCTACAAGAATACTTTTGGATTGCATCAAACAGCGTTCTACTCTCCTCGGTAAATGACAATATTCTTATCGGTCTCGTGGATCTTGATCTCGTACAGCAGGCTGGGCGGCAGCAGCTTCACCATGTGATCCCAGATGTAAACAGCCACGTTCTCAGTGGTGCTGAGTGGACAGAAGAGAGCAGGAATGAGTGTAATTTTAATGTGAACACCATCGGGGGAACTAAATTAAACTGAAGAGGAAACTCACCTGACAACTTTGGCAAAGTATGGGACGTCCTTATCCAGGTTTTTATGGTCCAGTGGAATCATGATGACTTCCTGTAGTACAGAATAAATGTCATTTAGTCAGTAAAAAGCCACAGAAGACACTTTTCTGCTGATTATTTCAGTTTTAAGGCCTGCAATGCTACTGTTCTGATTCGCCCCACATTTCTCAACACAGAAACTGTAAATGATTGTATTTTATGTTGCTCTGTGTATGCCAGAAGGGTGAACTGTTTGCTATCACATAAGCCATATCAACTGTTGATAATACTGTATGTCTAACTTGTGATAATGCCCAAAGTTTGTGACGTTCTGCACCCAGGAGTCAGGAACTGTTAAAAATGCAGCTCGATCATTGAGATATCACGTCGGATGATATAATAAAGTATTCCTTCTTCTGTTCTTACCTCGATGCGCGCCTTCAAGTCCGTCAGGTTCATGACCATCCCGGTGTGAGCATCGATCTGTGGGCGTTCACAGGAGGAGGGTCAAACACACATCCAACAGATCGTTTGAGTTAGTCATGTAAGTGTTCTGGGGGAAATTGTGATGACTACAAATACATGAAGTGCATCAATTCTGTTCCTCCCTACTGAAGGAAAATAATTATGGTGCAGAACTAAATACTGAATTATTCTTTTTTTAATTATCAGTTACGAAACCTAAAATATTTCTCCAAATATAATTCATATTACAAATGACAGATGGCGGATGAAGCTTGAAATATATTTTGAAAAATGTCTCAAAAAGTAACACAGCAGTTTGATTTAGTATAACAACAGATAGATACTGACCTTTCCACGCACTGTTACCTCCACTGTGGACAGACAGGAGGACATTGAATGAATGGGAATGGCAATGTAAAAGCAAACAACATTTTTACAATATAAAGAGTGTGACAAACCTTTGTAGTTGTGTCCGTGACCGTTGGGATTGTTGCATTTACCATAAACTCTTTTATTCTCCTCATCACTCAGGTGAATGCTGGAAAAGAAGTTCAGGTAAAAACAAGGAAGGAACATAAGAGAAGTGTTTATAGATGCACCTCGGACACTCAACTTTGGTTATCAATACATTGTTTTAATTAATCTCAAACCATTCTCTAGTTCTAGTTTCTCAAGTTGTAGATTTCCAAAACATGCGTTAAGATGCCAGTTTATGGGTATCAACAGAGGTTCAATTGGGCGGGGGCTGTCAGGAGGTTATATGCCAACGCTCTAGTCTTTCGTCATCAGCAAATATTCAGCACTGTAACTTTACAATACATGTGTTTAAAATGCGTGCTATGCTGATAGAAAACGCTGCTGCATGTCAAATCAAGCGCTTCCTAAACCGGCAGAAACCAGGCAGAGAGCATGTCGAAAGGTATGTCAAAAATATATGAATTAAAAGACATAGTGTAGTCTGCCAAAAATATCTGAAAACAATATAGGATTGTATTTCAGAGAAATCTGTTTTTGAAAATATGTAAAAAAACAACATAGCCTACTGTAGTATAGTATGTCGAAAATATGTAAAAAACAACTTAGTATAGTATGTCGAAAATATGTAAAAAACAACATAGTATAGTATGTCGAAAATATGTAAAAAACAACATAGTATAGTATGTCGAAAATATGTAAAAAAAACAACTTAGTGTAGTATGTCGCAAATATGTAAAAGATAGTAGGCTAGGTCAAAAATATCAGAAATACTAACATATTTTAGTATTAAAAAAACAAAAGAAAAAATGACATACTATAATATGTTTTAAAATGTAATAGTACCGGATTGGTGCATTTAACAATTGTTGTTGATTTTTTCAGTTATCATTTCTGTGATTACACACAGAAATGATGATGATACAAATAATAAAATGCAAGTAAGCAAGTAAAAATGATGACAGAAATAGGAGCTTAAACTGTTACTGTTACCGTAAATAACAGGGGGGGGGGGGGGGGGGGCGTCCATGTAAAATACAGATATGAATACTAATCCACATGACAATATGATAATTAAAATAAATATATTTATATATAAAACGTCAAATGTATAAACGTTATAGCCTATTGCAATTTCCATTTTTGTATACTATATGGAGCAGCCCTATAAATAAACCAACAGGTAAAGTCAGTGCTGTAGTGATCACTGATACCCCTTTCACACCAACGGTGTTTCAGGGCCGGTTCGGTGCTGGTGCTTGAAAAGCACCGGGTATCCTGTTCACACCGCAGCGGAGCAGCGTCATAGCTCCGGAATCCGGTTCGTTTCGAGCACCAAAAAGTTGTCCGTCTAGAAGCAAGAACCGCATACGTCACGCTTACGTCGGAGGGGGGCGAGATTAACCTGAGCTAACACTTAAGGCGAGTACGGCAAATAAAAGTTGTAACAAGCAGTAGTGCTGAGCAAAGTGACTAGAACGCAACCACACACTTGTTAAAAAAAACACACTTTATAAAGTCAGGCAACACTAACCAGGCTTCGTGTGATTCTGTTTATTTGTACCTTACTTTGACCATCCGTTCGCTGTTATTGATCATTGTGGAGAGCAGGCAGACGTTTTGTTTGTTATTATAGCAGCTATCGGATGGAATCAATACATGGGCTGCACAGGTTGTCATGTCCGACTATCACAAGTAGAATCATAATGAAAAATACGTCGGTAAAAAGTGCCTGTAGAAAACTGCTTAGCAAGTAGTCAGTTTAGCTTCGGTTGCTATGCTAACATCACCCATGTTATACCAGAGAAACTTTCATAACAGCGTTGTGATGCCAAACAGCGTCAATTCAGACTGACACCAAACAGCGTCAATTCAGACTGACACACATTCACTTAAGGGGAACTGGGGATATGTATCAGCTGCTTGTGTGACAGTCAGACAGTGAATACTTTAGAGCCGTGTGAGCTAACCCGGAGCTAACGGGAGAATACACTCGTGGAAGAGCAGCCGGCCAGCACTGCAGCGGTCGGTAAATGCCGCTGAAACACATTAATAAACAATGAACCACGGCACTCTGGAGAAAAGTATAAGGTTGGAGAAGTCGTTATTTAATTTAATCTGGCTTCGTATGATTAAAAGCAACGCAGTCCCCGGCCCGTTGTTATTGTGAGGTGAGCTCCGGCGTTGGGGAGAAACTCAGCGACGTAAACTGTGACGTCATGACGCAGCAGCGGCAGCACCAGTCGGGCTCTGAGCGGTGTGAAAAGAGCCGGCGCTAAACCGAAGAACCGGTTCTGAACCAGAAAAGCTCTAGCACGGAGCTTGAACCGGAGTTGCGTTGGTGTGAAAGGGGCATGATTCATACACTGGGGTTACATAATTCAATCCAGGAACTACAGGTTGGGGGTATTGTTTCCGCACGGACAGATATGTTGACGGTACCTCCGGGGTACCTACTGTGGCCCTTTCTCATGTCATCAAATGGTAATGGTATAATAAGATAGAGATATAAAACTGCCAAAGGTTTTGTTCAATTCAAATGTTTGGCAGTAAACAAGGACGGCTATCGGTAACATTGAACGGTCGCTTGTTGTACACTGTAGACAGGATAAACGGACTTCCATACCGGGAAGCAGCAGACTATATCCGTCGACCATTTCTGTCCTAACACGGCTACCTTTAATTTAATTAACAACCCTGCAACCTGGTCACGCTTCCCAACTTCTATCGGCACAAACCACTATGTGTATTACCGCGAGATTTAGGTAATAAGTATATAACGTTTGTATATAGCGGTCTGTAAATAAAAACGTAATGACGTAGCTGCTACCTGTACCTGTGGAGTCGGTGGCAGGCGCTGAAGCTCTGGACTCGGGTGATGTATCCGAGCCGCTCCGCTGCACCTTCGGTCACTGAGGATCCAGCCATGGTCGATATTCTACCTGAGAGGGTCCTGAGACTGTTTGCTGAGAGCTGGGATCGGGGATCGGGATGAAAAGGTCCGCTGCTGCTCGAAGCTCCCGCCCCCCGTGACTCAAACTACCCGGCCATTGGCTCAAAGCAGGGCGTAAAGTAGCTCACATGTCCCAGATAGTTATCAAAACCCCTCAGGCAAACATCAGTCTGGATACTAGGGGTGGGCGATACCACAAAATCTGGATTCGATCCGATACCAAGTATTTCAGGGCCAGTATCGCCGATACCGATATCGATACTGATACTTTTTAAAATGAAAAGCGTCTTATATACTTCCATATAGGGGAGACCTGCATGACATGATTTTTGAGCTGAAAGCATCATAGACTAAATCTGAATTCATTTTCATGAATAAAGACAGGACCGTTTTTATAGACAAATAAACGTTTTATTTTTGCAAATTTAAAGTGCAAACATGAAAAATAACAATACAAAGTGGCCAGAGTAGCGAACTGCCTTCTTGCACACATCACAGCTCGCTACGTTTTCATTGTCAGTTGTGAAATAGCTCCACACAACGCTCCTCTTTCTCTCAGCCATCATGCGCGTGTGTGTGTGTCGCACTCGCGAGTCGCTGGCTGCTGCTGTCCTGCCCTGCTGGCTGCTGTCTATGGGCATAGATATGTCTCGTAATTATTTGTGTGAACAGAAAAATAATTTGTGTGTAAATATGTGATTTGTAAATGTAAAACACCATCCACAAATGCATTTAAAAGATTTGCAAACTCACAAATAAATTTGCAAATGTAAAACGGATCTGCAAATACGCTAAATATTTTCACAAATAAAAAAAAGATCTGTGAATATCTCTTTAACATTGACAACTTTCGATCAGGCATTTGTGAATCCATTTTGTATTTGTCAACCAAAAATGCGCTTGCGGATCTCAAATCTCTGCTTGTGGATCTCAAATCTCTGCTTGTGGATCGTCTTTTTACACACACGGAATTTTGAGACATACTTTCCGCCGGTCTCGGCAAAAAATCTACTCGTGTCACTCGGTTGTTTTCGGAAACCACGTGATGGCCTGCTGATGACAACATTTCCGCATGATTTCAAAGTAAGAGCATGATGGTTTGTTTAATACTCTGTTTTTGTATTATAATGAACAGCGGAACGTTAGATGCATTCTTCATCACCATCATCATCATGTTATAGTGATACAGTTAGTTTGTGTTAGTTTATTGGTTCAATACAGCATATATCGAGCACATTCGTATGCATTGATGTTGAAGTACAGGCTCTGCCACTTTCGGGTCCCGGAGCAGCTGGCAGCGAAGCAGCCCAGAGGAAACTCTTTCTTCATTGTTTTTTGTGTATTCAGTCAAGCGGGTCAAAGTTACAAAGCACTTCACATCTTATTAATCGGCCAAGTTTTACCTTACCAGTACAGATAAGGTCATCTGTAAAAAAGCACCGTATTTAGGTTAGCCTTCATAGTAAGGCTACATCAAATGTTATAATATTCATTGTGTCCTTTCTACTGTATATGCATATATTCCTGTCTATTGCTTTCATTTGTATTTCATGTTATTATGTTTATACTTGTTTCCACACATTTCACAATTTGGGATGAATGAAGTATCTATCTATATGTCCGTCTGTCCGTCCGTATAATATAATATATGTGAACTTCGTAATTTGAAAAATGATTGATTCGAAAATGATATGCTGCTACAGTACAGTACAAGTAGCCTACTTCTGGGTGTTTCATTCAAGCTCGGCTCCGTGTGTGTCTGTGTGGCACGAGTGAGCGAGCGAGAGAGAGAGAGAGAGAGAGAGAGAGAGCAAGATTGTTGTTGCTGCGCTAACCGATATTAGAAGCTGTTTCTACAACTAAGTGAAAGGAAAGTCCTCTCCTGTCAGATAACGTCAGCTCAGTGAGGTAAAGGACTCTCAGTGTTTAGATAGTTCACTTTAGTCTAAGTTATCTCAGTGGGTCTCAAAACAGTTTGATCACCATTTATGTAAACAAGTATTTCCGAGGCACACTTCATATGATCATTATAGTTAGGCTATAAAACAATAAGAGAATAAATGAAAAACAGGTATGAAATACTATATGACAGTAAAACAAGAATACAGTTTAAAAAGGGGAGTGATTTGTAAAATATCCATAAAGAAAAAGTACATCTGTTTACAGTTCTGTTTCATGGGTGTCTATCTATCTATCTATCTATCTATCTATCTGTCTATCTGTAGACAGACAGACAGATAGACAGACAGACAGACGGATGGATGGATGGATATATGGATATATAGATGGATGGATAGATGGATATATAGATAGATAGATAGATAGATAGATACCTCATTCATCCCAAATTGTGAAATGTGTGGAAACAATAACATTAAATACAAATGAAAGCAATAGACAGGAATATATGCATTTAATGTAGCCTTACTAAGGCTGACCTAAATACGTTATTAACCGGCCTAGTTTTACCTTACCAGTGCAGTGGTAAGGTAATCTGTAGAAAAGCAAGATGTGAAGTGCTTTGTAACTTTGACCCGCTTGACTGAATACAAAAAAAACAATGAAGAAAGTTGAACCAATAAACTAACACAAACTAACTGTATCACTGTAACATGATGATGATGGTGATTGTTACGACCCTGGGTCGTTATGTCATTTGTGTGTAGATATTGTTCCCTCCTCCCGTATCTGTCCTGTTGTGTCCTACTTATACCGTATACTGGTCCTCTTGCTTGTCTTGAAAACCTCAGAAAAGAAACTACTTTAACCTGTCCTTGTTGGACACGCTTTAATTTATGCAAAAGTGTGAAACCCTTTTCTTTTGGTTGATTCTCGTTTTCTCCTGTTTATACGTCAGAGTAGGTAAGAAGCCTGTACGTTTATTTTTCTTATTTGTTAGGCAATATTTATGTGTTCAGAGATTTGTTTGTTTTGTGGGTTGTTGCGTTTCTTTGTTAAAAACTTTGGTAATTAAAATGACCAAACGGCATTCTCTGTCTCGGTGTCCATGTTCTTGGGAGTGGGAAGAGTTGGGAGAGGGCAATTTTATGCTGCGCCTAGTTTCCCCTAGATCTGGGCGTAACAGTGATAAAGAATGCATCTGACATAGCCGTGGGAACATGTTTCAAATGGGGGGTGCTGTGGGGATGACACCAGGGCCGGTTCTGACCAATTTGCTGCCCTAGGCAAGATTTTAGCTGGCATCCCCCCCCCCCCCCCCCCCCCCCGTCGAGGCGTGCAGGAAACTAAACCCACCTCCCCTGAACATGGGTCGACTGAAGAGTCTCGTCATGCCTGCCTACAAGAAGTAGCGCTGAGCAAAGTGACTAGAAGGCAACAACACACTTATAAAAAAAAAAACACTTTATAAAGTCAGGCAACACTAACCAGGCTTCGTGTGATTCTGTTTATTTGTACCTTACTTTGACCATCCGTTCGCTGTTATTGATCATTGTGGAGAGACGTTTGTTTTGTATTATAGCAGCTATCGGATGGAATCAATACATGCGGCTGCAACTTAAAGGGGACCTATCATGCAAAATGCACTTTTGTACGTCTTTTATACATGAATATGTGTCCCCGGTGATCCAGGGAACTCACCAAGTGTCAGAAAACACAACCCTCTCTATTTTCCTCCATACCCAAATCTCTAAAAAAGAGGCTGCAACGGATCTGATAAAAACTGATCCAGATTTGAACACTGTCCTGACGTCAGGACGGTGGCGCTACGGCTATTGGGCCAACTCCACCAATCAGGAGGAGACAGCCATGACCATTGCCGTTCGAAAGCGCTGGAGACGCTGTAGTACATATGCCAGGCCAGTAAATGGTGCTGTTCTCACTGAATCTGCCCTTGCAGAGCAGAGCTAAAAAAAAGTGCAAATTGAGCAAAATGAGGCATGGCTAAAATGCATGATCTGTTTGGTATTTTGAAAACAGAAACGTATAAATATACCTTATATAGGTATGGCCCTATATCATTTAAATATACCATGATAGGTCCACTTTAAGGGGAACTGGGGATATGTATCAGCTGCTTGTGTGACAGTCAGACAGTGAATACTTTAGAGCCGTGTGAGCTAACCCGGAGCTAACGGGAGAATAAACTCCCGTGGAAGAGCAGCAGCACTGCAGCGGTCGGTAAATGCCGCTGAAACACATTAATAAACAATGAACCACGGCACTCTGGAGAAAAGTATAAGGTTGGAGAAGTCGTTATTTAATTTAATCTGGCTTCGTATGATTAAAAGCAACACGATCATCGACCCGACGCAGTCCCCCGTTGTTGTTGTTGTTGTTGTTGTTGTTGTTGTTGTTGTTGTTGTTGTTGTGAGCGCCGTTGGGGAGCAAATCAGCGATGTAAACGGTGACGTCATGACGCAGCAGCGGCAGCACCAGTCGGGCTCTGGGCGGTGTGAACAGAGCGGGAGCAGAAAAGGGAAACCGGAGCTGAACCAGAAAAGCTCTAGCTCGGAGCTAGAATGGGAAAAGCACTGGTGTGAAAGCCGCATTATTGACATGTTGGACAGCTTATATAAAAAGGCTTAAAATGTATTTAGTATTGTATTAACATGTTTTAACACGTCACATCCTCTAAGGGGGTCCGGGGGTATGCCCCCCCGGGAAGATTGTTTTTAACATTTTAAAGTAAAATGCTTCAATCTGGAGCACTTTGAGCATAATTACAAGAGACTGGATCTAGGAGGTACAACTCTAAAACACCCATATGAAGAAGATCGGTTTACATTTTAATAATCAAATAAGTATGTGAACATAACCAATAACCTACCATAGCCAATAACAAATAAATGTAACGTACTTTATTTTTGTTGTTCATTTATATCTTATTTTACGTAGTTAACAGTTATTTATTTATGCATATTTTTTAATCTCTCCAGTTTTAAAGGATATTTTTGGTTTACTGTCTATAGTATACATTGGAATGATTTCAAACCTGTTTTTATTTATCCTAATAATTATAAAGGAGTGCCTTGGAAATATTTGTTTACATAAATTGTGACCAAACCGTTTGAGACCCACTGAGATAACTTAGACTAAAGTTAACTATTTAAACAGTCCTTTACCTCACTGAGCCTCTCAGGGGAAATGGAAAATGTAACCGGGGTGAAAAGGGTGTTATCTTTACTTAATTATGAATGTTGTTACATCAATGCCGAAAATTAGTTTTTTTTGTATTATATTTGTATTATATTTCCATTAATCTTGTGGACGTGCAGATTCCCTGTCCTCCGTCAGGGGGTGCTGCAGCACCCTCAGCACCCCTACTTCCCATGGCCATGGCATCTAATGCCGCGTTTCCACTACACAGCCTCGCTCGGCCCCGCTCGGCCTCCTTTGGCCGCGCCCGGCCTCGTTAGGACCAGCTCACTTTGTGGCGCGTTTCCATTACAGTTTAGGAACCGGGTCAGTATCTATAGTAACAGTGTAGGCGGAGCGACGCTGCTTAAAACTGCCGTGACGTCATCTTCAATGCGACACAACAATGGAGATGTGAAAGCGATCGTTTGCTTGTTTTTTGCTGTGTGGTTTATTATCACAAGAAATAGACAAGAGTTGTTTCGAAAGAGGCGACGTATAGCAAGACGAGGTATAGAAGAAGCTGACGCGAGAGTTCGGGCAGTCCTCCTACGCCGCAGAGACTACAGGACGACTCGAATCACTACTAACTACAATGCTACTTGGTAAGCTAACGTTCGCTAACTAGCAATGTGTTTAGGCTCACTCTCCCTATACGACCAAAGTATTTCAAGTATTTAATTAATTGTAGCTACCACTTTTACGTATTAAAATATGTATGCTTTTGTTTGTGTATTTCAGAAGTTACCGACCGAGCTACCGAGTGGTGGAATGTGATTGTTCCATCTTTCACACACTCAGTGGGTGGAGAACTTCAGGATGCCTGAGGAAAACCTACGTGTAATACCTAAATATTCATTGTATTGTATTGAACATAAATACATCTTTTCTTTTTCACATACATGTGTTTGTCAAATTATTTAAACCAAAAAAATGTTATCAGAATTGACTATTTAGTAAATATTTGAATTTCAAGCACAAGTACTGCCCCCATAATAATAATCTAATAAATTAAGCAAATATCAAAGCAAACTATAAACATAAATACAAAAGTGTAAAACACAACAGAACTATATTCATAAATGCAAGTGTAAAAAATTGTTAACATGGATGGAGGCTAAAGTATCCACAGCATAAAATAATATGATTATGATGGTTTGTCTGAAAGACACAGCCTCAAGGTTCAAGGTTTTTTATTTTGTCATACGAACATAGCTAGTGTAGTTATGACAATGAACATCTTAGGTCACAGGCTCCTCCAACAGTGCAACACAATAACCCAGATCAACAGAAATATAGTGCAAGTAAATATTAAGCGCTGTGCACCGCTCTCTTTGTATAGGTGTTTTCTTTTGTTCTCTTCTCTTTGAAATATATAAGCAATGTGTTTGAGTCTAGCACAACGAGGGTATTACAATTGAGTAATTTTTCTACATGTATTTATCATGTATTCTTAATACCATTATGTAATGTTATGTTTTAGAGGAGGACCTCAAGCTAGCAAACTCAATTTCAAACAGTATGCAGAGTTGTCCTGCTAAAGAGTTAAAATGTATTATTTAACCAAGTATTTATTCTCTTATTTGCTTTAATTGCAACAGATGATAAAGGTTTCACTGTGATAAGTATTCTCTTAAATCCATAAACCCCTGTACAGTGCTTTGTGGACGATGGTGTTTATGATATTTCTGACTGCAGAGGGACGCCTAGATGATGCCATCTTTCTGTGCGATCGCTGGTGGGTGCAATTATTTATCAACAAGCAATAAGATAAGACATGGCATTGATTCTGCTGGGCCAGTTGCCGTTCCTGCAGGGCCAGATCCTCTCCTCCTCGGTTTGTGCTGTTGATGCAGAGGACGTTGTGTCCTCCTCGCTGTTCCTCCTCGCTAGTCCCAATGTAATCATCTAGAACAGAAACATGACTTGTAAATTCCACAAACTACTGCAGCACAATACTATAAATAGCAACAACAACTATAGAAAAGACAAACTGAACGTAAACAATGGCACATATGGTGTTAGCAAACAATAGCTCTCGCTAATGCTATCTGCCTAGCTAGCCTTCGGGGCTCCATCGGGGTTGTCGAACATAAATGTAAGGATAAAATAGACTTATTTGTTAGAAGTGAGCTTTAAAACAGATAGGGACACAAAGCAGGGACACAAAGCAGGGACACAAAGCTTTCAAGCAAATAACACAGCGTTAGCAAAAACGTACCATGCAGACTCCAGTAACGCCGTTGGAGAGTCCAGTGTCTGTGTAGAGACCTCCTGAAAGACTTTGATATTGCGAGTTGTCCCGTCGAGCACCCGCTGGACCTTATCATCTGCAATATAATGGACGTCGTCACTTCCTCGACCGACCATGGTGTGCTTTTCTTTGCCATTGTTGTAGCTCCTCCGTTAACAAAAATGCTGTTTGTAAAAATGGATTATCTCGCGCGCAGATTGTGACGATTCTCTCCGACCAATCAGCAGCCGAGAGCGTTGACGTCACAAACACAGCCCGGTTGCCTCTGGCCCTGGCCCCACGATTTTATGAGGCCAGAAAAACTGAGAATTAGGACCAGCCGGCCGGTACTAGGCCAAGTGGAAACGCAACCACAAACGGGCCGCTGACGTCACAGCCCTCTTAAACCGGGCTGCGCGCTGTAGTGGAAACGCGGCATAACGTTCCGCTGTTCATTAAAAAAACAGCGCTTTAAACAAACCATCATGCTCTTACTTTGAAAACCATGCGGAAATGTCGTCATCAGCAGGCCATCACGTGGCTTCCGAAAATAACCGAGTGACACGAGTAGATTTTAGCCGAGACCGGCGGAAAGGTTGTCTCAAAACTCCGTGTGTGTAAAAAGACGATCCACAAGCAGAGATTTGAGATCCAGAAGCAGAGATTTGAGATCCACAAGCAGAAACGTGAGATCCACAAGCGCATTTTTGGTTGACAAATACAAAATGGATTCACAAATGCCTGATCTAAAGTTGTAAATGTTAAAGAGATATTCAAAGATCTTTTTTTTATTTGTAAAAATATTTTGCGCATTTGCAGATCCGTTTTACATTTGCACATTTATTTGTGAGTTTGCAAATCTTTTAAATGCATTTGTGGATGGTGTTTTACATTTACAAATCACATATTTACACACAAATTATTTTTCTGTTCACACAAATAATTATGAGACATATCTATGCCCATAGCTGTCAGTCAGCTTGATAATCGGCGTTCAGGCAGGGAGCGCGCTGCGCATGCGCGAGCCTCGAGGAGGACAGCAGTGTAGAGATGGCAAATCCGGATCATTTTACGGACTCAGGGTCTTCTGAGTCAGTCATTGAAGAGATCCGGATCATACGAGTCATTTGAGTCATATGAGTCAGCATGACCAAGACCGTAGAAATCCTATTGGTGAAACCGAAAAGTTGTTGCATTTCACGAGCATATTATTATTCCATATATTTTGAATATATATATATATATTTGTATGTATATATATATATATATATATATATATAATATCTGCATGTATATTTTCTATTTCGACATGTATATTTTATATTTTATTTTTATTTCTATTCTTGTATATTTTATAGTTTTGTTTTATTGTAAAATGCCTTTTATGCTGCTGTAACAACAACAATTTCCCAATTTGGGATCAATAAAGTACTATCTATCTATCTATCTATTAAACTGACGTTATAATTAACCTCCGCTACACAGTGTATTTTGCTTTAATAAAAAATGTTGATCACAAAAAAAAGGGTTATTTTGAGTCTGCTGTTGACTCGTGCATGAGGACGAGTCTGCTGGATCTCTGGATCTGCTGCTATATACGGCTCCGAGTCCGCACGAGTCTGCTCTGCTGTGTGTTGCACACACAGCGAGTCAGGATTTGCGAATCCGAGTCTGCTGTGGACTCGTGCATGACGACGAGTCTGCTGGATCTCTGGATCTGCTGCTATACGGTTACGGCTCCGAGTCCGCACGAGTCTGATCCGCTGTGTGTTGCAGCGAGTCAGGATTTGCGAATCTGCGAATCTGCGAATCCGAGTCTGCTGTGTGGACTCGTGCATGACGACGAGTCTGCTGGATCTCTGGATCTGCTGCTATACGGTTACGGCTCCGAGTCCGCACGAGTCTGATCCGCTGTGTGTTGCAGCGAGTCAGGATTTGCGAATCTGCGAATCTGCGAATCTGCGAGTCTGCTGTTGGAGCCGCCGGCTCCTCTGAGTCCCCACGAGTCTGCAGGAAGTTTCACTGATCCGCGTCCCCTCCCCTGAGCCAAACGATCACTTCTGGCAGCTATCCTGTATACTTGCTAAAGGGTAGGTAGATGGACTGGGGTACGTTGTAATGTGATTTTACATGTTATAAAGAGAGTAGCGAGTGACGCAATTTATAGTTTTAATTTGTACGTCACACCAAGTGTGGGACTCAAGAGCCGCGTTCACACCAAGTACTTTCCTGTACTTAGTTCCGGCACTAAGAGCCCTGGCGCTTTTAACCCCAGGGTACTTAGTACAGATCGCGTTCACACCGGAGTACTTTTCCCTGAGGGAAGATTACAAGTACAGTAGGTGGCGGTAAGCACCTTAAAGTTGTTTGCAACCCGCTACAAAACAAGAGAAGAAGAAGAAAAACTGATACAGGATCTGTTTAATCGCCATGTCGGTTTTCTTTATTGCACTCTCAAGACATAACATTAAATAGAAATATTTTAAATGTAACTAAAGTGTCAGTTGTACATGTCAGTAAACATTGTCAATATAAAATAAAGTGTCAGTTGTACTATATAATAACAGTAATAACAATATAAAATAAACTCCCAGGTGTAGGGAGTCTCAGCAGCAAACCCACCTTTATTATATATCTTCCTGAGACCCACTGCATCCGTCTGCCATAAACACTATGCAAACATACATGTTAGTTTTGGCCCATAGTGGACTCCATGTTGTGTTGTGTGAAATGGGGGGGAATTAAAAGTTTAGGTCAAATAATATTTAAAATTATATAAATTGTCATATTTGTGTATGTGCCCCTGCCATTCCCCCACAAGGTTGCAACATTGATGATAAATAAATGACAAATAAAGCTTTGCCAGTTTATAACCGATGAAACATGATGGTATCAGAATAATCACTTACATGTGATGTATAGGATGCTACACAGGTCACAAAAGATAAAGTGTCAGGAGAAATAAGCTTAATCGCCATGTCGGTTTTCTTTATTGCACCCTCAAGACATAACATTAAATAGAACAATTTTAAATGTAAATAAAGTGTCAGTTGTACATGTCAGTAAACATTATATATAAAATAAAGTCATAACAGTAATAACAATATAAAATAAACTGTCCCAGGTGTAGGGATATTCTCAGCAGCATGCACACCTTAGTGCAACGTTGTGTGTCGTGTGTCAGTATTTACAAAAACTATACCAAATAAACTTATTAAATGCAGTTTGTCGCTCATCCTGCCGCTGCGCCGACGCTTCCTCATGGCGCAGCGCCCACACTTCATCCTGGTGCTGCTGGCGCTCCATCTGCTGCCTGGCGCTCCATCGAGGTGAGCATCTTGTCCTCCGTTTCCTGGGCCTTGGTGAACAGCACCATCTGATCTCCACGCAGCGACTCATTCACCACGGCACGCCGGTCCTCCAACGCCTGGGCGGTGTCAAAGAAATTCGCATCCCGTGTCTGCTTTCCTAAGAGGGGAAAATAAGCAATATACAAGTTTAGTCGCCATGTAGTTTTACAACATACTAGGAATGTGTTTTTTGTATTTTCACAAATAGAATTAAGGTTTCACAAATCTGAAACTGTGTTATAAAGAATCTTTTGACTCTGGGATAATCCAGTCCAGATTTGATGAGTCTAGGTATAGTGGTTTTAGATCAGGACCTGGTCTAATGTGGTCTACATGTAAAAAAAGCACTGAAATCTCCCTTTTTTTTATTTTCACAAATAGAATTAAGGTTTCACAAATCTGAAACTGTGTTATAAAGAATGTTTGGCCTCTCTGGGATAATCCAGTCCAAATAAATCGGCTATGCAGCGATTCAAGAGGTTCAAACACGGAGGATTGTTCCTTTTTGAAGAGTGCTTCATGTATGCTTGAACTTTGTTTAATGTTGTTGAGGCAAGTTAAACATAAAATATGATGAATATTATGAAATAAACATGATTGTGAACATCAGTTCGATGCGTAACGTTCTTTCAAGACAAAGTTACAGTGTGTGTGTACTGTGTGCTCGGGGCCGGTGTTAGCCTATTATGGCTAGCATGGCTAGCTTGATCTACTGAGCAAATAAAAGTACATCGGAGACCATTATTGTGCAGATTAAAACCCCAGTGCATGTAGTTGATTTTACCTTCGTCGTGGTCGTCATCGTTGGCCACTGAATCCGCCGTTTGTAGTCCTGCCCGAGTTTCTTTATTTTTAGCCGGTGTGTGCCGTGGGGCTGTGCACATAACCAGGTCGAGTGAAAGCTACTGAACTGGCTTCAGTGCATTCCCTGGGTCGCGTCCTCTGCGTAGATCTCCAGAAGCGCCGACACCTCCTCATCATTTCTTGATGCTTGCCATAACTGCTTTCAAAAACAAAAGCCGCGTTCACACCAAGTACTTTCCTGTACTTAGTTCCGGCACTAAGAGCCCTGGCGCTTTTAACCCCAGGGTACTTAGTACAGATCGCGTTCACACCGGAGTACTTTTCCCTGAGGGAAGATTACAAGTACAGTAGGTGGCGGTAAGCACCTTAAAGTTGTTTGCAACCCGCTACAAAACAAGAGAAGAAGAAGAAAAACTGATACAGGATCTGTTTAATCGCCATGTCGGTTTTCTTTATTGCACTCTCAAGACATAACATTAAATAGAAATATTTTAAATGTAACTAAAGTGTCAGTTGTACATGTCAGTAAACATTGTCAATATAAAATAAAGTGTCAGTTGTACTATATAATAACAGTAATAACAATATAATATAAACTCCCAGGTGTAGGGAGTCTCAGCAGCAAACCCACCTTTATTATATATCTTCCTGAGACCCACTGCATCCGTCTGCCATAAACACTATGCAAACATACATGTTAGTTTTGGCCCATAGTGGACTCCATGTTGTGTTGTGTGAAATGGGGGGGAATTAAAAGTTTAGGTCAAATAATATTTAAAATTATATAAATTGTCATATTTGTGTATGTGCCCCTGCCATTCCCCCACAAGGTTGCAACATTGATGATAAATAAATGACAAATAAAGCTTTGCCAGTTTATAACCGATGAAACATGATGGTATCAGAATAATCACTTACATGTGATGTATAGGATGCTACACAGGTCACAAAAGATAAAGTGTCAGGAGAAATAAGCTTAATCGCCATGTCGGTTTTCTTTATTGCACTCTCAAGACATAACATTAAATAGAACAATTTTAAATGTAAATAAAGTGTCAGTTGTACATGTCAGTAAACATTATATATAAAATAAAGTCATAACAGTAATAACAATATAAAATAAACTGTCCCAGGTGTAGGGATAGTCTCAGCAGCATACACACCTTAGTGCAACGTTGTGTGTCGTGTGTCAGTATTTACAAAAACTATACCAAATAAACTGTTATTAAATGCAGTTTGTCGCTCATCCTGCCGCTGCGCCGACGCTTCCTCATGCCGCTGCGCCGACGCTTCCTCATGGCGCAGCGCCCACACTTCATCCTGGTGCTGCTGGCGCTCCATCTGCTGCCTGGCGCTCCATCGAGGTGAGCATCTTGTCCTCCGTTTCCTGGGCCTTGGTGAACAGCACCATCTGATCTCCACGCAGCGACTCATTCACCACGGCACGCCGGTCCTCCAACGCCTGGGCGGTGTCAAAGAAATTCGCATCCCGTGTCCGCTTTCCTAAGAGGGGAAAATAAGCAATATACAAGATCTTAGTCGCCATGTAGTTTTACAACATACTAGGAATGTGTTTTTTGTATTTTCACAAATAGAATTAAGGTTTCACAAATCTGAAACTGTGTTATAAAGAATCTTTTGACTCTCTGGGATAATCCAGTCCAGATTTGATGAGTGTAGGTATAGTGGTTTTAGATCAGGACCTGGTCTAATGTGGTCTACATGTAAAAAAAGCACTGAAATCTCCCTTTTTTGTATTTTCACAAATAGAATTAAGGTTTCACAAATCTGAAACTGTGTTATAAAGAATGTTTGGCCTCTCTGGGATAATCCAGTCCAAATAAATCGGCTATGCAGCGATTCAAGAGGTTCAAACACGGAGGATTGTTCCTTTTTGAAGAGTGCTTCATGTATGCTTGAACTTTGTTTAATGTTGTTGAGGCAAGTTAAACATAAAATATGATGAATATTATGAAATAAACATGATTGTGAACATCAGTTCGATGCGTAACGTTCTTTCAAGACAAAGTTACAGTGTGTGTACCTTTGCGTTTGGTTGCTGGTAAGGAGGACGACAAAGCGCTGTGATCTAGAATGCAAAGCTCACTTGTTTCCAATCCCGAGAGTTGTCCATCCTCGCCTGAAACAGACGATTAGTGCCATGAGTTAGTGAAGCAAATTACAGAAACACTGCACAGTTATTCACAAGTCAAAACGTTTTCATACAGCGGAGAATATCTAGCTAGCTAGATGTAGCTAGCCGGGGCCGGTGTTAGCCTATTATGGCTAGCATGGCTAGCTTGATCTACTGAGCAAATAAAAGTACATCTGAGACCATTATTGTGCAGATTAAAACCCCAGTGCATGTAGTTGATTTTACCTTCATCGTGGTAGTCATCGTTGGCCACTGAATCCGCCGTTTGTAGTCCTGAGTTTCTTTATATTTAGCCGGCTGTGCACAATTCCCAGGTCGAGTGAAAGCTACCGAACTGGCTTCAGTAGCATTCCTTGGGTCGCGTCCTCGGCGTAGATCTCCAGAAGCGCCGACACCTCCTCATCATTTCTTGATGCTTGCCATAACTGCTTTCAAAAACAAACACAACGCACGGAGCGTTGTGTTTTTGTAGCGAGGAAAAACAATGGCGTCTCCACACAACATTTTCAGAGTTGTACGGGCGTGGTTTGCAATTCGCCCAGCCAATCAGCACTGGGGAACTTTTGGAGCACTTTTCACCCACAGAAAAGTACGCTCTCTGAGCTGGCTCTAAAAATGGGGGTAAAAGTACCCGAGATTAAGTACGATTTTTGGTGTGAACGCGACATAAGGGGTACTCACGGAACTAAAACGCGAAAAGTACGGTGAAAGTACTCCGGTGTGAACGCGGCTAAACACAACGCACGGAGCGTTGTGTTTTTGTAGCGAGGAAAAACAATGGCGTCTCCACACAACATTTTCAGAGTTGTACGGGCGTGGTTTGCAATTCGCCCAGCCAATCAGCACTGGGGCACTTTTGGAGGACTTTTCACCCACAGAAAAGTACGCTCTCTGAGCTGGCTCTAAAAATGGGGGTAAAAGTACCCGAGATTAAGTACGATTTTTGGTGTGAACGCGACATAAGGGGTACTCACGGAACTAAAACGCGAAAAGTACGGTGAAAGTACTCCGGTGTGAACGCGGCTAAACACAACGCACGGAGCGTTGTGTTTTTGTAGCGAGGAAAAACAATGGCGTCTCCACACAACATTTTCAGAGTTGTACGGGCGTGGTTTGCAATTCGCCCAGCCAATCAGCACTGGGGCACTTTTGGAGGACTTTTCACCCACAGAAAAGTACGCTCTCTGAGCTGGCTCTAAAAATGGGGGTAAAAGTACCCGAGATTAAGTACGATTTTTGGTGTGAACGCGACATAAGGGGTACTCACGGAACTAAAACGCGAAAAGTACGGTGAAAGTACTCCGGTGTGAACGCGGCAAAGGACTCGGGTTAATGGAGAGGGGAGACTCGTCATGACCAGCTCATTTCTAGGATCCGGGTTAATGATCCGGATGAATCAGGACTCGCCCATCTCTACAGCAGTGGAGAGAGAAGAAAAGAGCGCATATATTTGTGTTCGTCTGCACATAGTTTTTGATGAAATTGACGAGTAGAGGAGAGGGGGAAAAAAAGTATAAAAGTATCGATCCTATTGGCTCTAGTATCGATATTTTGAAACGTAACGTAATATCGGAAGTATCGATATTTTGGGATCGATCCGCCCACCCCTACTGGATACAATAGTGATGGGAATTATGGCTCTTTGAAGGGAGCCGGTGTAGGTACCATATGTGTTCGGCCTACCAGATGTGTTCGGGGTCCGTTACGCTTACCAATGACGTCACGCATTGGCTGTACGGTAACCCAAGAGGACATTTTACACGGTCAAATTCCGAATGTATTGAAACTCCAGACTCAACGTAAGAGCTTGAGCCTCTTCGGGGGGTGCTAACATTTAAACATACACTTCATTCTTTACTTTGTCCGTTGTTATATGTAGAAGATATTACTTTTTTCTCCGTCATGTTGTTTCCATAGCAACAACTTCAAAATAAAAGCATCTAAATAGATTTGTGTTCTACACACTAAAATACGTTATTTGAACACCCCTCTCGATCGATTTACAAGAAAAATTAGTATGGCCCGCCCTAATACACCAACGCAGTTTTTAAAGATATACATTTTTCAACACAGAATCATTTACCAAATTACACCATATCCAATCATTTTACGAGTCAGAAAATGCTATCTGTTCATTGCAGTTATTGTTTATTGAATTAGATTACCATGAGCTCAACATAATTATGTAGAGTACAAGTCCACAGCCAAGAAAATGTTATTTGCATATCATTTTATTTATGAATATGGAATTATGGAATTCTAACACTGGAATTTGTTATTATTTACTATAACTTTATTATATTATTCGGGTACAGCCCTACTGTACCCGAATATCCGAATATTCGTTCGTTGGAGTACTATTCGGGTTTCAATTTCGTTATTCAGAAATATTTTGTTTGTTTTTTCCCCGTTTTTTTTTCAAATTGAATTAATTGAAATCTCCAATATCAACGTAAGAGCTTGTGCCTCTTCGGGGGGTGCTAACACTTAACCATAAACGTTATCGTTTACTTTCTCCGTCTTTATATGTAGATATTACTTTTCTCCGTTAATGTCTGTCACGTTGTTTCCAAAGCAACAACAACTTCCTGTCAACTGCGCTAACTCTCCTTCAAAATAAAAGCATGTCCACAAATAGGACATGCCAAATTACACTTAAGACATATACAACTGCAACGAAAGTAACAAACACAATGCGATATCCTTTTCAATTTCAAAGAACACAAATTGGGTTACATTAACAAATAACTATAAAACAACAATACTGTAGAATAACAAAATGAATGCCGTGAATACACCGAAATACACGTGTTGAAGCGGTTCGCTGCTGATTACTACGATTACCGTACAGCCAATCACAATGGGTGACGTCATTGGTAAGCGACGGACCCCGAACACATATGGTAGGGCGAACACATATGGTACTGACACCGGGGTTGCATTCGAATAGTCCATTTAGCTTAGGAACCTTCCTAACGGAGTGAAATGACCCGGAAGTCCCTCAGTGGCAGCCATGATAAGTGCCGTTCGAATTCTCTAAATTAAAAGGAAAGGAGGTTTCAAACTTCCTTTATAACCTCCTTTAGCTTAGGAACCACTGGACCTCCCTAACCGAAAGGAGAGGAGAAAATGCTGCCCCACAATGCCTTGCGGCCGCGGCATTTGCCGTCACCCAACAGTCGGCCGTCCACGGAAACAACCGATTATGAACGAGAAATGATATCATGAAAGTTACGGTGCTTATTAAGCATTTTAAAACGTATGTGGTAAGTTGCCAAAGTGCTTTGTTTTGAACGTTCATCAGTATTATAATCAAAAAGAGAAATATGAACGTTAGTTTTTACTGAAATGATCAAATAAAGTCAACATTTCACAGTCTTTACTGAGCTGTGTGGGGTTTGTTCAACTTTTAAAAGATGTTTGAATGGTGATATACACAGTGATAGATGTTAAGGACTAACGGTTATAATAAATATATTTGTATTGATTTTAAGATCTTTTCATACAATCATACGTATTGGGATCATTTGTATTTATGAGGACCGGAGGGAGAGGGTGATGAGCATAAGTTTCACTTTCCTTTTTTATTTCAATTCATGAAGAATATGTTTCTCTGTTGTCCCCGTTCATAAAGCATAACAGCATCAGAGCACGGTGCAGAGTCTCTAGATGAGTTTACAGTAGTCCCTCGTTCTTATTAAACATCCATGTTGTAGTCCGCTGTATAGAAAACTGTAGTTTCCATAGTTTCCCCACAGCAGCAGGCGCACATTTATGACCTCTGCTGGCGCATCATAAACACGTCGGATAGTGAAAGTGCAGTCGGATTCTCTAAAGTACCGCAGTCTCTTCTCCTAAGTCCTTTTGAATTCTCCTATCCACTATCCCTTAACCCCATGACGTTTCACTCCGAGGTCAAGGAATAGACGATAGGGTTAGAACTTAGGAGCTGTTTTTTTGGAGTATTCGAACGCAACCCATATCTTATGGCTCCGTTCCTTTCAAAGAGCCGTTCAAAAGAGCCGTTTTTTTAAGGTTTCTAGGTTTATCTGCAAAATAATCACCAGGATAATGATTGACTGTATTGCCAGACCTAATGTCAATAATCGGCATTGTAAACATGACACAAGGTGGCGCCATATCCATGTCATCATGTCAGTGAATGTACTTTGAATTTACCCTCTGTATGTGTTAAGTAAATAAAGTTGCCTTGCCTTGAATGAAATTCATGCAACTCTTAGTATTAGATACTGTGTTTTTAAGTGGCGATGGAGATTATTTGTTGACCCTGCTTTAAAGGATATGTTGCCTTTACAAATGGTGCGCTTTATCACTGCCTGGGTTTTGGTTGAAGTGCATCCAAATGCTGCGTTTTCGCGTTTGGCTCATTTTCCATCCGAAAAACACGTCGTCTACCTGTCCTGTACCACTTGTTATGACTGTCACTACCCGATCGGTCCACCTTGCCACTACCCGATCCGTCCACCTGCCCGATCGGTACTGCGCATGTGCGAGATGGTCCGCCATATTGCACAACTCCGTACGGCATCCCAACTAGGACAGTTGACACAGTGGCTTTTGGCAAAGCACACAAAGAAAACTAAAAAAACCGAGAGAGATGAGTTATTGTTATTACAACGTGACTTCACTATTATTTAACAACTATTTTTATTGGGTTCTTTTATTTGGGGTTAAGTACATTGTCAGAATAAGTGAGAAATGGATTTAACTTCTGTTAGACAGCTATCATACTGAATAAATATTTATGCAAAAATGTATGGCATTAATAATGTATATCTAATTACATTAACTGTGAATGTCTTTCATTTTATTTAAAATGAAATAAAATTACAAAAAGTTGATTCAATAACAAATCTCTGTTATTAGATCAGTACTTTTCTTATATGACTATTATTGCTAAATTTGAAAGGTCTTTACCAGCTTTGGAATTATATATATATATATAGCACCTTCTGCCATCCCATCTCTACTGACAATCATTAAAACCTGTTCCACTCTGAGCCTGTTTTTCAGGTCTCAGGCTCGATGTCACAGTCTGCTTTCTCACTCACCTATTTTCTGCATTAACATTCCTTAGTCACCTGGTAGCCACACCCTGTCTCTCTTTCACTCTGTTACACCCATCAGCTCCAGTAGTATATAGGCCCACTTCACTCTCACCTCAGTGCCAGATCGTACTTTGCAGCATGCCAGTCTTTCCAGCATTACTTCCCAGATTGCTCTCCCGGTTCCGACCCTGCCTGTCCCTGACCTGCCTGCCTCGCCTGATTCCTGACCCTGCCTGTACCCGGACTATTCTGCCACGCCTGCTCCCTGACCCGGTCTGTACCTGCGACTCCCGTCTTGCCTTCTCCTGGAACCCTCGCCTGTCCCCGACCAGCCCTTTGCCTACTACCTGCCTTTTCGTCTCCTACCAGTTATTGCCTTCAATAAAGCTGGTTACAGACTATCCCTGGTTTCCCCGTGTTTTGCATTTTGGTCCTCAGCTCGTTTGTGACAGAACGATCTGGCCAGAAATGGACCAAGCAAACACCGGGTCTCCTAGAGACCGCTTTGAGAGGGTTGAGGAAGCCATCCAAAGACAGGAGGTCACGATAGCTACCTTAGCTACCGAGACCCACCAGGCAACCTCAACCCAGGAACAAGCGCTGGCTTACCTGGCCTCCCAGATGCAACAGATGGCCGCCACCGTACAACAGCTAGCCGCTAGCATGGCTGCTACCGTCCCTCCGCCTGCAGCTCCGATGTTCACTCCAGCCTCTGGATCGACTGGATACGCTCCGGAGCCTCGTGTGGGAACTCCGGAACGCTACGCTGGTGAGCCTGAGGGATGCAGTCCTTTTCTCACAAACTGTTCCATATTGTTTTCACTGCAGCCACACACCTTTGCCTCCGAGGCGGCTCGCGTAGCTTTCACCGTTAATCATTTGACGGGGAAAGCCCGCTTATGGGGTACTGCAGAGTGGGAGCAGCAGACTCCAGCCTGCGCCTCTTTTGCTGCTTTTTCCGCGGAGATGCGGAAGGTGTTCGGTTCCGTTCGTCTGGGTCCCGATGCTGCCGGAGGTCTGCTGAGCTTGAGCCAGGGTTCCGGCACGGTGGTGAATTACGCTATTGACTTCCGCACCAGCAGCCGCCGTAGTAGCTGGAACGAGCCGGCGCAATGTGACGCATATCTGAGAGGCTTAGCGGATTATATGAGAGATGAGCTGGTTTCCTATGATCTCCCTGCTTCCTTGGATGGGTTGATCGAGCTCACCTCTCGGATCGACAGACGAATTCAGACACGAAGAGAAGAGCAACAGACACGAGCGGCGGGCCGCCGCTCGCGACAACAACTTCCGGTTTCCGGGAGATTTCAACTTCCGGTTTCGGCGGAGAATTCCCATCCCTACTCTGACTCACGGTACGGGGAGGTCGAGCCCATGCAAGTGGGTCGTACCAGTCTTAGCTCTGAGGAGAGGGAGTTACGTCGAAGAGGGAATTTATGCCTTTACTGTGGTCAGGCTGGACATTTTGTTTCCCGTTGTCCGGGAAAAGGCAGAGCCCATCAGTAATGGGGAGTATACTGGTGGGCCGAACCTCTGAGCTGATCCCCAATGGAAGACCTTTGTGCCATGCTCGACTTCTCCTGAGAGGCACACCTCAGGCTCTGGCTGTGTTTATCGACTCCGGATCAGATGTCAGCATCATTGATGAGGAGCTCGCACTACAGCTGGGCATTCAACAGATTCAGTTGCCCCAGCCGGTACCGGCTAATGCTTTGGACGGTCACCTGCTGGGAACGGTGACTCACCAGACGACACCGGTCCATATGCTCATGTCGGGGAACCACCATGAGACAATCCAGTTTCATGTGCTACGGTCCCCCAAGATTCCTCTGATTTTGGGTTATCCATGGCTCCGCCGCCACAACCCGAACATTGACTGGTCAACTGGGTCCATCCTAGGGTGGAGTTCTTCCTGTCATCAGGTTTGCCTCAAGCAGGCCGCTGCACCTCAACTATCTGTGGATATTAACCTGGTTCCGGATGTCACAGGGGTTCCGGCGGAGTATTTGGACTTTAAGGAGGTTTTTAGCAAGACTAAGGCAACATCTCTCCCACCTCATCGGCCCTATGACTGTGCTATTGAGCTACATCCGGGCGCAGTCCCACCCAAGGGGCGGTTGTACTCACTTTCGGCACCGGAGAGGAAGTCCATGGAGACGTACGTCAATGACTCTCTGGCTGCGGGAATTATTCGTCCTTCCACGTCACCCGCAGGAGCAGGGTTTTTTTTTGTGGCGAAGAAGGATAAGACCCTGAGACCCTGCATTGACTATCGGGGTCTGAATGACGTCACGGTAGGGCTGTGCAATTAATCGTATTTTAATCTCGATTACGATTTTGGCTTGCAACGATTACGAAAACAACGTAATCGAAATAAAACGATTATTATTTTTATTAAAAAAAAAAAAAAATTAATTATTATTATTTTTTTTTATTTATTTTTTTTTGGTTTTTCAGTTGAATTATACTTAATGTTCAGGGTAATCAACTGTTAAAAACATACTGTTCACATTTTTGTTTCAATAAATGGATGTTTTCAAAGTAAATGGATAATCGTTTTTAATAATCGTGATATCAATTATTGACCAAAATAATCGTGATTAGGATTTTTGCCATAATCGCACAGCCCTACGTCACGGTAAAGAATCGTTATCCCCTGCCACTCATCTCGTCAGCATTCGAGTTACTACAGGGAGCAACAATCTTTACCAAGCTGGATTTACGAAACGCATATCACCTGGTACGAATCCGTGAGGGGGATGAATGGAAGACCGCCTTCAACACCTCTTCAGGACACTACGAGTACCTGGTGATGCCATTTGGACTTACCAACGCCCCTGCAGTTTTCCAAGCGTTGGTGAACGACGTACTCCGGGACATGTTGGATCGTTATGTTTTTGTTTATTTGGACGACATTTTGATTTTTTCAAAGACCCTCAAGGAACACATCCATCACGTCCAGACAGTCCTCCAGAGACTTCTGGAGAACTCGCTGTTTGTCAAGACGGAGAAGTGCGAGTTTCACACTTCTTCGGTCGCCTTTCTTGGCTACATCGTGGGTCAAGGAAGTGTGGAGATGGATCCCTCCAAAGTTTCAGCGGTTACCTCGTGGCGGGTTCCTGATTCCCGGAAGGAGCTGCAGCGTTTCCTAGGATTCGCTAACTTTTACGGACGGTTCATCCGTGGCTACAGTACCGTGGCCGCCCCGCTTACCGCCCTGACCTCGTCTAAGGTAACGTTTAGATGGTCCCATGCAGCAGAGGAGGCTTTTCAGGACCTCAAGCGCCGGTTTACGTCGGCTCCTATCCTACAGGTACCAGACCCTGCTGGTCAGTTGGTGGTGGAGGTGGATGCTTCTGACGTAGGGGTGGGGGCCATCCTGTCACAACGCTCTGGTGAGAATCAGAAGCTCCACCCCTGTGCTTTCTTTTCGAGGAGATTGAGTCCGGCGGAGAGAAACTACGACGTGGGGAACCGGGAGCTTCTAGCAGTCAAGTTTGCATTGGAGGAGTGGAGACACTGGCTTGAGGGGACAGAACTGCCATTTCAGGTTTGGACCGACCATAAGAACCTGGAATACATCAGGTCGGCACAAAGACTGAATTCCCGGCAAGCCAGGTGGTCGTTATTTTTCACCCGGTTTAATTTTTTCCTCTCCTACCGCCCGGGCTCCCGCAACGTGAAGGCCGACGCTTTGTCCCGGCGGTTCGGGAGGGAGGGAGACACCTGCGGTATCCCGGACACTATTCTTCCTGCTCCTCGAGTGATCGGTGTTCTCGCTTGGGAGATTGAGGAGAGGGTTAAGACTGCGTTGGTGGACCAACCCGGTCCTAGTTCTTGTCCTCTTAACCGTTTGTTTGTACCTCAGGTTTTGAGGGCTGAGGTGCTTCAGTGGGCTCACAGCTCCAGACTTTCCTGCCACCCTGGGATTCAACGTACCAGAGGGATGGTCTTGCAGCGGTTCTGGTGGGCTACGCTGGAGGCTGACACCCGGGAGTTTGTGAACGCCTGTCCTGTGTGCAATCGGCACAAACCCTCTCACCAAGCGCCAGCTGGCCTCCTTCATCCATTACCGGTTCCACGTCGCCCATGGTCACATATTTCGTTGGACTTTGTGACTGGTCTTCCACCGTCCCACGGACATACTGCCATCTTGACGGTGGTGGATCGGTTCAGTAAAATGGCTCACTTCGTACCCCTGCCTAAGATCCCGTCAGCTAAGGAGACGGCTGAACTTATGCTTCTCCACGTTTTTCGCCTTCACGGACTGGCGACTGATGTGGTTTCCGACCGGGGGCCCCAGTTCACCTCTGTGTTTTGGAGGGAGTTTTGTGAACTGATCGGGGCGACGGTCAGTCTCACCTCCGGTTTCCATCCACAGGCCAATGGTCAGACTGAAAGGAAGAATCAGGAGATGGAGACCACTCTCCGCTGCATGGCTTCCGATCATCCTACGACCTGGTCTAAACAACTCCTGTGGGTGGAGTATGCCCACAACACACTCATCAGTTCCGCTACTGGTCTTTCCCCTTTTCAGTGTGCATACGGGTTTCAACCCCCTTTGTTCTCTGCATTGGAGAAAGAGGTTACCTGTCCGTCTGTCCAGGCCTTCATCAGACGTTGTCGGAGGACTTGGAGGCGGGCTCGAACTACTCTGCTTCAGTCTGCTAACCGGTACGCCACATCAGCGAACCGCCGACGCACCAAGGCACCTGTGTACCAGCTAGGCCAGAGGGTGTGGCTTTCCACTCAAAACATTCCCCTTCGGGTGGAGTCTAAAAAGTTAGCGCCCAGATTTATTGGACCCTTTGAGATCGTCAAGGTCATTAACCCTGCAGCAGTTCGACTGAGTTTGCCCCGGAACATGAAGATCCATCCCACCTTCCACGTGTCTAGGATTAAACCTGTCCGGGAGAGTCCTATGATTCCCGCCGCTCCCCCACCACCACCCCCTAGGATGATCGATGGGGGTCCGACCTATACCCTTCGTCGTATACTTCGTTCCCGACGCAGAGGAAGAGGGGTTCAGTATTTGGTGGACTGGGAGGGCTATGGTCCTGAGGAGAGGCAGTGGATTCCTGCTCGTCACATCCTCAACCCTCAACTCATCCGGGACTTCCACCTGCGCTACCCGGAGCAGCCTTCTAGGACCCACGCTCAGCCAGGCGTTAAGCCGGGGGGTACTCGTCGGCTACGGACCGGGGGCTTCATCGAGGAGGAGGGGGAGGCGTCTTCAGTCGAGGAGGACGAGGATTTCCAGGAGGGGGAGGCCGAGAGAGCATTCTCAGATGAGTATTAACCTTTCCCATACCCCCACCTTCCACCCGGTGTCTGTAGGTTTTTTGTTGATTTTTTATTTATTTGTTTTTTTCCCCGTAGGTTTGTCTTGGACGTCGGGAGCCGTCCATTAAGGGGGGGGTTCTGTCACAGTCTGCTTTCTCACTCACCTATTTTCTGCATTAACATTCCTTAGTCACCTGGTAGCCACACCCTGTCTCTCTTTCACTCTGTTACACCCATCAGCTCCAGTAGTATATAGGCCCACTTCACTCTCACCTCAGTGCCAGATCGTACTTTGCAGCATGCCAGTCTTTCCAGCATTACTTCCCAGATTGCTCTCCCGGTTCCGACCCTGCCTGTCCCTGACCTGCCTGCCTCGCCTGATTCCTGACCCTGCCTGTACCCGGACTATTCTGCCACGCCTGCTCCCTGACCCGGTCTGTACCTGCGACTCCCGTCTTGCCTTCTCCTGGAACCCTCGCCTGTCCCCGACCAGCCCTTTGCCTACTACCTGCCTTTTCGTCTCCTACCAGTTATTGCCTTCAATAAAGCTGGTTACAGACTATCCCTGGTTTCCCCGTGTTTTGCATTTTGGTCCTCAGCTCGTTTGTGACACTCGAAAATGACATTCCCAGAACAAATGACCATATCTTCCCTTCTAAAAGGGTTAAATTAATAATCTTTGTTCTCAAAGTAATGATAAACCTGTGAGTTGGATGTAGAAGTGTCAGAATCAATATAAATGTTTTTTATTTTAAAGAAAATTCAGATTTTACATAGTAAAAAACTGTAAATTATAGTGTCCGTCCAAAAATTATTTTTTACAGATAGTGAAAACTACCCTTGGATGATGGGTTAGTAGACTAAAAGCTTTAGGAATCCAAAGTACAACATATAATAAGTACCCTGTATCAAGATTGATGCAAGACAAGTGAAATTTGACCTTTTTAGAGAGATTTAGCCAAAAACTGGGCCATCTGGGTGGATTTGACCTATCTCTGGCCCCCCTTGCTCGATTTGGTTGGTTGACATACCCTTGTGACCGTTAGAGCCAATAGAATCGAAGGGGGAGGCTCCCACCCAGACACGTTGTAAAGAAAAAATGTGGTTGCTTCGCGTGTGGAAAACGAAACCAAACTGGAGGAATGTCTCCTTCTGGAGTTTGGAAACTAAAACGCAGTTGTATTGCTTATGGATTATCAGAAATAATTTCAAAGAAGGCACAGACACATAGGATGAACCTATGGATTAACTGCAGCATCGTTTTTTTATCGTTTTAATGCCATTGAAGACCACTTTTGACCAAGGTAAGCCATATTTACGTGTTTAGCTTCTTAGCTCCACATGTGATGATGTACGCTTTCGTTTAGAGCGTCGCGAATGTTTATCACTGAGTGTTGAGGAGGGCACCGGTAGATTCAGTGTCTCCAGGACACCAAAAAAGAGTGGTTGGTTGTGCATCTAGGATAAGTAATAAGGGAGTTAGAGTGAGTTTAGTTGCCTTAGTATGTTACGTTTTTTTCGCTTGAGGCTAATTCAGAGGCTGAGTGCTAGCAATGTGGGTTTTTTTTTGAAAAAAAAAATTAAAAAGATCAGTTAGCTGAGTTTCTTCCCGTTACATGGATATAACACATTCATAGTTTTATTCAATATTAAGATTCCTTAGACGTTGTTTCCTGCAAATGACGCGTTTATCCGCCCGGTACCGGGGGGGAAGGTGTGAAACAGGTTAACACATGCATACTACTGTGTAATATATTGGTACATATATATTTAAGTAGTACAATATAAGAAAAGCACAAGTTTTCTTTGTGGGCCATATTTCATTATACTTTTTTTATTTGCTGAAGGCCGATTCAAAATGCCAAAAACGATTCGCATTTGACACCCCTGCTGTACATCAAAATGTTATCTCTCAACAATTTACAAGAATATAGATTTTCTTGTTTTGATTAAAGCAAGGTTAATAATTAGGGAAATATGAAGATGGTACATAAGGATTTCATTGTCCAACGGTTGATTTTTTTTGTATTATTCACCTTCCATGTTATACAAAGATTGAACGTTTGTGTTTTAAGTAGAAATTAATAACTTTTCTAATTGTGATTCTAATGAATTCCTCTTTTATCTTCACACAGGAACAGTTCATTTTTTACATGAACCCACCACTGTGTGTCACTACCCGATCCGTCCACTTGCCCGATCGGTACTGCGCATGTGCGAGATGGTCCGCCATATTGCACAACTCCGTACGGCAACCCAACTAGGACACTCACACACACCACACACATAATATATTTATTGTTGTGCCTTTTTATTTGCTCGTATTATGATGGGATATGGTTTAATTTAGTAAATGGTTGTGCGTTGTGTGTGAAAAATGTATATATCTAAAAAGTGTGTTGGTGTATGATCACATTTGTATATGAAAATGTCTGAAGTTAATAAATACATTCTCAGTGTTCAAGTCAATCACTGACGATGCTTACGATATCATAAAATCTAAGTGCTCCCATGTCATGCTTTTCCGGTTATTACCCGTCCCCTTGTGTGTTATGAAGGTTTTTATGCATGTAAACGGTGTGCAGAGTCAAAACCCTCAAAGTACACCCTGTAGCGAGTAAAACTCTAACACAGAAAATACCTCCCCAAAACGCCTCGTTGGAGATACGTCACTGCCCATTTGATTCTTCCGGGTACCGCCTGATGTCATGCGGTACCCGGAACGAAATGGACCAATCCCGAAGAGCCGTTACGTTACGTCCGCGGAGCCGTTACGTTAAGCCCCCGCTGATTGGTCCAAATTGACCGATCCACGGACTTCCTCACACACACATATCTGTGTGCAGGGAGCAGGCAGCTCAGCTGATTTCTCCTCCCTGGCTGCAGGCTGATAACAGACAGTTGGGAAATTCTCTCTGCAGACCCATTCTCACAGCGTTTATCAACCTTTTTCTTACTCAATATCAAGCCACACTTATTGTTTTTACTTCGGATGTGAGTTTGTGTGTGCTCAGGATGAGTTTGGCTGTGTTTCGCTATGTATCCTAAACAAGGAAGCAACACCTCCACGGAGCTCAGCGCGATTCACAACGTCCCGACCAATCAGAGCACACTGTGCTCACAGGGAGGGTGGGGGCTGGAGCTTTTGGAGCTACAACGAGCCGTTAAAGGCAAATAGTGAAATTCAGTGAATACAAGTAGTTTACAGAGATGCTGTATGAGAAACCAATGTGAGTTTGGAAAAATGCACAGTATAAATCTATTTTAGTAGACCTCAACAATGGAATTATGATCAGTGGAAATGGCCATGACACCTCTCCTTTAATAACCTGTTTCACACCTTCCCCCCGGTACCGGGCGGATAAACGCGTCATTTGCAGGAAACAACGTCTAAGGAATCTTAATATTGAATAAAACTATGAATGTGTTATATCCATGTAACGGGAAGAAACTCAGCTAACTGATCTTTTTAATTTTTTTTTTCAAAAAAAACCCACATTGCTAGCACTCAGCCTCTGAATTAGCCTCAAGCGAAAAAAACGTAACATACTAAGGCAACTAAACTCACTCTAACTCCCTTATTACTTATCCTAGATGCACAACCAACCACTCTTTTTTGGTGTCCTGGAGACACTGAATCTACCGGTGCCCTCCTCAACACTCAGTGATAAACATTCGCGACGCTCTAAACGAAAGCGTACATCATCACATGTGGAGCTAAGAAGCTAAACACGTAAATATGGCTTACCTTGGTCAAAAGTGGTCTTCAATGGCATTAAAACGATAAAAAAAACGATGCTGCAGTTAATCCATAGGTTCATCCTATGTGTCTGTGCCTTCTTTGAAATTATTTCTGATAATCCATAAGCAATACAACTGCGTTTTAGTTTCCAAACTCCAGAAGGAGACATTCCTCCAGTTTGGTTTCGTTTTCCACACGCGAAGCAACCACATTTTTTCTTTACAACGTGTCTGGGTGGGAGCCTCCCCCTTCGATTCTATTGGCTCTAACGGTCACAAGGGTATGTCAACCAACCAAATCGAGCAAGGGGGGCCAGAGATAGGTCAAATCCACCCAGATGGCCCAGTTTTTGGCTAAATCTCTCTAAAAAGGTCAAATTTCACTTGTCTTGCATCAATCTTGATACAGGGTACTTATTATATGTTGTACTTTGGATTCCTAAAGCTTTTAGTCTACTAACCCATCATCCAAGGGTAGTTTTCACTATCTGTAAAAAATAATTTTTGGACGGACACTATAATTTACAGTTTTTTACTATGTAAAATCTGAATTTTCTTTAAAATAAAAAACATTTATATTGATTCTGACACTTCTACATCCAACTCACAGGTTTATCATTACTTTGAGAACAAAGATTATTAATTTAACCCTTTTAGAAGGGAAGATATGGTCATTTGTTCTGGGAATGTCATTTTCGAGCCTGAGACCTGAAAAACAGGCTCAGAGTGGAACAGGTTAATAAGCCCACTTTTAAAATAAATTCAGTCAATTCATGTTGAAAACATTTTCTAACAAATCTTAGTTGATAAAAAAAAGCCCAATAACTTATTTCCATAACTAGCTTGAAATAGACCCTTCATATTTCCCCTTATTATAATCAATCTGAGGCTTCTGTTTTAAGGGGTGAGTTGCCAACAAGATAAATTAAAGAGAGCTGTGATGTAGGCTGTTTTTTTAAAAGCATACTCATGTATCAAGCCTAATTTATCTACATGGCTAACTTATAACTTAACTTACGAGGCAATATACCTCTATAAGTGGCCCAGCCCTTTGTATATTTTTCTGTATGTGGCCCTCGGTGAAAAGAGTTTGGACACCCCTGATGTATAAAAACACCCCTGATGTACAGTATAAAAACATTGTACTGTAGATGCTTCAGAATTGGTCAAACTATAAAATATACAATTATTCCAAATAGGAATAATATGGTATAAGTAGCAACAAGTACCCTTTAGTTTAAAAATGTGTTATAGTAGTAGTCAGATTATTGTAATGAATGATGCATGATTGTAAAACTGTTGCTTAATTAAGTCAAGCTTGTTTTCATTTGTGTCCTGCTGGATAGTTTCATCTAGAAAAATGCTTCATATTCTTCTGATTATCTTAGTTAGTAAAACTTGAAAATGTAATTTTACTGTCAAATAAATGTAGTAGAGCCAACTGTGCAATATTCTATCTTAAAGGGAGTAAAGTATGAATAGCAAGACAATAAAAGTAAAAGTACCTCTTACACTACAATACTTGAGATAATGTGTAATGTAACCTCTTACCCAGGTTTTCTGATAGCATTTTGCTTTGTCATGTATAAAAGAAAGGACTGGTATAAGGGTGGCTTGTTCACATATTGAGGTCACATGACAGTTGTTAAGGTCACATGACAGTTTGAGAGTCACGAGTCAATTTAGCCATATCTCATCAGGATCACACGTACTGTGACAGCATATATTTAAAGACCAAGTTTAGGGGCGGGATTAAAAACAGGATACTAGTCAAGGATATTACTAGCAGGATTTCTGTGTTACATTACATTTCATAATACAAATCTATATATTACAAAGCATATGAAAAACTTAAGTTCTAGTGAAACCATGGCTAATCTTCTAGTTCATCATTAATGCCTCTTGTTAAAAAAAAAGAAAAGTAAACTACATTTTGTGTATGCTTTTAATTCAAGTAATACAATTGATGTAATCCAAGAGTACCGGAATGTATTTATATATTGTGATACTTAGATTAGGTTACTGATTAAAACAAATTCCCAGGTATTTTGTGATGGTAAAGACATTTGGAGTAATTTACCAAGGATGATAATGAGGATTATTATTACAACTGTAGGGTCAGTTTACTCAAATTACAAAACACAAAAAGAGACGCTCCAAGTGGTACGGTATCTAACTATACAAAGCCAGGTAAAGATGTTTTCAAACCGTTGCCTATTAGGATTAGGAGGGGTTAGCAAAATATGTGTCATATACTGTAGACAGCACAGTCTGTATCCTTTTTTATGATGCTATAACAGTGGTTTTAAGCAATGATACTGCACAAAACCCATGATGTGCAATCTATGATGCCTGATTAAGACATCTAATCACAGATTTAACATGGTTGGTAAAATAACACCAAGCAAATGTCTCTGCAATACTCTAGTTCACTGATTGTTGCTGCAATGTGCAGTACTTTAAAAAGGTCTGGACATTTACAAGAGTCATTATGAAAAAGAAGATTGAAAAGGGCAGTAAAAGGATGGATGGGGAACAGTAGAAATTGCAGCCTATCAAGACAGTAAAAATAAAAATAAAATAATGTTGATCCAGGTGGAAAATCTAGGGCTATTTTGCCAAATACTGTTAAGATTAAAATTAACTCAAGAGATCCATTTGAATGTATAACGTCCCGTTTTTGTTGAGTAACCAACATGTTTTTTCAATGTCATTTAATCTGGCCAGTGGGTGTTATAAACGTAATAAAAAGTGTATTATCTGTTAGGTCAATAAAGAGCAGGGGGAAATTATAACAACCACAATAACAATAAAAGACAATAGTAACATTTAACTGTTGTTTAATTTGTGTACATACATTCCTTTAATACATTTTAAGCTTCATAAGAATAGAAAACTGTAAAACGTGCTGCACATAGAGCATTATCTGCATTATTCACATTCAGACAACAAATACATTGTATTTATATGCACATTTCATTCCAGACGTTGTGTCATATGGATATTTATAAATGACCTGACATAGTAAGAGATAACCTGATCATTAAAACACAAATCTGTGTAAAAATTGCTTAACACTGCTTTTGTATATGAGGTTTACTGTATGTACAAATAAGGCATTCACAGGTAGTGGGCGTACCTAACTAACAATCCCATTTATAAAGTAATCACAAATTCTTCAACAATCACAATATTTCTAATCTTCCTGCCCGTCCTAAATCAAACACTTATGCTCAAAATTGATTCTTAAGTCATGTTCAAAACAGGAAATACATAAAGAAAGTCTTAATATCACTTTATAGGGCCTTTAAGTATAGCGTGCAAAGTAAACTGCTCATGGCAACTTCAGTATTTTCACAGAGACCAACTCATTTATTACTAGTGGCAGATTATGATAAAACAGTCAAATGAACAGTCAAATTAATCAGTGAATTTGCTGAGGAGATATAATGTTTTGTATAAAATTGATACACTTTGAAACAAACATTTGTGCCTCGGACTGATGCAAATGTCCCAAAAAATGCTGAACTTTAACACAACCGCAGAGTCCAAAATGGACAAAGGTATCAGAGCTTTTTACCAGTTTGGCATCATCCATTTAATTTACCCTAACCCTCCTCTGTTGACATTTTTTTTGTTTAAGTTGATGATGGTACAATGCATTTCTCAAATAACTACAATGCTAATGTGATATGTCCCATAAGCTAATGAGTAAGCCAGGAGATGACCCTCAGATGAAATGATAAATACAATGGTTCAATCCAATAACATGTCAAAGGATTGCATTAGTAGTAACCATGCACTAAATCACCACCTATTTAACAAGGACTTTCTGGTGAAACCAACACGACTCTTTGTGTCGATTATAAGGGGCAATTTTATTTGGAATATATACATGTTATGTAATGTAAAGAATTATTGAAGGTCTACATTTGAACACAGATTGAATCTAAAGGACATGCCTAAAAGACCCTACTTGGTTTATGTTAGGCGTATAGAAACAAGCACTTAATTTGATCTAAGTTGCAATAAATCAAATTACAACAAACAAACTGACACATAAAATAATAAGCCTCAGGCTTTGGGGGGTAGTTTTGGAAGATTTTTTTAAAATACTTTTTTCTCACTGTTTATCAGGTGTTTATCCGTAACCTGTCCATGTCATGTGTAAACCAACACACTAAAGTGGATCAGAACTCACTTTCCTCCAGAATCTCCTCCATGGTCTCCCCATGCGTCATCTCTCCTTCACTACTGGACAGGCTTTTCCTGGTGAGGGTCAGAAAGTCCAGTCCTGTTGCGTCACAGCCCATCAGCCCCTGACCGTGAACCTCTCCAGGTCCATGCCTCCCACCTCTTCCTTTCACAGCCACCTGGAGCATGTGTGGATGGGTTGTGGAGGTGCCGCCGTCGTCGTAGGAGTCGCTCTGTCGCGAGCCCTGTGGGCGGCGCCCTCGAGTGCATTTCCACAGGTGCTTAAGTGGCACACTCTGGAAACAGCTCCTGACCTGGAAGTGGTTGGTGAAAAGGAAAAGCTGCCAGCGCTTCTTCAGTTCAGCTTGGACCTAAATGCCAGAATAAAGAAAAGGGATACATCTTGACCAGAGTTGGGTGTAACGCGTTACTGTAATAATATGACTTTTGTCGGTAACGGAGTAGTGTAACGCGTTACTTTTATAATTCAGTAATCACACTACAGTTACTAACATTGCCCCGACACGCGTTACTTCGTTACTTTTATAAAATCAGTCATAATCACACTGACAGACAAGAGGGGTTTCCGCCGCAGGTTTATATGTACGTAATCTGCGCGACTTGCACGTCCACATCTCAGCGTGCAGTGCTGCATAAACATGGCTGAGTCAGCGATAACTTTCGAGGGGTGGAGGTATGCCCATTATTTTGAGTTCGTCCGAAGAATAGACAGGAATGTGACGGTGAGGTGCAAACTGTGTCCAGGCCAGAAGCTGTTATCCACTGCTGTAAACACCACGTCAAACCTCAACAAACACCTGCAAAGAACACATGCTAAGGTGAAGCTAATAGCTAAGGACCGGACCCCCGAACCCAGAGTGAGGATGTTGTGAGTGCGCCGCCGCAAGAATTTGGAGGACCGGTAACCAAAGCAGAGATGGACAGGCTTTTAGCATCCTTCATAGTAGAGGTAATGTTGCCCAGTTGCACAGTGGAATCACCATCGCATCGTTCAGAGATATACTGCGCAAAATACAGATAGCAGGAGACAGAGGACAGCCATGGTCAGAGCTATCTGGATCAGTCTTATGCGACAATGGAAACTGAACTAAAGAGAACATTTGAAACTTTAGCAGTCTGCGTGATCTGCCTGTAGGGAGGGGCGGGCCGGCCCTGCGAGTAAAGTAACGAGTAAAGTAACGAGTAAAGTAACGAGTAAAGTAACTTTATGTAGAGTGTAACGAAGTAGTGTAATATATTACTTTTTTTTAAAGTAATATGTAATATATTACTTTTTTTTAGTAACGACCCCATCTCTGATCTTGACAACATAATCAATGAAGTCCACAATTTTTTCAAACTCTTGGCTAAAATCTGAAATGTGCTAAATGCTAACTACTTTAGTTTGGTACTTGGCAGGTGCACATTCATTGGTTTAATTAGAACTTTTTTGCTGAACATCAGACTCTTAAGCCACCAAATAAGTTCACTAGCTATAGTCTCTAACTCTGAAGAATGAGTTAGCTTCACTAACACAAAGTCAATTGTACCATTTCTAATATTGAAAGTACTAGTTGATGCAGCTTTAAAGTCTCAAACTAACAAGAAATGAATTGACATGAAACATCACTATACATACAGAAGACATGTACCTCTCCATTAGCAAAACAGTACAGCACAGCAACCAGAAAACCCTGAAAAAGGTCAAATAACAAATAAATGTAAATTGAGAACAACCTATTATGTCATGTATGTAATCAACTTCCCAGGTGTTACCTGAAAGGAGCTGAGGATGAGGTTGATGAAGTTCCTGGCGTAACGACTGCTGCCCTCAACACATTCGTCTATCAGCACAGTGAAGACCACCTCATGGATCCCCAGCAGAGGAATAAGTACCAGTGTTGCTCTGACCAAGCTGAAGGGAATGAACACAAATATACATATTACGGTGCGTAAGAGAATAGACTGTCCAAAGGATTCAAGGACATTATCTGTCATATGCAGAATAGCTATAGTGTACTTTTGGCAATGAAGATCTTGAGTCTCCTCCAACTTTTTTAAATGTAGTACAGACAAATGATAAGCATAAAGGACACAACAGTATGATGAGATAAAAATAGCATAACAATTAATAACAAAAGAGAAAACAGACCGTTAGGTTCGCAGAAAAGGTAGGACCCAAATGCAGACTACAAAAACGGAAAAAGGTCTAGAAACAAAAAGCGAGTTTATTTAAAAGCTGATGAACAAAACATGGCATGAATCGAAAACGGTAGCACAGGAAACAACACAAGAACTGACCGTGAGAAACATGGAGGAAGACCGGAGAGACAAACATGAAGCGTAACGTGAAGGGAAGACAAACAATGAACCGACAGGGGAACACAGGAAGAGACAAGACTAAATACAGAGAGGGGTAATCACGGGACGAGAAACAGCTGGGCAGGGGAGGTAGAAACACAAGGGCAACAGGTGAACACAATCAGACAATTGGAGGAAAAAACACAGGAAGGAAAACAAGAGACAGGGAGAACAGAGGCCTGTACTACGAAGCCGGATTTTCCTAACCTGGATATGTTTGAGTTAGCCGGTTGGCCCAATCCAAAACATACGCGCTCTCGCTAAACTGTACTACGACGCTGGATATTCTATTAATTTTCACGTTCACACAGTCAGTTGATTTTTGCCGGCCGTCTTTCCTGCAACGGCAGTTTTTCTGTATTTCCTCTATCCTGTAATATGACTTGATAGCTTTAAACTCCGCACACGGTGCTCTGATTGGTCAGCAGGCGGTGCTTTCACTGAGTTGATCTCTTAGCCTGCAACCTAACCTCCTCCCGAGGAGGTTAGCCGCTCAGCATAAGTTACCATGGAGATCTAGCCCGCTAAAAAGAGAATCAGCGTCGTAGGACCGGAAAGCCCGAGTTTTCCCTGAAGTCAGCCGGCTAAGCGAAAATCCGGCTTCGTAGTACAGGCCTCTGGACAGCAAAACAAAACCCATTACCAGACAGACAACACTAAAACCGTGACATAACACCAAGATCGTGACAGAACCCCCCCCTCAAGGGACGGATTCTAGACGTCCAATTTTTTTTCTCCAAAAGGGTGGGTGGAGGGGGTCCGGAGGACGGGTCTGGGTCGACAGCCCAGAGGCAAGGCATAGTTCATGGTGGGGGTCTCAGGCGGACGGCCCGGGGGCAAGGCAGAGTTCATGGTGGGGGTCTCGGGCGGACGGCCCGGGGGCAAGGCAGAGTTCGAAAAGTCAGGGGGCCGGGCTCGAGGGCGAAGACCACGGCTGGGGAACTCAGGAGGCTGGGCTCGAGGGCGAAGGCCGCGGGGGAACTCAGGAGGCCGGGCACAAGGTCAGGCAAGAAGGCGGCGACGGGATAGCTCCGGAGGACGACGTACGCCGCACGACGTACGCCGCAAGACGTACGCCGCAATGGGACCCCTCCAGTGTCAGCTGGATCGCCGGAGCACTGGGATCGAGAGCAGGAAATGGTGGGACCCCTGGCGGGACAGGCGTAGACGGGACTCTGGACGAAACATGGGCTGGTGTCAGTGGGACCCCCGACGGAGCAAGGGCTGGTGTCGACAGGACCCTCGGCGTAGCACATGTCGGCGGGACCCCCAACAGGACAGGATCTGGTGTTGGCAGGAAATCCGACGGAGCAGGTGTCGGAGGAACCCCCAACAGGACAGGATATGGTGTTGGCAGGAAACCCGGCGGAGCACGTGTCGGCGGGACCCCCAACAGGACAGGATCTGGTGTTGGCAGGAAATCCGGCGAAGCAGGTGTCGGCGGGACCCCCAACAGGACAGGATATGGTGTTGGCAGGAAACCCGGCGGAGCAGGTGTCGGCGGGACCCCCAACAGGACAGGATCAGGTGTTGGCAGGAAATCCGGTGGAACCCCCAACGAAACAGGACATGGAGTTGGCAGAACCCTCAGCGGAACCCCCAACGACACTGGACGTGGAGTTGGCAGGACCTTCAGCGGAACCCCCAACGACACAGGACATGGAGTTGGCAGGACCCTCAGCGGAACCCCCAACGCCACAGGACATGGAGTTGGCAGGACCCCCGACGAAACAGGTGTCGGCTGGACCTCCAAAGGCATAGGACATAGGGTTGGCAGGACCCCCGGCAGAACAGTAGTCGGCGGGACCCCCAACGAAACAGGACATGGGGTTGGCAGGACCCTCAGCGGAACCCCCAACGCCACAGGACATGGAGTTGGCAGGACCCCCAACGAAACAGGTGTTGGCTGGACCTCCAACGGCACAGGACATAGGGTTGGCAGGACCCCCGGCAGAACAGTAGTCGGCGGGACCCCCAACGAAACAGGACATGGGGTTGGCAGGACCCCCGGCAGAACAGTAGTCGGCGGGACCCCCAACAGAACAGGACATGGGGTTGGCAGGACCCCCGGCAGAACAGTAGTCGGCGGGACCCCCAACGGTACAGGACATAGAGTAGGGACTTGAGTAGGGACTTGAGTAGGGACTAGAGAAGGAACTTGAGATGGGACTTGAGAGGGAAATCGAGAGGGAACTTGAGAAGGAACTCGAGAGGAGACTCGAGAGGGGACTCGAGAAGAGACTCGAGAGGGGACCTGAGAAGGAACTTGAGAGGGGACTCGAGAGGAGACTCGAGAGGAGACTTGAGAGGAGACTTGAGAGAGGGCTTGAGAGGGGACTAGAGAAGGAACTTGAGAGGAGACTCGAGAGAGGACTCGAGAAGGGACTTGAGAGAGGGCTTGAGAGAGGACTCGAGAGGAGACTTGAAAGGTGACTTGAAAGGGGACTCGAGAAGAGACTCGAGAGGGGACCTGAGAAGGAACTCGAGAGGGGACTCGAGAGGAGACTCGAGAGGAGACTCGAGAGGTGACTTGAAAGGGGACTCGAGAGGGAACTTGAGAGGGGACTCGAGAGGTGACTTGAAAGGGGACTCGAGAGGGAACTTGAGAGGTGACTTGAGAGGGGACTCGAGAAGAGACTCGAGAGGGGACCTGAGAAGGAACTTGAGAGGGGACTCGAGAGGAGACTCGAGAGGAGACTTGAGAAGGAACTTGAGAGAGGGCTTGAGAGGGGACTAGAGAAGGAACTTGAGAGGAGACTTGAGACGGCCGGTACGCCGACAGAACACGGGGAGCTGGCGTCGGCCGGAGAGCCAACAGGAGACGAGGTGCTGGAGTCGGCCGGTACGCCGACAGGACACGGGGAGCTGGCGTCGGCCGGAGAGCCAACAGGTGACGAGGAGCCGGAGTCGAGACCATGGCTGTGTGGGCCGGTATTGGAGCCGGAAACATGGCTGTGTGGGCCGGTTCTGGAGCCGGAAACCTGGCTGTGTGGGCCGGTATTGAGCACGGTCTGGAATCTTGGTCTTGCGTCTCCTAGAGATTCTTTGGAGGATCCGTGGGCCTCCCAAGGCCTGGTCATACCCCAGGAAAGGGTTAGAGGCTTTGGACAAGTCCTCAGGACTACTTGTGAAAAGTTGTAGCCACTCAGGCAACATGCTCCTGAGCCAGGGCTTGTGAGCAACCTCCTGACGTGCCTCCTTCAACGCAGCCTCTCTACCCCGTTTAGATGAGGCGCCATTCCAAGTATAAAAAATGTATTCCAAAGAGTACCCAAAACGTTCCGCCTGTAAAGCTAACAAAGCAGAATCTGCTGGGTCCAAATCTGGTCGCTTCATTCTGGTAGGTTCGCGGAAAAGGTAGGACCCAAATGCAGACTACAAAAACGGAAAAAGGTCTAGAAACAAAAAGCGAGCTTCATTTAAAGGCTGATAAACAAAACATGGCATGAATCGAAAACGGTAGCACAGGAAACAACAACACAAGAAATGACCGTGAGAAACATGGAGGAAGACCGGAGAGACAAACATGAAGCGTAACGTGAAGGGAAGACAAACAATGAACCGACAGGGGAACACAGGAAGAGACAAGACTAAATACAGAGAGGGGTAATCACGGGACGAGAAACAGCTGGGCAGGGGAGGTAGAAACACAAGGGCAACAGGTGAACACAATCAGACAATTGGAGGAAAAAACACAGGAAGGAAAACAAGAGACAGGGAGAACAGGACAGCAAAACAAAACCCATTACCAGACAGACAACACTAAAACCGTGACATAACACCAAGATCGTGACACAGACCTAATAGGATCTATTAAACATTTAAAATAACTAGCCTGAACACATGATACAATATGATACGATATGATACGATATGATACGATATGAGACGACATGATACAATATGATACAATATGATACAATATAATAAGATAAACTTAACATATAATAGTGCAATAAAAGATTGCATGGACTAAAATGGTTTAGGACACATACATTACATGGATAATGTTCATAAAATGTGGCACATGATTCAAAGTGCAAAGGATAAAATGGAAGACAATGTAAAGCTTTGTAAAAGTATCCATTAGCCTTTCTCTCTTTTTTGCATGTGAAATGAGGCCAGAGTATAAAGGCGTGACAGTTGAACTTTGCAGTACAGTACATGGCATTAATTGACATTCTAACCAGGAAACAACCTAATGTAAGGTTTAAAGACACCGTTTAGGAAATAGAGCCATGGCTGGGACAATTACCTGTATCTGTAGTCTGTAAATTTCACCTGATCTGCTTTCAGCTTGGACAGCAGCAGCATCAGAATCTTGATGAATATGAAAAAGATTACCTGCAACACACATCCAGGGTAGATTTACATTAAATACATGTGACAAAACTACTTACAAGACTAATAAATGTAGTCGCTCAATGTGAATGTGTAACTCCAAGAAATTAGTAATCAGTCATGCTTGACATTACAACAGCTTCTATATCACGTGCCCTCACAAGACAGGAAGCATTAAATGCAGTGTGAAATTAGAGTGACATTTACTTAATAGCTGGCACAAAAAGGAACTCACAGGAACAACATGATGGATGTGTAACTAATGAGAACATAATGTACTGTGCTTCTTAGAAAAAGCAAATCAAGGATTGTTTCTAACACTTACCAGTACTGATAATGTAATTGGTCCCTTTATTATCCACCAGAACCATCTGTTCACAATTGACCAGCATCTTGGGAATAAAAGAAGTTTAACAAGTCAAGTAATGAAGAGCTTTTTAAATCATGAATTTTGTAAATGTATTGTGATAATTGTGATGATGGGTAATGAAACACTCACTCTGTGTTTTCATAAATAATCTTGATAACGGTCCATGGTGTTACGAACAAAATAGGTGTTCCTGAAAAGTTACAAATGCAAAAGATGCATTGTGTTTAAAGACACACACATATCCTTGTCTTTGTGGTGTTGTGGGGGTACCAGACCATAACAGACCTTTTGGGGACCCCCCTTTCTTAAGCTTGTAAATACTTTTAAAACCTCAGCTGGTATCCTCGAGTGAATGTTAACAGAGATGTCACATCAAAAATATCAATCAGACAAAGTGGAGGACTAGAAAGAGCTTCCTAGGTCCATTTCAGGTTTTTAGTTATGTGAGGTCCACACTATCTGTTTTTGTTTGTAGGTTGGGTCACTTTACTTACACACTTTTCTACACACACAGAAACACACCCAGATGCAGGTACACATAATAGAATACAAACAAAATGATGAAAACAATTAATTCATGGTTTACCCCATCCTAGCAGCATGTATTTCTTCAAGAGACGTCTCTTGGTCAGTACAGCTGTAAAGAGGAGTGTGTGGAGGAAAACGGCCTCCACCAGCAGCCAGAAGTAGTTACAGGCCACAAAGTATTCCATGCACACTTTGGAGAACTTACACATCAACGCTATCTGTTGAGAAATATTATAGATTAGTGTTCAAAATAGTTTTACTGATTCAAACTGCTTTGGTTTGTTCATTTTTTACTGTAAATATTGGCTACAGCTACAACTGAAGTATCTGCTTATATATGAATAATAAGGCAGTGCTTTTAATACCGCAGAGCTTGAGTAGGAGTTCCACCCGGGGTCGTCCTTGGGTAGCTTGGAATACATGATGTATAATGTGATTTCCTTAGAGATGACGGCCATGGCTCTCAGGATGAATGACACAAACAGATTCATGTGAATGTAGTTCCTGGTACAGTGGAGCTTCCTGGTAAGCAGATACAGTAGCAATTTGAGGAATGCATTGATCCATACTCCCTTTGCTGTAACAGAATTACTGAGGGCATATTTCATAGAAATGCTTCCTGTTTATTATAATGTCATTTATAAGGATTGATTATTCTCATATCTCTGTGCCACCCTTTCTAGTGGGTTATCGTTGTGCATTTCATCAGTATGTTAAAGCTAGTGGATATAACCCATGTCTTATTTATTGTTTATCAGGACTTGCCTTTACCACCTTTTATATATTAAAATGTATTGTTTTGAACTGTTAAATCTTTCCTGTGGAGTTTCTGATGACTGATAGCACTAAGTGTCCCCACACCTTTAGTTTGTTTATCTTGTTTTGCTTATAATGAACTCTCCTGTCATTTCACATCATGCCTCCTTCTTGGCCTTAAAATCAACTCATTCCCCTAACATGGTTTCCCCAAGCCCATCTCCTCACCTGCAAATCATTCCTCCATCAACCCCACAGCATATATATTAGTTCACTTTCACTTGTTCCATGTCTTGTACTGCTAAGCTCTGCAGCGTACATTTGTTCTTAGTCTGTTTATCTGCCTGTTTTTGACCCTGCCTGTCCCTATTATTCTGCCTGGTCCTTCTTGGACATGTTTGCTTGTTGGATTGATTGATCTCCCGGGTTTTAACCTACACAGGTAGGTTCAAACCCGGGAGATCAATCAATCCTGACAAAGTACTTTGAACTTTCTGAACATTCTGCCTGTTTCAGTGTCATGCGTTTTGGCTCTAGTATGCCTGTATCAGTAAACTTTACACTAAGACGCTTGTTGGGGTAAGGTTTTAAAAAAGTGGCTGCCTGTTCTTTTAGTAATGGTTAAAAGACTGTATTTGCATAGATGTCTTACTGCCTTTAAATCCTTCAAAGGGCTTTTACATATACAAGTCAGCATTCACCCATTCAAACGTATTTGTCGCTTTGATGATATTTTTATGATGTCCATGTTTTTTGTTATATTAGGCATTATTATATTATAAATTATGTGTTCTGTCAATGTTGGTTGTGGATGTTTGATATTCTTATAAGCAAATTCCCCTAGGGGCTAAAATATATCATTCATTCATTACCCCTCTAGTCCCGAGCACTGACCTCAGCACGCCCATCAGGAGAGTCGCCAGGGTGAGAGAGGACAGGGACAGGGAGTAGCCAATCACAGAGATGAGCCTGAGGGCTGTCTGCCGAACCATTTCTTCCTCCTGGACACACACACACACACACACACACACACACACACACACACACACACACACACACACACACACACACACAGACACAGACACAGACACAGACACACACACACACACACACACACACACACACACACACACACACACACACACACACACACACACACACACACAAGGAAATATGGAGAGAATAACAACACCTCTTCAGCATTTTAAGCTATCATTTGCTATACTTGGAGGGAGCAGACACTTTGTATTTTACTTCCTCTTCCTCACCTTGTCTTTGAAGTATATGTCGTCCTTACAATTTGACTCATCCCTCCAGGGCTCGGAGGAATTCTCCCTCCGTCGCCATCTCCCATTTTCCAAACATTCTCGGTATGCCCTCCTTGAGGTGTCTGCAGGTAATTAAAAAACACAATGGTATGCATGGTTTCTTTCTATTTGTCCTGTGTTGGAGCTTTTGAGTTGTTTTGACCTCATTATAGACAGGGGTTCCATCACTTTTCAAAGAGCCATTTACAATGACCTTTTTCTTTACTAGAAAAAGTAAAAAACTAATGTGAACTAACTGTATTAAAATATGTCTGTACGATTATGGACAAAATAATAACTTTGATTATTGTGATCAATATTGAGGTCATGATTATTTATCACTTTTGTTCTTTGGTGTAATTGACATACATTATTTATTGCATTTTCACATTTAAATGAAAAGAGCACTCCTTTCACTACATATTGTGATAAATCACAGGAATGATTACAGAATTGGATATAAAATCTGTAATCTATAATTATAATTCCCAAATTGAATAGGTATGGTCTCTTCTTGTGTCATTATTTCAAACATCATTGTGGTAAAAAAAGAGATAATTGCAGAAGGCCTGACTCACTATGTTTTTATTTATTTGTTTTACTTTTTTGTATCTCATGGTAGGACAGCCTGCACAGAACATGGTGTACTAAAGTAATTACAATTTTAAAATGATTTGATCCGTAAGGTAAAGAAGTGTCTGCTGTGTTGAGTGTGGCTAAAAACAAAACTGCAGCTGACCTATGGTAGACTGCTCATTGACATTTAAAGCATAACTGTGCATTGATTACACATTCAACTGCACAAAGACTTCCTGTGAGAAACCTCACAGTTTGTGTTGTGATTCAGCCAGTGATTGATTCACTTATAATAATGAATTATCAAAGGAAGTCAAAAATAGTAAAAGGAGCCATTCACGAAATAAGCTTCAATGACATTTATTTATAACGTGTGACCTTATACAGTAGTTGCTATAGAACATTACCCTCGTTGATCCATGGTAAGTAAGAAGGACAGGGGACCGACACATTCCCCGGAGAAGAGTGGGGCCAACACACAAAAGTGTCAAACGTTCCTTTACAGTAGATTCCTGTAAAAAGAGAATATTCAAGTATTCATTAAAGTAATAACAATCAAGGAGACACTAACAATATAGCAGCATCTCACCAGCTTCTGAGGGTGCGCTTGTTGTAAGAGTTCTGTTGCAGTTCTCCCAGTATTCATTCCGTTGGGCTATCAGACTCTCAAGCACTGAACCTGTTACCTGCATGTGGATTAAAAAGTGAAAAAGGTTAATATGAACATTACATTTAAGAGAATACTAGCATTAGTGTACAGCATGGGTTCGATTCAAATCAAATATTTGGAAAGATCAGTACATTTCACTTTTAACTGCAACATTTAGGTTGCATTTTCTGTAATTCTTCCTGTGTTTCTTTTGTATTTAAATAGCAATTAATATTGCAGTAATATAATGTAATGACTTATTTGATCTACTTGTGATAGAGCCCTGAGCAGGTTTTAGGACACATGGAAGTGAAAGCAGTGCTCAGTTTATTTAGTGTGAAAGGGCAATTCAAATATTTGATCACTCACCCCAAAATTGAGGAAAATAAGCAAGCATAATGTGCAACGAGGCGGTCATCAATGTAAAATGAACACCCGGTAGATTGATCATGTAGCAGGTTGCGAAGCATTGCGGTTTGTTAGTGAGTATTAACAAACTCTGAAATGTCCAAAATATGTCAAAATTGGCCAATCTTTCAGAATCGATGGTGATACGTTTGTTAATCATTTTAGCCTTAACAGGATTACAGTATATGTGTAATCAGTGAGTACACGTAGTTTCTTAGAATAATACACTGCCCCCCCCCCAACACAGAATCCCCCAAATAACAAATCACAAATAAACCTGTTTACGACTACAATGAATCATACAAGAAAGTGATCATTTAAAGTTAGTAAAGTGAGCATTTTACATTGTTTTCTAATTCTCCCCAGAGATGATTATGTATAGCACTTTAGAAAGAATATATCACAGCATACCCCCCCCCCCCCTACGGATGCCTCTCCTCTGTGTTTTTGTCACTGTTAGCTGCCTTAGGTAATGGCTCAATAGATCTGCTGTTTGGTGCTTTGCTAGCTCAATCAAAAGAGGCTAAAAGGCTCAGGTGCTGAGCTGGATGATATTTCCCTGAAGGTTCATTACTATAAGGAACCTATTAAACATTACACAAAGTAATGTGTTTCAATTTAATTCGATTTAATTTGTTAAGTTTTAGGTTTGTTTGTTGTCCAGAGTCTTGACCACCTACTTATTTATCAGACATTTGCATATGAAGTGCCTTGGAAACAAAGGGAATGTGATACTTCACAGAGGCTTAGATTGATTTAATTAAGATACATGTGAGTCATTTGAGACACATATCAACAGATGCTGAAAAACCCTTGATCGAAAGAAAGGAAATCTTCGGGTCTAATAAGCTAATAAAGTATCCATCATTTTAAGACTGAGCTCATGACGATGTAATGATTCTGAATGGCATAACATCATAATTACCTATACATAAATCTCAACAAAAACTGGTTTAATAATATACAATGGGTTGAATAAATGAAATGTAATATCATATTTTAGAGTAAACCAATTCCATTGCATTTAAAGCCTCTGAATGGATGAGCAGTGGATGTTGCAGTATTAGTATTTACCCACTTGGTGGGAGTATTCAATAAGCACCAATTACACAGTAGACATTTCCCCCTGTGTGCATGGATACAGGCAATTAATCAATATGGCTGGGTGCATTAGTGAAACATAACCCTCTATTTATTCTTAATTTAAGTCTGTCTTACTAAAGGTTATTATATTTTATAGCTATAATTTAATACCAAAATTAGGATTCTTCCTTAATTTGCTGTCATTTCTGAAACAAACCTCATTTTGTTATGTTTAAGAAAAGAAACTCCAGGCTACAGCCTTCCTCTCATTTATACATCAGTGTCAGGACCGGGGACAGCAGTTTATATATTGGGTAAACACTCCCAATCTTCAAATCTCTGTCCGTTTGGCACATCAGCCACCTGTGTCACAAAGATTTCTCTTCTACGCCGTCTTTCATTCGGTGAGCCTCGTCTTGTCAGGACTGTCTAAGCGTCACCACACCTGTCTTCTGTGTTAAATACTAAACCTGCTTCAAATCAGGTAGCAGACTCTGAATAATTAATTAGCTGTATAAAATTGAAGATAAAAGTTAAGTGTTCTATGATTTAATTTTCCTATCCATTACGTTTCTTTGCTACATTATTTTATCCCTTGAGAAAAAAAACCTCTAATTTGATTTCCAAAACACAGTTGTTTTTCAAGCACGTCACTAAACTGACACTTTCAGACACCGACTTCACATGTGAGCGAAGGGACCTCCTGTAACCTGAACCAATTATGTAAAAGGACCAATAAAAAAGAATGCACTTATCCTGAGTTATCTGTCATTAGGGTCTTTGCTCTGTTTCATGAGAAATGTTATGTTGTCTAATACAATAAATCAGAAGAAGAATGTTTTTGTGGAGCCAAGTTCCGTTGAAATATTTAAAATAAAAATGTATTGAAGTTAAGGAACTTTTGCAACATGTCAAACAGCACCAGGTCAAACCGGGCCTCACTAGATAAATCCAAAGACAAATGAGTAATGAATGTTAGTTCATTGAAAGGCATTATTAGTGTATGCAGTGTATACATACTGTATACATACTGTATATGCTGGATTGGGAGGGTAGCTTTCAAAATCTCAGTAACACAATATAAAAACATGTAACCTTATTACTTTCCGTTACTTTTGTATTACCTCAATATCAAATGCACTGTCGATAAATAAAAGATAAAATAAATATCAATAAGATGTTTTTTACTTAAGTCTAATTATGTAAGACAACAGAACAATATGGCCATGGAAAATAAAACAAAATATTTTCATTATCGAAAATGTGTCTTCTTAAATTATAGGCTAGACTTTAAAAAGTATAGTTTACAATACTGTTGTAGTTTAAAACATGATTTAAGGGCAAACACAGTATTTTTGTCTCAGGTGACCTCCTAGAGCTTTTAATAAAAAATATATTTTGAATGAAGAAAAATGAAAGAAGCCTAAATGAAAACCAAAATTAAGCTCAGGCATTACTTCTACATTGATCTTTATTTTTAATTGTATTGTAACGTTGTTATTCTGCCAGTAATCCCCTTTTCCCCCAAATATATCAGTAATCTGATTACGTCTTTTTGATGTAACTGTAAGGTAATACAGTTATCTTTTCTTGGGTATCCTGATGACGTCATCCTGTTACATATATTCCATTGCTCCCCAAGTCTGTTTATGTGTACATGTGCAATGACTGTATTATGTGTATAAATTGAGTATTATTTACCTGGTGGATGAAGAAAACAAAGAATAATGTGAGCAGGAGGGTGTGTCTTGCTGTGGTCCGGGTCCTCTTGTGCCAGGTTGGCAGGAGCATGGTGCTGGGGGTTCACATTGAAAGCAGGTTTCTGGTTCCTCACTTGGTTTGCCTCCTCATACCTCCCCCATACCCTTGCAAGGCCTCTCACTCATCCTACTCTTATCCCTCACTAAGTCCACTCAGCTCGGCTCTATTTGCCTCGCGACACCAGGTAGCTGCAGAATATTCAGAATTTGTTGGACGAATTTGGCAAGGACAGAAATTCTTCTTCTCCAGAATGTGATGCTTGTTGTAGTTGGTATTCCACAATTTCGTCTCAATGTTTTCCAAAGCTTATTGATGGTTCTTTCTATACTTTTCCAAAAAGTTTCTTCCTTATGATTGTTATTTTTTGGTAGGTTATTCCACAGTAGGTGAAGAAGTCCTAGTCCCCCTTTCCCTGAAGACCTCTTCTCCTATGAAGGAGGTGGATCCGCAAGTACTCCCTATAGACACGGCATAACTGAGAGCGCCTGTGGAGCCTCACGGAGAGATACCCTCTCCCGCCCCATCCTCCCTCAACCAATCAAGATAAGGCGAACGGCAGCCACATAACTAACTTTGTTATCGAAGAAAGCTGATCACCCAGGAGCAAATGGACACACTGGCTAGGACCAACACTACAAACTACAATACAACATTTGTTTTATTCAATATCCTAATACAAGTGCACATACAAGTACACATACAACCACACACACACACACACACACACACACACACACACACACACACACACACACACACAAATACAGAGCAAATACCACCTGTACTATAGACAGAGGGGGGAGACGCTGGCCCCTCCCTTCTGTTTAGATATCTCACACAGTAACTGAGCATCACCCAGCTTTTTTGACACTAATGGGAACCCAGTGTAAACTATCAGCACCTAATCCAAACACAGGCCGGCAAAGGGGAGAGCAGAAGCCAAGGCTGCCTGCATAAGCCTTATGCACGAGGCCTGTCTCACTACATATTTCAGGGAAGGCATTGAAGTGTGGAAAGGATAACAGCATTATTACTTGATTGTATATTTTATTCGTTTTTAAAGCAGCATCATTCTTTTTGTTGGCCAAGTGTGGTGTTGAAAGAAGCAGATATAAGATATTAGCACCATGAAAAGTTGATAAGGCTAACATAAGAAAACATGAAGACCTACAGCAAAGACAAGCAACCTGTACATATACATTAAAGATGCCCTATTTTATCTTTCTTGAAGTTCGTTCTATAGGTTTTTTAGCATGTCAATGGTCTGCAAAGGCTTAAGCCCTAAAGCTCCCTCCAGAGGGAGTTTCTCTCACACACAGACGCACGCAAAGCCTACATTGGACTCCTTTGTTTACTTCCTAACATAGTGACATCACTATGTAACACTTTGTATGTTCTATTGGTTAACATTCAACATTTTTTATGTGAGGGGCGGGACATCTCTAAGTGGTTGACCAATCACAACAGAGCCGGCCAGCTAACCAATCAGAGCAGACTGCGCTCTGGTTTCAGACAGAGGGTGAAAAGAGGTGCTGCAGCACAAGCAGTATGAGAAAAATAAAGAGCTTTTTGAACATTAAAGCATGGAGACATGTCACAGGAGAGACACTACATATGAATATGAACCTGAACATTAGCATAATAAGGCCCCTTTGTAAGTCCAATAAAACCAAAGATCACCTAAAGGTAAATATGTAACTCTTTAGTTGCTAATAGCTTCTCTATGTTCACCAGATACTAGCATATGCAAAACCAAATTGATAAGGGCGACATTTGCTAGCCCAAAACTACAAAAACGTTGCTTGCAGAAACACCAAAGTATAAGCTCAAAGAGGATAAAAGGGATAGTGAAAGTGATAATTGATTCATCATTACAAGCAACATATTCATTTCATAATCATGTCATCATATTGCGACTTTTGTATAAGGGGAACACATCATGACACATTACATTAAAATAATCTAGCAATGAAAAACTTAACAGCAGCCAATATTTACTATATTTCATATCTTTAACTCCACATTAATTATTATGATTGCCAATGACATAAGGGATTGGGCATGATTACGTCAAGACAAAAGCAGCATGCAATATGAAGAGGCAGGTAAAATGAAAACACATTTTTCGAAACTGAAGGAGCAAACCCGAGGGAATTGTTTTCATAATATAGCTTTCAAATGTCCCTGTGGTATGGATGTGACAGAATCCATTGCAGAGAATATATATAGAATGTGATTGTGTTTCAGACCTCATAGTGGGCAAGCCATACCATTATGTGTGACTGTGATGTAAGAATAAAAGGTTGGAATTAAATTTGTCCAGCTCAATAAGCATTATAATGTAAAGTTTTGACAGGGCAATACATTGCGTGTCTAACTAATATACTGTACAGTAGGCTAAAGATGAGAAGAGAGAAAAATACTTATATAAAAAATTGTCATTGTACGTTATAACAAAATATATATTTGAAGGGCAGTAAAGCAGTTTGAGGAAGATATGGCCTCAGGGTGTATGGATTCTCCTTTGGAGCTAGACAGGAAGGAAAGCGGCTGAAAAGGCTGTCGAGGAGATAATGTAAGAATACGAGTGTACCCAATTGATACTGACATAATGGTTTTGATGGTCAAAGCCTCCCCCTAAGTTCTTGCTCTGTTGGTTAAAGTTATATTGATCAGTATCTTATTCATCAGATTATAGATGGGAAACACAGAAGCTAACAGCTCAATCATAGGTGATTGGAAGTCGATGCATTTGAACAGTCATCTTGAGAGCTACAGACAATAGCGCTAGCCCTATAGCGCAGACAATAACAGATCTCACCAGATCTGCAGTTCCTCTCAGCTCTGTAGAGTGTTTTAGCAGATTTAATATCACTGTTTTGGGTTTGTCTTACCGCTTGTTTCCAGACGCAACAGTTGTCAGTAGATAATGTCCCTAAAAATCCACTGTATACCACCTACTCAGCACAAAACAGCAAAAAGATACGTAGCAACTTACTAGCTCAGAGGGAATAATTTAACTTAACTCAAAAGACATACAGTATATTTCTCATAAGAATTGTTGGAGACTCAAACAATTCAAATTGGACATAGTGGACATAAACTACAAAATTGCTAATGTAGCTAAAATGTTAGCAATTCAAGTTAAATGAAATGATACAGTTTCATGAAATATTAATAAAATATATAAGATGTTGATTATATATTTAAAATAATTAGCTTGAGTAGCAAAAAAGGAACGCCGTTTTAAATTAGTTTTACCCTCAGTTTGACCATGAGTTTTTCCATCAGCTTTTAAAATACTTTCATATACACTCTTTAGTACTAACAGAACTAAGAGATTGTTTGTAAAGCCCACTGCTTTGAAATGCTAAGTTTATCAGACATTTCATACCTTTACAATAAATCGTATAAATGGAATTCATAAGTCACATCAGCATTTTGACATAAGTTGCATCTTTGGGAAGGGCTATGATAGCAACAGCAATTCTTTTTATAAAAAAATATAAATAATACAGTATATGGTTTTTGGATGAATGCATAGTGTTATGTTATTTCACAGCAACTAAATTAGATACTAAATTAAGATCTGATTTTAATACGATTGTATAGTGTTGGCTAGAGAATTAGATTCCACTGCAATGGTTGCAATTGACACATTAACCTAAACTGGGTTGAGATCAGGTTCCCAAAGTGGATTAGGCAATGACATGGCTATTTATTTCTACTCATAAATAATTTTGTTCTACCGTGTCAAGAGCAGACCTTATCAATGACTAGGTGTCACTAAAATGTTCATCTGGTTTGGATAAGATGTACTGGACAAAATAATTCATTTTCATTTTTAATGTTCAATCAGCTACATTGTAGATTTGTTTTATTTCTCAAATTAAAGTAAAGAAATCCAGTACCACTAGTAATGTCTGTAAAAAGATCCTGTGTTTTGTCTGACGGATATATTTGATTTACATAACATTTTAACTGCGCAGTCTCATACAATTCTGAGACATTAATCTATACTTATAGTAAGGTGTCTTTTTATGAAATGAAATGCACACTTGACCTGTTTTAAATCTAGATTATTTACTACATGAGTAGCACAAGAAGAAAAACTAATCCCACATCATTTATTTAATACCATACAGCATTTAATTCTCAAGTATCAAGTATGATATCTGGGTTAGGATGTATATACGTGATTGTTACCAGAGATAAACACACGAACTAGGCAACAGAACAAAACAAGAACCCAGAACTAAAGTTCCTTTTATGTCCTTGTTGTAGAAAGAGGAGCATATGACTGATTGATTTCTTTTGTTTAAACCTACATGGTTGGTTAAATCATACGCAGTCTTAAATGCTCTTAGAAGCCATCAATATTAATACCTTTTTTTTTGTGTGTGGCTGAAAACATGGTCCATGAGTGCATTGAATAAACACTGTACCGTTGAGGGCTGTAAAACCAAAAGAAGGGTTAGACACTAGAACTAGGGGAATGTTGAGGGAACTACAGTATGTACATAGGTGAGTTAGGGTTAGGGTAAGGGTTGGGGTTAACCCTCTCCCAGGGAATAACATTTTGATAATCAATCAATCTTGATTTTGATATGTCATCAGTCAATCAAAATGTAACCCAATGGCACAAACTACACATGTGTGTGTTTACAGGGTGTACAGCATATGCCACACTCTGTCCTTAGACCCTCACAAACTCCCAAAGAAACCCCTCCAAAAAGGAATACCTCTCCTAGGACGGACAGACATGCAATTGATGTTTTTTTTTTTTAATATACTGCCTTGTCTTGTTTATGTTTCTTATGCTGGTGTTATGTATTGTGTATCTTGTTTTTTGTGTGTTTGTACGGCGACCTTGAGAGCCTTGAAAGGCGCCTATATAAAATAAATGAATTATTATTATTATTATTATTATTATTATTGTTTGTATGGATTAAAAAATAGATATACAGTAGACAATCCAAATGACAAAAATTATAATGTGAACATTTATAAAAAAGATGGGTCCAGGAGGAAAAGTCTCTTAGGTGCAAAAATAATAACGTTGGCGCCAAAGACAAACACGGTTAATGATCCCGACGTAACCCTTAATACTGGCAAACTGCCAGGTGAGCGACGTCCACCTCCTATTAAATCAATTTACAAAAGCCCAGAATGAATAATGACACTTGGAATGAACTGAATTGATGTGTCCAAGTGTGCTAATGCTAAATAGCGCCCGTTAATCTTCAGTTTTCAGATGGTTTCACTTTGTTATATATAATTTAGGATATTCAGAGAATTCTAGGGGTCACTGTCGTGTTATGTCATCCAGCTTGATTAACTACTGTTTCCCAGAACATGTTTTGACAAGCCACACAGGAGGATTATAAATGTTTTGTTTTCAATTATAGATGGATATATGAGCTCATTAATAAAGTCATCCAGCTAGTTTCTCAACACTTTAGAAATACCACTTATCTTCTGGTAGCATTGCACGTGGGTCTTTTGGGGGTTACTGTAAGTGGATTAATTAATGTCAGTGCATATTCGATCTGTATATTTTTTAAATGTCAGAGCCAAAAAAGGCCAAGAGTTCCTAGATGAATAAAGTTTGTTTTAATGTTGGTACAGACTTCCGATATCGCCTGTGAAGGTCAGGTTATACTGCCCTTTCAACGGTGGGTGAAAATGCTCATAAAGTTGAAATATAAGTATCGTTTTTGTATATCCCCGCCAGCCAAATTGACCACCTGTGCTTCATAAATTTCACCTCAGACCACACAAATGTCCAGTTATTCAGGGAGTGAATTTCTAGAAAAGGTTGAGAAAAAGGTCAGCCACATTAACATGCCTGCGTGTCAATCTCCTTGCTGCACGGCCCCCCTCAGTGTGGGTCTTAGCTAACGTAGGGGGTGGTTTTCATGTAAGGTAAACATAGAGCTGCAACTGTTTACGATCTTTTCCAAATGGGTTAGAAAGTGTTAAGTGGACAGGACAGGTGCTATGTGGAAGTTAAACAGGTTGCAGCGTAATCTGTTTGGGTCTCTGCCGTGTTTGGGAGATGGAGCTTCGAGCATTTTTCCGAAGAGAACAAATCTTTCTGGGAAAAAGAGGCAATTAGGAGAGAAAGGTGTTAAGCTGGAAATGCCACACAGATCATTCTCACCCATCATATGTGTGAAAACAGGACAGTTAAGTTGAGTAATGTTTCATGGTCTGTTACGATAACATCATTACTGTGACATATTGTCAGCAGTGGTGGAAAGTAATTAAGTACTTTTCGACAGTAATATTTGGCCTGGTAATGGACATAAAACTGTATTGTATTGCAAAAGCCACCTTTAATATTTATAAGGTTAAGTTATATTCACAAGGAGTAAAGCTCACACAGGCACAGAGGGCAGCTCAGGGGTCCTACAGGTGAAACGCAGAAGAGGTTAAGGCATCACCCATTAGACAGTGCCGAGAGTATGCAGCCAGGTTGCAGTGATGTGCTCGGGTTTCTGCATGTCAGAGCGAAACGAACAAACAACATTTTTAACTTATGCACGCCTTAAAGTCCTTTGTATGTGCAAGTGTGCAACAATGTACTCAAGTATAAAAAAATATATAGTATAAAAAGTACTTTTTTGGCGCATTTTCACTTTACTTGAGTATTTCCATATATTGCTTTTAACTTCTACTCCAATTAATGTATTTTAACACACTGTTGCTTCGTACATATAAACCTTGATATATACAGTCTATGATATAAACACATTATATGCTGATACAGTATAATGCAGTACTGTACTACTAAATCTATATTTCAAGTATCTACATTTGGTCCATATTGAAAACTACAATGCTCTTACTGTACATGTATAAAACAGGATGAAATAATAACAATTTTGATATAATAAAGAATACTTTTACTTTTGAGACTTGAAGTACATTTAGCTTTGATTCTGAAATGGGCCATTGTGCAGAATAAGTACTTTTTGTTCTTTAAGAATATTTCGATCCTAATACTTTTGTACTTTTACCTATAAGTAACATTTTTAAATCAGGACTTTTACTTGTTATGGAGTATTTTATGACCATAGTATTTGTACTTTTACCTAAGTAAACAATCTAAGTACTTCTTGCAACACTGATAATCAGTATCGTTGGATTAACTCTCACCCAGGTGCCGCAGGATCTCAAGCAATTCATAATCATTTGTTAAATGTTCACTTTTTCGACATCTTGTACAAACTTTACACTTGTTTGTACAAGTAACAAATGCATGTATGCACATACAGAACATGCTCATCTATCATCCATGTGTTTACATTCCTGCTGAGGCAAAGTGATGGGGAGAGGGGGGGCAAATGGCCGCTCTCATACAGAAAAACAAACAGGCCGAGGGCCGCTGAGACGGGCCGGATCTCGGGGACGCTCGGGAACATCCTGTCCCCCCCCGCTCCGCTCAGTCAACAGCTGCAGGCTGGCAGCGCTGTGTCGTCCAATAACAGCATCAGAACAGCATCAGAACAGCATCAGAACCACATCAGGGCGGTGAGACCCCAGGGGCCAGGGATGTTGAAGAAAAAAATCCCTGAATAATTTTTGATTCCAAGAAAATAGATTTAGGAAGGTAAAAGACAACAAAGTTGAATGGTTCATACATCCGGTTTACTAACTTGTTGTTCAAATATTTCCGTCTATATTTTTGGTAAATGTACTGTACAACCCATTTAACCAAAGCTTTAAGACATTATTCCAGCGATTTAGAATTGGACTTTTATAAAGTTGTGGAACATGTGAAAGTCAGACAAAAAAAACAGTACCTATGTTAATTCCAAGGAAATAGAAAAAGAAAGGTGAAAGACACCTTGCATTTTCTTTTACAAATATTATTTTCTGCATGTTTGGTTTAACCCATTCGACCACATTGTGAAGATATTTACATACTTAAAGGGGCAATCCAGCTATATAGTATTGCACTTTTATAGAGTTGTGAAAGGTGGTTTAAACCGGTAAGTCAACATTTAAGCAGCAGAGACAGATAGCCTGACTTTTAGTCTTAGAGGGGCCCATGTATGCGTTTTGGGGGTTTTCCGTTTCCTGTAGTGTGTCATATAGGTTTTTGTGCATGGTCTGCAAAGGCGTAATTCCCAAAGTTTCTCTCCCACACATTCCCCCTCTGCCTGAAAGGCCTCGATTGAACTCCCAGATTGGACTCGATTGGACTTACAGTATGTAACATAGTGACATCACCAGGCGCGTCGCCTGGCCTGGGTATCCAGGGCTTTAGCCCTGGACAATTCTCCCTCAATAATATTATACATTAACCGTGCTTTACCTGAACCTCATCATGACACTGGAGAGGACGGCAGGATTGTAATTTCCCGTGTTCAGTGAATGCAAGACACCAGAGAGTTGCATGGAAATAAACGTGTCTTATTGGCTGACACCTATCCTGTGACAATGTTTAAACTGTCAGTCGGACTCGAAGTTTTTGAAGATGGACATAAGACATTTTTTTCTTAAAAAAGACGACAATTCTCAAGTGGTGGCTCACACAACAACCCCAGAGCCACCACTTGCGCCAGGTAAACAAGGCATGTAAATGTCAGTAAACTTCCAAGTTATGCGAACATGTAAGCAAAGCATAAATTACAGAGATATTAAATTAACACTTTGTCATACAATATAAATGTTATGTTTTTTAGCGTTACCTGGTGATTTCAAAGAAAGCTCTCTGGAAAATGTTGACTTACTGTCAGTGTTCGACATGAAACTAGAAGCTACCTTACATTACACAGTCACAGGGGAGTGATTTGTAAAATATCCATAAAGAAAAAGAAAATCTTCTTACAGTTCTGTTTCATATGGGTGTTGAGAGATGTATCCATAGATCTCTTCATTTTGCTCTCAAAGTGCACCAGATTGATGCTTTTAACTTCAATATTTAAAAACAAATCTTTCCGGGGGAGCATGCCCCCGGACCCCCCTAGAGGAGGTTAGGTCCGCCCCCACCAAAATAGCATTTGACCCCTGCTTACACCTATATGCCGTGAGCTGATTATCGAGCCTTCATTGTAACAGTCGCAGGTGTACTGTGTTTGTGCGTGTTGCAGTAGAAATGTCCACTGTAGCGCCCGGTACCTTAATGTACCTTAAAGCTCCCATGTCATGCTTTTCCGGTTATTACCCGTCCCCTTGTGTGTTATGAAGGTTTTTATGCATGTAAACGGTGTGCAGAGTCAAAACCCTCAAAGTACACCCTGTAGCGAGTAAAACTCTAACACAGAAAATACCTCCCCAAAACGCCTCGTTGGAGATACGTCACTGCCCATTTGATTCTTCCGGGTACCGCATGATGTCATGCGGTACCCGGAACGAAATGGACCAATCCCGAAGAGCTATGGCCACACCAGCAGCGGCGTGTTCCTCCTCCAGAGGTTCGAAGAACCGGCATTTCACAGACGAAAGCTTCCAAAACATTGCCCAGTTTGAGGCCGGATATGCACAGCTTGTTTGGACCGTTTGGAGCAGGGGAAGATCTGGGTATACAACCTGTAAGTTTGCATTGTTATTTGTGTATTTATCAAACAAGACTGTTTAAATGTGTAAACTGTGTTGGACGGCTAAGCCATTGACACAGTGCTAACTGTGCTAACTAAGTTGCTAGAGTTTCCATATATCAACTCTAATATCAGCAGATGGCCTTGCATACATGTATCTCATAGCAGGAGAATGTCTGCATTCACACACAAAATACCTATTGACAGTATACTGCGGGTGATTTGCCGGTCAGTCGCGAAACGTAATTACATTATAGCTGGCGTAGCGATCTAACACACGGAGCTAGAGCTAGTTTTGGTCAGAAAAACATTTTTGTGATGCTACGTTGCTAGCGTTTAAATATATCAACTACAATGTCAGCAGATGGCCTTACATGTTTGTCATGGCAGGAGAATGTCTGCAGTCACACACACGGAATACTCATACAGTATACTCCGGTTTACCGTACATTGTGACCGTACATATACTGCATGTAGCTAACGAGGCTAGCTGTATGCTAGCGCAAAACAATGTATTCATGCAAGTTACATTGTATGGTAGCAGAATACCCGTATACGATTGCAATTATAAACACGTTATTGCTAGCCTAATATGAACCACTAGCTTTTGTTCATAGTAGTTTTATTACACTGCATTATAGTTGCCTTTCCTCCAAGCTAACGTTCATATCGTGTTAGCTACCAAGGTAAACAAAGCTAGGTTAGCATATTAGCAGGCAAGCTGTTCATTACACAACTACTACTAACGAATCTAAAACAACTAAGTTTCTCTAATATTTTGTGATTTGCATTTGATTTCGTCCAGCCAGATCCTGGCGGACAATCCATGACGGGGAAGGGATTCTACTACTACTGAGGCCTCGTGCTAAAAGGCACCGCACCGGCTGTGCGCAGGCAAGAGGAGGAGGAATGGATGATATACCGTGTGTATATATGTATATTTATGTTCATTTTGTACATTTCTAAAAATAAAGTTTAATGGAAATACTTAGTAGGCCTATCCTTTCTTCCCTGAATTCATATATAGCAAACCATGATTTGATTTCTCATCAAACAGTAGTAGTTTATAACGGGTAAAAATAACTTACTCTTTGTTATGAGAGTAGCTCGTAGGCCACAACGGAAAGACAAGGAGACATACACGAGTTTACAAAACCACGGCACATTTATTGTGGTAAATGCAGAGACAGGTGGTTGAGAGGATCGCAGAGTTAGTCTTCCTGCAGCCGCTTTGGAGAGAGACTGGGGCCGTAGTGTCCGGAGGTGTCCGTGATCGTGCTGATTAGCCTCTTCAGCTCCACCCCATCGTAAGACAAAGGCCCTGGGGCCGTCACACTCTTCTATAACAACAGTTAAAAATATATATGTATATAAAATATACCGCTGTACCGACGCCATGATAAGACTGATGTTACGCTGAGAGCAGCCGGGAAAAGCACTGACATGGGCGCAGCCTCTCTGGTGGTTGACTAATCAGAACAGAGTGGCCGAGCTGACCAATCGGAGCACACTAGGCTCACAGGGAGGGGGGGGCAAGAGCTCCAACGAGTCGTTTAGTGGAGAAAGTGAATACTGCTGAATACACATGCTTGACAGAGATGCTGTATGCGAAACCAATGTGAGTTTGGAAAATTGCACAGTATAAATCTATTTTAGTATACCTCAACAATGAAATTATGATCAGTGGAAATGGCCATGACATGGGCCCTTTAAAGGTGGGGTAGGTAAGTTTGAGAAACCGGCTCGAGATACACTTTTTGTTATATTCCATGGAATGCTCTTAACATCCCGATAGCAATGAATATTTTAAGTGCTTTGACAAAAAATCCATAAAAAAAATGTCATCTGTGGAAGCCGTAGTACTGTAAAAAGTACGACCAATCATTTTAGCCGGCCCGGCTAAAATAACTGGATGGCCTACCTGCCTGTCAGCCTTCCATCTGTGCACACACTTATCTCGTGCCCTCATTGGTCATGTGCGCGTTCCTGTGTGTTGGAGGAGGGGCTCTATAAGGAAGTGGCAGATTTTCTCCGGTTGTGTATTTTCAAATTCTAGCAATCTCGAGCCGGTTTCTCAAACTTACCTACCCTACCTTTAATGTACCTTAATGTACCTTAATGTACCTTAATGTACCTTAATGAACCTTAATGAACCTTAATGAAATGTGGGCTAAGCCCCGAATGTTTCCAGGTCCAGGAAACGCCCCTGGACATCTCTAACACTTGCGCTTCTATTGGCTAGCGCTCCAACACCATATACATGAAAGGCTAAGGGGAACAGAGGTGCTACAGCACAGCAGGGGCATGTCTCATCTGCCTGGGGCCCCGGACCAGAAGGGATGGACGTGTTGGGGGGCATGTCTCATCTGCCTGGGGCCCACTGAGTGTCTTGCATCGCCCCTGCAGCACAGGCAGTATGAGAAAAATAAAGCACTTTTTGACCATTAAAGCATGGAGACATGTCACAAATTACTAATGTGAACCTGATATTGAGTTTAGTATGCTCCAAAAACACAGGATCTTACATTTCTCAAAATGCTCCTCTAAAGATTACTCTGGGTGAATGTCTCTGTCCTTAAACTCTTTGTTCCGAGTTTGAAATGGTTGTTTTCTAAAGTAGTCCCTACGGTATAAAAGATAATTGACCAAAATAACTGAATTTCCATGGAGTTGCCTGAATCAATGGAAAGCAGATTTAAAGTGAATTCAAGTGGAGCTTTAGCATAAACTTAAACTTTATAGTACTTTGTGGAGTGTTTGGCTTTCATTAGTTTTATGGAGCAGTTTATTGTGCAGTTTCCTGTTTGTCTTGTAAACATACGGTCAATTATTCCCTGAGCTCTTAAAGTGAGGCTGCAACTTTTTAAAATCTCAGTTCCCCTTACTCTGTTTCTACCTTGGGGAATAATGGATTACATGTCACAGGATGAATCAATACAAAAACGTAATCATATTCGCTTACAGTTACATAAAATAAGACTCAGATGAGATCACTGTTACATGTTTGGAAATGTTTTACTAATAGAAGGATTACAATGTTATAATACATTTTAAGATGAAGAACAATATATTACAAATAGTGCTCTCAGCATTAACGCTCAAGATTAATCTGGAAACCTTTTTGCTTTTTTTAAATTGTAGAATGTTCTCATATGCACCTTCATTGTTGGTCTTTTGACTATTGCCTGAATACGATTATTAATGGCAGGTTGCAGAGGAGACATTTTAATTAAACAAAATACCTTGGTTTGCTCTTTTCCAACGCTACATTGTTCTGCTGTCTTACATATTACAATCAAGTAAAACTTTGTATTCATATTTCTTGTCTTTTATATTTATGTGCATTGCATTTGTTATTGAGGTAATACAAAAGTAGAACAAAGGTATCAGGTTACATTACTTTTAGAATGTTAAACTTAAAAATAAAAATCAGATTACCACTAGTCATATTCAGTCAGACAACTCACGTGTTCCTTTAACATGTTTATTAGAAGCAGCATATAGTTGAGTTTGGCGTCTAGGCTCGGGCCTCATCACTCCACAGATATACATAGCACGATGAGTGATGATTAAATAACTAACCCCCGAGCCTACAGGTGGAAGCTGGGGTGGAAGCTGGGGTGGTGGTGGGGCAGGCAAGCAGCAGCGATGTGGAAGTAGCTGCAGCAATAGCAGCAGCAAGCAAAGCATAGAGAGAGATCTGGCAGGTTAAATAGAGCGGCATATTAAGGACACTCTGTTTGGTTGGTTGAAGAGTGGCAAGGGGCGTTATGTATGAATACAGCATAAGTGCTCAAGTTGACTGCCTGAACTAGCTCGCAGGCTTCGCCCCATTTAGACCAAGAAAGACTGTAAGCAGCGAAAGACCTCCATTAGACTCCTTTGTTTACTTCTGTAACATAGTGACATCACCTCCAAAACTTGTGCTTCTATTGGCTAGCGCTCCAACATATTATACGTGATAGGCTGGTGGGCGGAACATTTTGAAGCATTTATCCAATCACAACAGCTAACCAATCAGAGCAGACTGGGCTCTGGTTTCAGACAGAGGGTGAAAAGAGGTGCTGCAGCACAGGCAGTATGAGAACAATTAGGAGCTTTTTGAACATTAAAGCATGGAGACATGTCCCAGTAGAGACACTACATACAAATATGAACCTCAACATGAGCGTAATAGGGCCCCTTTAAGAGTTGCATGGAGGGGTGGTAGTGTAGCATGAACATCAGAATGCACTTGCCTTGAGATGAAAGGTTTAGCAAACAGAGGGATCCTTGACCGGGGTAGTCATGACACCACATTTCCTGTCTGACTCATTACAGGATAAGTAAATATGAAGCATGCTGAGGAGCAATGAAATTCTAATGATACCCACACTGGTTGGTACTTTTCCTACAGTGATGTAATCTGCAGTCTGTACAGGCGGTTTAAAGATTTATTTTTCCTATTAAGGCAGTTTTTTTTAATAACTGATGGACAGCTTTTTCTAAACTGGCTGAAGGCGCTTTTCAATTGTAGCCAGGCTCCTGGGGAGGGACATAATGTTGGCCATTGAGGGGTTTAACAGGGCGGTGACACAGGACTCAACCCTCTAATTCCCATTCAACAGCTCCATATGCCCTTGGGCTTGGATGAAGCAAAATGAAAAATGCTCCTAAAGCTGCACATCACCCCCCTCCCTCACCGCCAATCCCACCCGCCCCGCCCCTACCGATTCTCTCCTTCACTTCAAGTGGATCTTATTTTTCTATGTGTACAGTTGCATGTAGGCCAGATTCACATTATCAACACAAGCATGTTTTTGGAGGAGGAGATGGAGCGGGAGATTAGCTCTGGTATGGGAAAACAGAAAGGGGGGGCAGGGGGGTTGTCAGCCCAGCACCAGAAAGATTTATCATCCATTTACATTATCCCAAACACACACTCAGCAGCAGAGTCTAAACACAGGGCTCCTCAATAACCTCACATGGTCACATTTACTATTCAACTTCTCCACTTTTTTGATGTTTTTTCCCAACGTCTTAAGAGAGAGGTTAAATAGCTTTAATTATAATTTATAAGCATTGGAAATGATGGTATCAGACTTGTTTATTCATTGGTAGTTTATATTTAGTAGAGGGGTCATGAAAAGTTGCTGACATGTTTATGTAGACAAAAGATAACAGGGTTTACGCAGGTGAAAAGTTCAATTGAGTTCTTTTGCCAAGGCAGTCCAGCAATACTTAAATGATCAAGCTTTTTTCTGATCATATTTATGATTTGTTATCTCTTGCTTTGTTTATTTCCAATTTTCTTCGAGTGTCTCTTGTTCTCCCTCTCTAAGCATGCTTTCAGCCAGAGATTGTTTTGCTCCGGCTGGCAGATAACGATCAAATAATTAATATTTCAAACGTTTATCTGCTCCTCGTAGCAGCTCTGTATACACACTCCGCAGAGCTCCACATTTTTGCTGTTTCATCACAGAAAGTGTCTCTGTTCTGTTTGTTCTGGAAGCGAGAGACAACAACACTCAGACAACAGCATGAGGACGCAACGCAACACCACTGCAGAGGAGACAGCCACACAGACATTAAAGGTCCCATGTCATGGCCATTTCCACTGATCATAATTCCATTGTTGAGGTCTACTAGAATAGATTTATATTGTGCAATTTTCCAAACTCACATTGGTTTCTCATACAGCATCTCTGTATAGCATGTGTATTCACTCTCTGTCCTACACGGCTTGTTGGAGCTCCTGCCCCCCCCTCCCTATGAGCCCACTGTGCTCTGATACGTGTGTATGTGTTACAATGGCATTAGCAACCAGAAAATGACACCAGTAACGACAAACAGATGAGAATGCTGCGTGGGGTCTGGGTGTCGTGTTGGCGGGACGTTGCGCGGCTCGCTGCTGTGAGGAGCGGACAGTGTGAGCTGGGTTCATTTCCTGCTTGCTGCATGGGATCTGCGAGACATCGAGACATCGCAACTTGACGCGAGGCTCCACTAGCACCCGCACCCCCCCGCACCCCCAAACGCGATGCACCTACAGTGTAAGCGCGCCACAGTTTTGCCGCTGCGAGCCTCCACTCGCACCCCCCCCCCCCCAGCGATTGGGTCCATTTGGGTATGGGCACGTCACCATACCCAGGAAGAAAACAATGGAAAAAGAGAAATGTCCAACGAGGCGTTCTGGGGCAGCATAGACAGGTCTTTTCTGTGTTAGAGTTTTACTCCCTACAGGGTGTACTTTGAGGGTTTGTGACTCTGCAGACCGTTTACATGCAGAAAAAGCTACATAACACACAAGGGGATGGGTAATAACCGGAACAGCATGACATGGCATAAATAAATGTGCTGAGGTCACTGTAGTCCGATGTCAGCTATAATCATGTTTTATACATTTTACAAATAGGACGTTATATATTTTATGTTCAATTCATAAAGAAAAGCTTTAAAATGCAGGATGTGGTTTATGTGCTGCAACTATTTTTTCAGAAGGTCACTTTGCTCAAGAAAATATGCAATTTATTTCACTCTGTTAATCTACAACATCCTCCATTTCTATAAGGTGAAATGTGTTGATAGGTTGAATTAAGAGGGGCCAGTTGTTGAATTATAATATTTTGGACACTAGGCGAATTCCCGCTATTCTATTATTGCTAAGCTAAGATAAGCTAATCAACTGCTAGCTTTAGCTTTATAGCGATAGACAGAAAGGAGACTGGTATCAATCTTTTAAGCTACCTCTTTGCTGGAAAATGTATAAGTGCATATTTCTTTAAAAAGTATTTATTTAAACTAGATTCAAACAATTAAAAACTCGATTTACACTTCATTAGAATCAGAATACAAGCCGTTATTGGAAAAGAATGAATGAATGAAATAAAAGATGAATACAATAAAAAATAAAATATACATAAAAATATATAAAATTAATATAAACATAGAAAAAAAAGTAAAGCATGAATGTGCGGGAAAAAGATACAATTACATATTTATATAAACATGAAAAGTTAAAGAAAAATGTTCATAAAAAGAACATAATAGAAAAAATATATTTTTGTACACAAGTACAATAATGTGCAGATTGTACTACAATATATACATGTGTTAAAACAAATATAGTAGTGAATTAAGATGCTGTGAACAAGATGAATACAATTAAGGCACTTTCATTGACAATTCTAATTTCAGTTTATCATTTGGTGTTGCAATAATGGTTTTATGGTAGTTTTTAATAACAATATGTATTTCAAATACCAAAAACAAAGTGTCACGTGGTAAACCGGATTAACTCTGGCCTTCAGCCCAAATAAAGTTCTGGTGCCCCGGGTCACTTGCATGTTTTTGTCAGTAATCTAACCTTGGGTCCATTAGGATAAGTAGTTAAACCCAATTAAGGCCTGACAGAGGTACTAGCAGGTAATTTGTATGTGTGACTTATTAACAATAAACACACTGTAACTAAGTGAGCTTCAAGTATATTTATATTAGGGTCAAGAAACATTTTCCCTGGCTGTCTGTATATGGCCACTAGGGGAAGCCATGTTGGCACGTTCTGCTTACGATTACACTGTTGCGTTCTGCTAACATAAATCCTGCACACGTAGCAGTGGAACAGTGGCCGCCTCCATGCTAATGATTTAAACCATTCACCAACATCCCATCAGCAGAGCCAATTAACTCCGTACACTGTGGAGCATGTTTACCGTGGTGGGTTTAGAGACCAGGACGATTGGTGGAGTGTCTGACTGGAGTCGCTTTCAACATTGAGAATCACCAGAGGCTCCGTCGAATCAGAATGAAGTAGTCAACAGGGACACAGCCAAGCTTCAGATGCTATTGTGAGCTCAAGGTGGTGCCCTTGCAAAATTACGTTTTTTTATTTGACTTATCCAAACACAATTACCTTGGCAGTTCACAAAGTCTCAGACACTAAAGCTGGATTTGGTTTAAGTACTGAGAGCACCTTTCTAGTTTTCTTTGTTCTGCTAAATGTAAAACTCAAGCAGTGATTGGTTTCCCGAGACAATCTCCTGAGGCTGTATTACAAAGCCTGTTCAACAGACCCATATTATTTAGTGTTAACTGGTTCAACTAACACCAACAACCTTTTACACACTACACTGTTTTACAACGGTGGTTATCAACTTGGCAAATCAACCCAGAGTTTTTCTATGAGCGCTTTCACATTCAATTGGAAGAATATTTGACAAATGAAGTTAATTATATCGGACAAATATATAGAAGTTACATACATGATCCTGGATAAAAGTAATAAAGTTGCATCTGTCATTTGCAGGAAGAAATGCTGTCAAAACCTGTGGGAATAGAATAGAAGATATATTTTTATTTAACCCCAAAAATATATATCAAAACAATACAACACACTAAGCAGGCATAGTAGATATCTAAACATGCTGGTCATTTGTGAAAACATGATATGATATGAATAAGTGCAACACATCGATTCATGCACTCACAGTGCATCTCCTATTCTATACCATGATATAAGGCTTTATATCCTAACTTATCAAACATATATATCTTATTTAATAAGATACATAAATGTTATTATATTCTTCCTTTGATGCGCAGTGATTTATTGCAAGTCTGCAGTTTTCACTTTGTTCCCTTTAGCCTGGATTATGACATCAGAGACTAAACTTCTTAATGTTTGTTTTATAACGATGATCCTCCCACGAGCTTTGATTGGTCAGCATGTGGTGCTTTTACACAAGTTATCTTGAACATAACCTGCTCCGGTGTGCAGCATTAGTTACCAGGGCCATGTATCCAGGTAAGATGCAAACGACTATCATTGGTCTGAAAACCTTTGCTATTCCCAAATCCTGTACAGGTTACTGAATTGTTGTTGTTTCTTTGGTTTGAAGTAGTTCCAATAAAAACATTTCCCAATGAGGTCTGTGGATTCTCCACAGCAACAAGAACATTTTTCTGGATCACATTGAACTTTTGGCCCCTGTGTCGGAATATTTGAAAGGGTTACGTGTTCTCCTATGATTAGCTCTCCAACATTGTCACTGGAGATGGATTCAACACACTGTGAAAAATGCTTTAGGAAAAATGTTGATACAAATCAACACATCCTGCATCCCTTCTGAATTCCCCTGCAATATAAACACTATAAATTGTCTCTTCTTTTCGGGCCAAGGTCCAAACCCTGGAGTTGAGCTCTGTTTGTGCCGTTTCTCCAATCCTGCCCAGATTTGGCCACACATTTCTCTCACTTGAAAACAGGAACATTGGCTTTTTTTTCGTTCTCTCTAAACTGAACATGACAGACGTCACGGGTGTAATCACAGAATCCCTCCATTTAAGACTGGAGTTGGGGCTGAGATCCAGCTGACTCCAGATTCTTTTACCTTGAAGGATTAAAGACTGAGGATCTTGTGAAAGGCCCTTTCACATAACATAAAGGCAGGTTTTTCCCTTAGGAAGAATTTAGGATCCCACGGTGAAAGACCTGTCACAGAGAGAATGTGCAGACCAATAACGGTGTCAGATGTCAGCGTTCATCCCCCCCAAACAGCCTCTTGGTGCTGCACTTCATCAGCCAGCAACACCTCTTTGTCAATTTAGCTGAGAGCAGTGCGTTTGGTCTCTTGTTTGTCTCCTGTGATCTTGTTTTCCACGCACTATTGCTCAAGTGGAAAATCCATGATTATAAACATAAACTTTACAGGAATTTGTAAAGACTTCAATTGAGAGGATTCTCCCATGGCATCAGTAAAAGGTCAGCAAGTCTTGCCTTATTTAGTTAAAGTGCTGCTATATTTCTGCAATTACGTCTTATCTTCCTTATACAAAGAAGCGCAGTGCAAACTACTGTGTACTAGTTTGTAAAGTGCACTTAAAAAATTGCAAGCGATAGAAAGATTCCAATGATTTGTAAGAAACTTTTTTGTAAGAAACCTTTTTTTCACTACCTGAATATCTAATAGTACAACAGCATACAATCCAACAGCAACACAAACTACATCCTCCGAATGAATTCAAAGGTCAATCAAGATCTCTTTAAAGAGTGTACGTTCAACAGTTTTATTGAGACTGTTGCATATGTATTTGTTTTACAATACAATACAATACAGCTTTATTTATATATTACTTTAAACCTCCAGACCAAAGTGCTGTACAGGCAAATAAACAAACAAAACATACAAAAAGTAACACAGCCCAGCTGAAGTACAAGTACAAGTAAAAACAATAGACAATTTAAAAGCAATAAAAGCAACGCTCTAAAAGATGTTAATACGCTAAGGAGAAGAGGTGGGTTTTAAGAAGCGATTTAAAAGCAGGCAGTGTGGGAGCCTGTCTGATGTGCAGGGGCAGGTCGTTCCACAGTGTGGGAGCCGCTACAGAGAAGCAACGGCCCCCTCTGAGCTTAGACCTGGTTCTGGGCACATTCAGGAGCAGTTGATCCGCTGACCTGAGAGGGCGGTTGGGCGTGTAAGGGTGTAGCAGCTCAGAAAGATATGGTGGGGTCATGCCATTTAGGGATTTAAAAGTCAACAAAAGGATTTTGAAATGAATCCTAAAATGTATTGGCAGCCAGTGGAGCGAAGCCAAAATGGGGGAAATGTGGTCATATTTCCATGTGCCAGTTAAAAGCCTTGCTGCGGCATTTTGCACCCGCTGCAGACGAGCGAGGGAGGACCCACTGACCCCCATGTAGAGAGAGTTACAGTAATCCAGCCGAGTGGTGACAAAGGAGTGGATTACTGTCTCAAACTGCTGTCTGGAGAGAAAAGGTTTTACTTTGGCTAGCTAGAAAAGCTTGTTTTTACCACAGATTTAATCTGACTCAAGTTTTAGTTCACGGTCCATTTTAATGCCAAGGTTCGTAATGGTGGGCTTGGTGTACTGAGCCAGGGAACCCAGGTCTACAGAAGTGGTGCTACCAAAAACCATTACTTCTGTTTTTCCTTCATTCAGTTTTAGGAAGTTGCCCGCCATCCAGGCCTTTATGTCCTCTAGTGCGATGCCGTGCTTTCTAAGTATGGACCCAAGAGGGAGCAAATAGAGGGAGAATAGCAGGGGGCCTAATACTGAGGCCTGTGGGACCCCATACAGGAGTGGAGCAGAGGATGACTCAGAGTCACCAAGGCTGACAGAGAAAGTTCTGTCCTTCAGATATGACCTGAACCATTCCAGGGCTTTCCCCTCAATGCCCACCCACTTCTCCAAGCGAGAGATCAGGATGTCATGGTCGACTGTATCGAAAGCAGCAGTTAAATCAATAAGTAGAAGCACAACGCAGTCCTCAGAGTCAGTAGATAAAAGGATGTCATTAAAAACTCTTAAAAGCGCTGTTTCAGTGCTGTGCATAGTTTTAAAACCGGATTGGAAAACCTCCAGTATATTGCTCTCTTCCAGAAAAAACATAATTTGACTGTAGACAATCTTCTCCAGGATTTTTGACATAAAAGGCATTTTGGAAATGGGCCTAAAATTAGCCAGAACTGTGGGATCCAGACTGGGTTTTTTAATACGCGGTTGCACTACTGCATGCTTCAGGTTTTCAGGGACCTTCCCTGAGAGCAGACTGCTGTTTATAACTGCCAGCACAGATGGTCCAACAGTGGGGAAAACCTCTTAAAAAAGTCGAGGTGCGACAGGGTCATTTGGAGAACCAGAGGGCTTTAACTTGGAGACAACGTGTATCCAGGGGCGGATCTAGAAAAATATTCATGGGGTGGCAAGAGGGTGGCAGGAGAATTTCAGGGGTGGCATCCCCTGGCAGAAGTATATGCTGATTTAATCGCAGTCATATCAATTCATGTTAACTTGGAAAGCCACAATATTTATATTTTAACTTACAGTAAAGGGGACCTATCATGCAAAATGCACTTTTGTACGTCTTTTATACATGAATATGTGTCCCCGGTGTTCCAGGGAACTCACCAAGTGTCAGAAAACACAACCCTCTCTATTTTCCTCCATACCCAAATCTCTAAAAAAGGGGCTGCAACGGATCTGATAAAAACTGATCCAGATTTGAACACTGTCCTGACGTCAGGACGGTGGCGCTACAGCTATTGGGCCAACTCCACCAATCAGGAGGAGACAACCACGGCATTGCCGTTCGAAAGCGCTGGAGACGCTGTAGTACATATGCCAGGCCTCTAGATGGTGCTGTTGCTCACAGAATCAGCCCTTGCTAAAACAGAGCTAACATTTTTCAAATTGAGCGAAATGAGGCATGGCTAAAATGCATGTTCTGTTTGGTATTTTGAAAAAAAAAAAGTATAAATATGCCTTATATAGGTATGGTCCTACACTATATTATTCAAATATAGCATGATAGGTCCACTTTAATAACATTTGCTGACATTATTGTGGCACATCAGTGCCTTAAATATAAATATATAAGGTGGCAGACATAATTGAATGAATTTTAACTGAACAATAACTGAATGAGTTTGTTTCACTCTTAGACCAGCAGGGGTACCAAATCTATGCAGACTGCTGCAATAAGTACATTAATTAACTGTCTCGTCGATGTTTGTCTAAATTAATATGATACTATTAAAAATCATATTATTCCTATCAGCTGTCAATCACTGTTATGATTCACATATTCAGTGCTATTATTAAATAAACTATATTTTTTGGAGGAGTTAATGATGAATGTTCCTCAAGATGCTTGCTCACCCTCCTTCAAATTTGAAAGACAAGTAATTACTATCATATATCAAAAGAATCAAAGGAACAGTTCAGCGCCCCACGACTTCATTGCAAACAGTTCCAACCTGGACTTTACATCAGAAAGAACAAATATTAAAGAAGTGACTAACTGCATCAATTAGGGTTAAAAAACGTGTATTCAGCTAAAACATATACATCGCTGCAGTTATTATCCAGTGGAAAGTCCTTACCTACTGGCCTAGTTAAATCAAAGTGGTTACTTTTTTTTGGCTGGGCAGTGTAGTTTTACACACCGTCTTATTTGACTTTCTCAGGACTTGAAACTGTTTTTAGGGGGCAGAGCCCCACAAAGGAGAAACATGTTATACACACGTAAGGTCATCATCTTAACAGTTTGTTATGCTCATCGAGTCATCCGTGAGCAGAGCATCAAGTTGGCATGCCTATAACAGCTGAATATGGCGATTACCATCTTGTTCAGCAAAACGCCTCACAAACGTATTAAGATTTAAAGCTTTAGTGCGTTTTGATTCAATGCTGAGTACAGCCAAACTTGACAGTCTCTTCTCTGTCATTGTAGACCGCAAATACCTCATTCCTTCCGTGCACTTGGGTCCGAAATGCTTCTCGTTTTGCGCTGTCCCCCCGTTCAAATGAAATCGCCGCCAATCATATTTCCACTCTCGCGCCAGGGCCGGGGGAGGGGTTACAAGCAGTGTTGGGCAAGTTACTTTTAAAAAGTAACTAGTAATAGTTATAGTTACTGCTCTCAAAAAAGTAACTAGTAACAAGTTACTTTACTTTAAAAATAATAACAATAAAAATACAAGTTTTTGTGTTGTTCTGTGGCACAGTAAGACTAGTTTTATAGCCCCATGTACATTAGTTAGGTGCTTCAGGAGATTGGCATTGCTGTTATTCGACGTGGACAATGCTTTCTGTCCTGCACACAGTTTACATTTGACCGTAATATTTTTTGCGTCCTTTATCCCCACAAATTGAAAATAGTGGTTATATATCCAAGTTGTAAATGCGCTGCTGCTCTCGCTCATACTTGCATCTGCCATTGTGTGTGTGTGTGCTGGTGGTGGGCGTTGCCGTGTATGTGTGTGTGTTAGCAAGTGTTTGTGTGTCTGTGTATTTTCCCCATAAGGCAAGACCCGCCCAACTCTGTCTCTGATTGGCTTACCCTGAAATGTTACCCCGCGTTAACCAATCATCACTCCTCTCTGGTCACTTTCACTTTTCCATGGTACTGTGAGAGGACATCACTGTATTCGCCTGTAAGTTACATCCGCAGGGAGATTCGGTTCAGTTGGATCACATAATGTAACGCAGTAACGCACCCATTTAAATCACAGTAACTATAACGGCGTTACTGAATGGGAATAGGTAACTAGTAACGTTATTAGTTACCGCAAAAGGTAGTTGCGTTACAGTAACGCGTTAGTTTGTAACGCGTTAGTCCCAACACTGGTTACAAGGCTCGCGTCTTGTGCTGCATTCACTTGCACTCGGACATTAGAGATTTTCTCTCATAAATGTCCGTTGAGCCACAACTTTTATTTCAAAACAAAGCTGCCAACTAGGGTGGCAGCTGGGGTGGCAAGGCATTTGTCTGAGGTGGCAGCTGCCACCCCGTGCCACCCCGTAGAACCGCCACTGCGTGTATCATGGTAGGTGTACCAAAAAAGAACTCTGAGACTGTATGAAAGAAGTACATGAGTCTGTGAGTCTGAATGTAAAGCAAAAATGAAAGTCTTACCTGTATTATCTGTCTTGTCCAGCCGGGGGGTCTCAAATGGTTAGAAGTATACGAAAAAAACAGCCTGTCCTCCTCCAAAAAATGACCAAATAGGTAGATTGTTCAGCAGCTTATTACGACCCATAGTCACGTTTTAAAGTTTAGCACCTCTAGTGGTCGTGTAAGAAACAACAATTTGCGGCAATTGCAAACGCTCCGGAGGGTCGTATATTCACAAATAACCCTCTCTGGAAAATCCTAAATTGTAGAATAATTTGGCCAAAAATGCTTTTTGATTAGATTTCTAGCGAGAAGTGTATATTGTACTTTTAGAATCCACGTCCAGTGGATGTGTAGGATCTATAGTTTGATAGATATTACGAAGATTATTTGAGGTCTCGCCAGGAGAATGGGTATATACTACGTCTTTCCCCTATTAATTTCTATTGACGGCAGCGTCCATGTAAAGTTGGCGTCAACCCTCACGGGGTGAAAACAGTATTTCCGGTCTCAAAGTTTTCATAATAAAATAAAAAGTATTCCTCTCACTGTCAAATGATTTCACAGTGATATCTGCACTACTCATCCACTAAAACACATCAGTTTATCCTTGTTAATTACACAACATTGATTGGTTTAAATTGTGTACAATGCTTTTGTGTTTTTAACCTTCGATTCGGAGAAACACATTTTTTGGGAGTTTAGGATGGCCGAAGACACTACACTACCCATAATCCTCAGCTATCGTTTGGGACTACAACATCCGCTTTGCTTGACAAACCCCGTGATTAGTCCTCAAGCTCTGTGATTGGATGTTGGAGTGGCAGTGCGCCAAGGTTACGCCGAGCTTCAGGCAGCACTTTGAAATGGAATGAGTTTTGGATAGTCTGCCGTGGAACTACACATGCTGGCTAATTGTGTTTTGCATGTTCTATGGCACGTCTCTACTGGGAATTGTAGTTTTAAAAGACGTTTTCGTATTTCCCATAATTAGAAGTTGCCAGTATTAAACTGTGTACACCCTGGAGGTTTAGGGTATAGGAAACACAGTGGTGTTATCAAATTTAAAACATATAATTCATAAATGGGTGAAAATTGCTTGTGTCCATAATGGGCAGCATTAATATACCCACATGACAGCTAAGGTCAGAAGAGCTTTATTTAATAGCTGGTCTTATGTCTGTGACCCCTCCTGTTGTTGATTGATAAGCCTGAAACATGCACTTATCAAGGTTCAGAGGCACATTTTGCAAATATGGCAGTAGCCATCGATCATCTTAAGATAAGATAAGATAAGATATACTTTATTGATCCCAAGTTGGGAAATGTTTTTGTTACAGCAGCATGTACAACATGCAATTTATTGTTACTTTGTAATTCTACTCTACTACAATTCAGAGGTTAATCTGGTATTTTTACTCCACTACATTTATTTTAGTTACTTTGCAGATTCTGATTAATGATGTGAAATATAAACAACCTTTAAATCAGACTTTAGTTAAACCTGAGTAAAATTCAGGGAAGGTGATTGTCAAGTGCCAAAATAAACTATGCAATATATTAGACGTTAAGTACTTTGTCAGACTTCATATTTATCTCTAGATACCCCCAACGTTTTTTTCTTATTCAAAAGAAGACCTTAACTTAAAGTATTCTTTAATGTTTAAATAAAGCCTTATTAGTTTGTCTGTTTTGCACATCCTATTGAAGTAGATGGCGGTGCGAGCAGTCGCAGCGGCCCCTCGCGGTCTAGAAAAAACAGTGTTTTCGTCTTGTTCGTCAGATCTGTCGAGTTTGTCACTTTGTTCGTCGTCTCCGTTGGACTTATACCGTAAAGGACAACAATACAGCCGTGAGTTTCTTCTTGGAAGAAGATCAACTTTCTTCAATTTGGAAGCTAAACTCGTAGAGGAACTCAGCCGCCTGGAGCTCCTCTGCTACCCGTCTCGCGTCGAGCCCCACCCAGTGTTGCCAACTCCATAGTAAGGAAAGTAGCTATTGGCTGTCCGAAAAGTTGCCAGAAGTCCCTAAATGACGTCATCGCCTAATTTGCATATCATGTAATGGCGGTAAAAAAACGTTCAACCCCCTTCAAGGATCAAAACTTGAAACCACCAGAGTAAATTCAGACGACAGTAGATCAGAAATGTCTCTATTAGAAAAAGTAGAAAGTAGAAATAGTTTTAGTAGTTTTTAGTAGAAATCTCCCTTACAATAAAGGGAGTATAGTATGCCCGTGTGTCATCTCCAATAAATGGCTTCAACCATCCTTTAAACTCAGGGTTTGATTCCCACTCCTTTCTGTACTTTTGTGAATACAGTTTAGACTGTGACATGATGACCTATGTGGATGTTTAGCTTGTCAAAGAGGCACACGAGTGGACGAGGTGATTAAGTGACTGAGGCTGTGTGAGTCAAAGCAAAGCAAAGGCAGTTATTTATTATAGTGTGACAGTGACAGTGAAGAAACATTTACATTTTACATTTAAATCCCGCTCATGCGCAATTCATTTGCAGTCTCGACGCGGGAGAGTGTAGCTGTCTCCTCTCTGCTCTGACTGCAGCTGAGCTGCTGCGGGAGGCAACTGTGAGTCTGAGCGCCTGTGAGTACTATGGGAGGGCAGAGGGGCTCACAGCAGCACCCGCGGCTCGTTAACTGCTGAACAATATGTGAGTCTCCAAACACCAGAAAAGTCCCTAATAACACCATTACAAGTCGTTCAATTAGTCGTTAGTCGCTTTTGACAAAAACAAGTAGCCGGAGGGTTTGGAAAGCCGCCGAATTTAACGAGAAAGTCGCCAAGTTGGCAACACTGGCCCCACCCGGAAAGGAGACGCCGCCGACGATGTGAGAGGAAGCAGAAGAGGGGGAAACGTGGAGGAATCCAGGCTAGGCTAGAGGCTAGCCCACACAAGCCGGCAATTCCATCACTACATATGGCAAATGTCCGCTCACTGGATAACAAGATAGACAACATACGCCTACTACGATCAACCCAGCGTAAGGTGAGAGACTGCTGTGTTTACGTGTTCACGGAACCATGGCTCCACAACAACATCCCCGACTCCGCTATTCAGCTAGACAAGCTAACAAGCTACCGAGCAGACAGGAACAAAGATAACGGGGGAAAGAAGACTCGCGGCGGCAGTGTGTGTGTGTACATCAGTGACGCTTGGTGCCGAGACACTGTTGTTGCACTGCACGCCACTGGTGGAATTTATGGTTCTAAAATGCCGTCCTTTTTACCTGCCGAGGGAGTTTACAGCGATTCTTGTGGTGGCTGTTTACCTCCCGCCTAACCCCAGTAGCGAGGGTAAAGAGGAGGCACTCGGTGAACTGTACAGAGCCATCAGTGAGCAACAGACAGCACACCCAGACGGCCTACTCATCGTAGCTGGAGACTTCAACCACGCTAACTTAAAAACTGTGCTGCCTAAAATATATCAGCATGTTGATTTTCCAACCTGGGGGAAAAACACATTAGACCTGGTCTATACCAACATCAAGGGAGCATACAAGGCATTCCCCCTCCCCCACATCGGCCTCTCTGACCACCTCACTGTTCTGCTGGAACCGGCCTACAGACCCAGGGTAAAAGCCACCAAACCGGTTTCAAAACAGGTTCGGGTGTGGTCAGAGGACAGCACAGCTGCACTCAGAGACTGCTTTGACACTACAGACTGGGACATGTTCAAGCAGGCAGCCACATACAACCATCACACCAACATACAAGAATACACAGAGACAGTCTGGCTACATCACCAAATGCATTGACGATGTGACACAAAACAGAGCCATCACCATCCGGGCCAACCAGAAGCCATGGCTGACAGGGGAGGTCCACACGCTGCTGAAGGCCCGCAACATCGCCTTCAGAGCTGGAGATCCAGCTGGGCTGAAAGCAGCCAGGGCTGACCTGTCCCGTGGCATCAGGAAAGCAAAACAAGAATACACCCGAGAAATTACAGGACATTTCAAGGATAGCGGGGACTCACGGAGCCTGTGGCAGGGCATAAGGACTCTAACGGACTACAAACTACCGCCACAGACCTGTGACAGTAATACCTCCCTGCTCAACAACCTCAACGGCTTCTTTGCACGTTTTGAAGCACAGAACAACACACCTGCGCAGAAAACCACCCCCCCCACCGACGACCAGGCTTTGCGTCTTTCACCAGCCAGTGTGAGGAGCACACTGCTGAGGATTAACCCCCGCAAGGCTGCAGGACCTGACAACATTTCTGGTCGTGTGCTGAGGGACTGCGCAGAAGAGCTCACAGATGTCCTCACAGACATTTTTAACATCTCCCTGAGCCAGGCTGTTGTTCCCTCGTGCTTCAAGGAAACCACCATCATTCCAGTGCCAAAGAAGTCATCTCCATCCGGCTTCAACGACTACCGCCCCGTCGCACTAACTTCCACCATCATGAAGTGCTTCGAAAGGCTGGTCATGAAGCAGATCAAATCCACCCTCCCCCCATCGCTGGACCCGTTTCAGTTTGACTACCGAGCTAAACGGTCCACAGAGGATGCAATCTCCTCCGCTCTCCACCCAGCCCTCACACACCTGGACACTAAGGCTAAGGCGCCGTTTACACAAGGACAAAACTGCTTGTATCTGCATAGTTTCGCGTGCGTATAGCCAGGGGTGCACACAACTTTCTCAGTGAGGTCCTCAGATGAGTACCTGGAGTCAGTGTTTGGTACTCCAACTTCTGACCATTGTTAACGGGGGGGGGGGGGGGGGGGGGGGGTGGCGTCAGTGGAGTACACCACTTCGCGATTGTCAACGGGGGGGTGGCGTCAGTAGAGTACAGAGCTTCGTGACCGCGGCGCGTGTGAACGTTGTGATCAGCTGTTTTAGCGCAGGGCTGCTGTACAGACCGACGTTAACAGCAGCCCTGTCTGTGCACACGGAGACCGACTCTGTCGTCCGGTGAACTAACCGCCTTCTGGAAAAGCTTCACATTTACGTCGGTACGCAAATGCGCTTTGTGACACAAGTGACGGTACGCATTTCAGATTGTTGCCGCGCATGCGTACCTGCGTACCAGTTATGTGCACCCCTGGTTATGACATCATTAAGTGGCCAAAATCTGATCAGCTCATTTTCAGACAGGTTTTTATATAAATGGATCAGGACAAAAAGAGAGAGAATCTTTGTTCCTGAAACTTTCAGAGTCTCTTTCCACAGAGGGGACACATGTTGATGTAGAAGAGACATGAAGAAGAGGGGACACATGTTGATGAAGAAGAGACATGAAGAAGAGGGGACACATGTTGATGTAGAAGAGACATGAAGAAGAGGGGACACATGTTGATGTAGAAGAGACATGAAGAAGAGGGGACACATGTTGATGTAGAAGAGACATGAAGAAGAGGGGACACATGTTGATGTAGTAGAGACATGAAGAAGAGGGGACACATGTTGATGTAGAAGAGACATGGAGAAGAGGGGACACATGTTGATGTAGAAGAAACATGAAGAAGAGGGGACACATGTTGATGTAGAAGAGACATGGAGAAGAGGGGACACATGTTGATGTAGTAGAGACATGAAGAAGAGGGGACACATGTTGATGTAGAAGAGACATGGAGAAGAGGGGACACATGTTGATGTAGAAAAGACAGGAAAAAGTGGATTTGTTTTTACGTTGTGTAAAAAAATCTCGATTAGTGCCGTCGTCATTTTAAGTTAAGTTGCTACGCCATAAAACACACAATTATATCTTAGCGAAAGCAAAACGATCATTTTCAAATATATGAAATCATTTTTAAAATAATTAGTTATGTCAAATCCTCAATTGATTTGGTTATCAGCCGTGTAATAAGCGGGTTTAAAGGCAGCTAGCCCGTCTTTAGCTATAACCAGGGGTGCACATAACTTTTTTAGTGAGTTACTCAGATGAGTACCAAGAGACAGCGTTTGGTACTCACCCCACACGAAGCGTGGTCCTCCTCAGTCTCTCCTTCACTGTCCTCAATTTACACTTCTTGCATGCTAGATGATGAAGATGATGAAGATGCACCTCCCTGTCTCTTTTTAAGCCTCCGATTTGCTTTCTCCAAAACTTGTTGCCAAAACTGTGAAGTCCTTGCATTTCCTGAGGCCAAGTTGAAGGATCAAATACTAAGAAATGATCACATGACTTGAAGTCATATCTGATTTCAAATGTGGGAAGTAACAAAGCACACTTATTTACTCAAGTACAATTTTGAGATACTTGTAGTTGACTTGAGTATTTCTATTTTATGCTACTTTGTACTTCTACTTTTACTCCACTACATGTATTTAATCCCTTTAGTTACTTTACAGATGTGGATGAATGATGTGAAATATACTCAAGTGTTAAATCAGACTTTAGTTCCACCTGGAGTAAATTCACAAGCTACCCTGCAGTATACAAAGTCATTCAAACTAGCTGCTCCTTTACCAGCTTTGAGAACACTTTCATGATCAATCATTATAAAACATATCATATATATTATTCTGAAATGGACCAATCTGCACAATGAATACTTTTACTGTCGCTACTTTCACTATATTTTGATAATACTTTTCTAATTTTACTTGAGTAACATTTTGAATGCAGGACTTTTACTGTAACAGAGTATTCCTACACAAGATCTGAGTACTTCTTCCACCTCTGTCTGATTTCAAACTCTTCCATAACACCCTGAGTAAGTTTGCAGCTGTGTGTTTCACTCCACTTTGGTGTAAATAAAACTGCAGCAGCTTGACCACAGAGCGTGAACGTTGTGATCAGATGATTTTGCGCAGTTCTCCAGTGTGTGCGCGGGGCACAGAATGTGCACAGGGGAGTCTCCCACCGCAGCCAGTTGGCGGACTTTTGGCACAATTCTGTTGTTTATACCGACGTTAACCCTGTCTGTGCACACGGCGACCAACTCTGTCGTCCAGTGATCTAAGCCTCTGCCTCCTGGAAAGCTTCACAGGTCCGTCGGTTATGTCCTGCGCGGCTCACCCAGCTCCAGTTCAATCAGTCATAGAAAGATTTTTTGCAGGGAGCGAAACGGCAACGTAGCTGCTTAATGTCTTTGGGTTTTTTGACATGCCTAGTAGTTTACTCCATTGAGTGTTGACAAGAAACACGTGTAGACGAAATATGTGTTTTGTTTTGATGTTTTGAGGTACGCAAAGGCGCGTAGTGACACAAGTGACGTTACGCAATTCAGATTTGTGCCGCGCATGCGTACCTGCGTACCAGTTATGTGCACCCCTGCGTATAGCCCTATTATTTACACGAGGCCGATAGAAACGGACCCCACAAACGATAACGGGTCCCAAGGTGGATAGATTTGCAAACGAAACGCTCTGGGGGGTCAACCGAGTCCGTGTAATCACCTCTATACGAATATTTCCTGAAAAAATAACGATAGCCCCACCTCAAACGATCAAAAAGCATTTTAATGGCCAAATTATTCTACAATTTAGGATTTTCCAGAGAGGGGTATTTGTGAATATACGACCCTCCGGAGCGTTTGCAATTGCCGCAAATTGTTGTTTCTTACACGACCACTAAAGGTGCTAAACTTTAAAACGTGACTATGGGTCGTAATAATCTGCTGAACAATCGCCCTATTTGGTCGTATGAGTTGGAGGACTTACCCTAAAAATGGCCCTACTTCCGACATGATTTATTGCTTTAGTTAACAGTTTCCTAATAAGTTTGTTAATTGATCCCAAGTTTTAAGTCTTCTTTAATTTAGTGGGAATGCTGATACAGCATTCCAACTATATGTTATGCTAGGGACAAAATTCTTATTATTATTCCGCCAACTTATTTTGGCCCTCTTCTCCCACATTCAACATTGCAGAAACTCCGTTCAAACATCAAAACGTTCAGCTCGGTCGGGAATCGCAGGCTATTACTTTTATCATTCATAACTTTCATAATTCCAGAGATACATCCCATAATTCATCACATTTTTAACATGGAAGTCAATGGAGACAATCTTCAGACTTCAACAAATCTTCATGCGACTTCAACTGCTAACTGTTCATTCATACTTTCACTCAGAAACCTCATTCCAACTTTAAAATGTTACACATCTTTCTGACATTATTCGTGTAACACAACTTTTAAATCTGATTCTTACTTTTAGAGATATTAAACATTGTTCAGACCTTGTTAAAGAGGTTTTCTTCAGATTTTAACATTAACTAGAGTGCGTGATGTCACAGCTAGAGTGTGGGAAATCTTGAAATTTGCCTTCATATATTCATTAAAAAACTGCCATAATTCCCAAACCCTACATTCTTGAGACATAATTTTTCATGACAAACGTAGGAAAATATCTCATAGCTTGAAAAATGACAAATAATTAAGCAAAAATAATTAAACAAAATGCCTCTTGAGGGCATGAAGTGACAAAAACTTTCAACATGTCTCCATTAAAGCCCATTGTAATTTCAGGCAGATATTTCCTCACAGCAGCAGCCGCACACCTTTAGTTAAACTGCCAAAAAGGCCACATTATTAACCCGAAAGTACACAAAAATTACACTTCAGATACTCAACTTCCTTGACATGCTTCACGTTTTGAAATTTCACAGATATCTTTTACGGTTCTTCGACAAAACGTTCACATGTAACAGGTTTATCTCTCATTCAGAACAATGGAAACCTTTGATCTCTACAGAGCTCGTTAGCTCAACTATAAACACCTGTGCAATGGAACACGATGATGTCATCACTCCAACTGACATGCTCAGAGCAGCAGACTTCAGATAATGGTTAATGGTCTACGTCAATTATGGGGTGTCATCATATGCCGTTCAAGAGAAGAGAGAGAGGGCGATCAAGAGTCAGTTCTAACTGTTCATTTCATTCTCTCTCTCTCTCTCTCTCTATCTTCCTCTTCCTCAATATCTTCCTCTATCTTCATCTTCCTCTATCTTCCTCTTCCTCAATATCTTCCTCTCTCCATCTTCCCCTCTCTCTCTCTCTCTCTCTCTCTCTCTCTCTCTCTCTCTCTCTCTCTCTCTCTCTCTCTCTCTCTCTCTCTCTCTCTCTCTCTGCCACACACACACTCTCTCTCTCTCTCACACACAATGTTCCAAACGGCCCAAAACTTCACAGGTTTGGTAACGATGCAGCCATCAGCGTATTATGGGGTGGCAACAGACCACTCGCCATGAAGCACGATGTCACTGTAAGTCCAATGGACACGGTCCGATCGTCCCCCAAACTTCGCTTGTATATTACCGGTCCAGCCCTCAACAGCTGTACGTCAATTATGGGGTTTCTTCAAATGCCGTTGCCATGGCAACACAATGCTCGCCATGAAACACGGTTTTCTCATAACTTCAGTGAAAATGCTCCAAACGGCCCAGAACTTCACAGGTTTGGTAACGATGCAGCCATCAACGCATCTAACCGTATTATGGGGTGTCATCAAATGCCGTTGCCATGGCGACATGACTCACCATGAAACACGATGTTGCTGTAAGTCCAATGGACACGGTCCAATCGTCCCCCAATCTTCACTTGTATATCACCGGTCCATGCCTCAACGGCTCTACGCCAAATTTGAAATCTCACCATATGCCATTTCCATGGAAACGCATCCCTCGCCATAAAACACGATGTCCCTTTAACTCCTATGAAAATGTTCAAAAAGTGCTCAAAATTCACATGTGTGCTAACAGTCCAGCCGTGAAGACATCTACGAGACAGTTTTGAGATTTCTTCAAATGCCGTTGCCATGGCAACACAATGCTCGCCATGAAACACGGTTTTCTCATAACTTCAGTGAAAATGCTTCAAACGGCCCAAAACTTCACAGGTTTGGTAACGATGCAGCCATCAACGCATCTAAGCGTATTATGGGGTGTCATCAAATGCCGTTGCCATGGCGACAGACCACTCGCCATGAAGCACGATGTCGCTGTAAGTCCAATGGAAACGGTCCGATCGTCCCCCAAACTTCGCTTGTATATCACCGGTCCAGCCCTCAACAGCTCTACGTCAATTATGGGGTTTCTTCAAATGCCGTTGCCATGGCAACACAATGCTCGCCATGAAACACGGTTTTCTCATAACTTCAGTGAAAATGTTCCAAACGGCCCAAAACTTCACAGGTTTGGTAACGATGCAGCCATCAACGCATCTAAGCGCATTATGGGGTGTCATCAAATGCTGTTGCCATGGCGACAGATCATTCGCCATCAAGTTAGTTCAAAAGTTTGCAGTTCAAATATTCTGCTGCTTTTCCAAGCCTTTTTACTTTCTTTTCTTCACTCATCACACATTCAAGCCCCCAGTGTTCATGTATCATTTCAATCTAAATGATTCACTTTCTTCTTACACATTACATTTCAGCATAGCAGTTTAGCGTTAGCTATTCAGCATAAAGCATTCCCACTAGCAATTTCTTCAGGAATTGCATTCTCTACTTTATCATGATGTTCACTTTTGCAATTATTGTCTACTTTAGTGTAAAAAAGAAGGGTATGCTTTAGGGTGTGGTTTCGTTTGAATTGCTAAGTCACTACAAAGACCTGTCAATCAGAAGAGAGGTATAGCACTGTGTTTCCCTCCCAAGCTACACAAAAGTAAACCAAGATGGCGAAAATTCAAAACAGTTGTCCACAAACCAATGCCATCGTGGCCACAGCACTTCTTTTATACAGTCTACAGTGCTTAAAGATATATAAACAATAATGTTAAATATGCATGCTAAAGTACAACTGCACATTTGCTGTCAAATGTAGAAAAAGATTCAAAATCAAACAAGTTCTGATTGACAGTAACTAAGAAAGTGATTATGTACGGGGATAGACATGATTCTTGAATCGTATAGTTACGTATACATCACAACAAGTCCTCCAACTCATACGACCAAATCGGTCGATTGTTCAAGCCCTTATTAGGACCAAATATGTCGTTTGTTGAAGCGCTTATTACGACCTATAATCACGTTTTAAAGTTTTCGACCTCTAGTGCTCCCGTTGATTGCAAACGTTACAGAGGGTCGTTTATTCACAAATAACCCTCTCTGTCACAGTCTGCTTTCTCACTCACCTATTTTCTGCATTAACATTCCTTAGTCACCTGGTAGCCACACCCTGTCTCTCTTTCTCACTCTGTTACACCCATCAGCTCCATTAGTATATAGGCCCACTTCACTTTCACCTCAGTGCCAGATCGTACTTTGCAGCATGCCAGTCTTTCCCGCATTACCTTCCAGATTGCTCTCCCGGTTTCGACCCTGCCTGTCCCTGACCAGCCTGCCTCGCCTGTTTCCTGACCCTGCCTGTACCCGGACTATTCTGCCTCGCCTGCTCCCTGACCCGGTCTGTACCTGCGACTCCCGTCTTGCCTTCTCCTGGAACCCTCGCCTGTCCCCGACCAGCCCTTTGCCTACTATCTGCCTTTTCGTCTCCTACCAGCTTATTGCCTTAAATAAAGCTGGTTACCGACTATCCCTGGTTTCCCGTGTGTTGCATTTTGGTCCTCAGCTCGTTTGTGACAGAACGATCTGGCCAGAAATGGACCAAGCAAACACCGGGTCTCCGAGAAACCGCTTTGAGAGGGTTGAGGAAGCCATCCAAAGACAGGAGGTCACGATAGCTACCTTAGCTACCGAGACCCACCAGGCAACCTCAACCCAGGGACAAACGCTGGCTTACCTGACCTCCCAGATGCAGCAGATGGCCGCCACCGTACAACAGCTAGCCGCTAGCATGGCTGCTACCGTCCCTCCGCCCCCAGCTCCGATGTTCAATCCAGCCTCTGGACCGACTGGATACGCTCCGGAGCCTCGTGTGGGAACTCCGGAACGCTACGCTGGTGAGCCTGAGGGATGCAGTCCTTTTCTCACAAACTGTTCCATATTGTTTTCACTGCAGCCACACACCTTTGCCTCCGAGGCGGCTCGCGTAGCTTTCACCGTTAATCATTTGACGGGGAAAGCCCGTTTATGGGGTACTGCAGAGTGGGAGCAGCAGACTCCAGCCTGCGCCTCTTTTGTTGCATTTTCCGCTGAGATGCGGAAGGTGTTCGGTTCCGTTCGTCTGGGTCCCGATGCTGCCGGAGGTCTGCTGAGCTTGAGCCAGGGTTCCGGCACGGTGGTAAATTACGCTATTGACTTCCGCACCAGCAGCCGCCGCAGTAGCTGGAACGAGCCGGCGCAATGTGACACATATCTGAGAGGATTAGCGGATTATATGAGAGATGAGCTGGTTTCCTATGATCTCCCTGCTTCCTTGGATGGGTTGATCGAGCTCACCTCTCGGATTGACAGACGAATTCAGACACGGAGAGGAGAGCAACAGACGCGAGCGGCGGGCCGCTGCTCGCGACAACAACTTCCGGTTTCCGGGAGATTTCGACTTCCGGTTTCGGCGGAGAATTCCCACCTCTACTCTGACTCACGGTACGGGGAGGTCGAGCCCATGCAAGTGGGTTGTACCAGTCTTACCTCTGAGGAGAAGGAATTACGTCGAAGAGGTAATCTATGCATTTACTGTGGTCAGGCTGGACATTTTGTTTCCCGTTGTCCGGGAAAAGGCAGAGCTCATCAGTAATGGGGAGTATACTGGTGGGCCAAACCTCTGAGCTGATCCCCAATGGAAGACCCTTGTGCCATGCTCGACTTCTCCTGACAGGCAAATCTCAGGTTCTGGCTGTTTTTATCGAATCCGGATCAGATGTCAGCATCATTGACGAGGAGCTCGCACTACAGCTGGGCATTCAACAGGTTCAGTTGCCCCAGCCGGTACCGGCTAATGCTTTGGATGGTCACCTGCTGGGAACGGTGACACACCAGACGACACCGGTCCATATGCTCATGTCGGGGAACCACCATGAGACTATCCAGTTTCATGTACTACGGTCCCCCCAAATTCCTCTGATTTTGGGTTATCCATGGCTCCGCCGCCACAACCCGAACATTGACTGGGCAACTGGGTCCATCCTTGGTTGGAGTCCCTCCTGTCATCAGGTTTGCCTCAAGCAGGCTGCCGCACCTCAACTATCTGTGGATATGAACCTGGTTCCGGATGTCACAGGGGTTCCGGCAGAATATTTGGATTTTAAGGAGGTCTTTAGCAAGACTAAGGCGACATCTCTCCCACCTCATCGGCCCTATGACTGTGCCATTGAGCTACATCCAAGCGCAGTTCCACCCAAGGGTCGGTTGTACTCGCTTTCGGCACCGGAGAGGAAATCCATGGAGACTTACGTCAATGACTCTCTGGCTGCGGGAATTATTCGTCCTTCCACATCACCCGCAGGAGCAGAGGTTTTTTTTGTGGCGAAGAAGGATAAGACCCTGAGACCCTGCATTGACTATCGGGGTCTGAACGACGTCACGGTGAAGAATCGATATCCCCTGCCACTCATCTCATCAGCGTTCGAGTTACTAAACGCATATCACCTGGTACGAATCCGTGAGGGGGATGAATGGAAGACCGCCTTCAACACCTCTTCGGGACATTACGAGTACCTGGTGATGCCATTTGGACTTACCAACACCCCTGCAGTTTTCCAAGCGTTGGTGAACGACGTACTCCGGGACATGTTGGATCGTTATGTTTTTGTTTATCTGGATGACATTTTGATTTTTTCAAAGAGCCTCAAGGAACACATCCACCACGTCCAGACAGTCCTCCAGAGACTTCTGGAGAACTCGCTTTTCGTCAAGACGGAGAAGTGCGAGTTTCACACTTCTTCGGTCGCCTTTCTTGGCTACATCGTGGGTCAAGGAAGTGTGGAGATGGATCCCTCCAAAGTTTCAGCGGTTACCTCGTGGCGGGTTCCTGATTCCCGGAAGGAGCTGCAGCGTTTCCTAGGATTCGCTAACTTTTACAGACGGTTCATCCGTGGCTACAGTACCGTGGCCGCCCCACTCACCGCCCTGACCTCGTCCAAGGGAACGTTCAGATGGTCCCATGCAGCCGAGGAGGCTTTTCAGGACCTCAAGCGCCGGTTTACGTCGGCTCCTATCCTGCAAGTACCAGACCCTGCTGGTCAGTTGGTGGTGGAGGTGGATGCTTCTGACGTAGGGGTGGGGGCCATCCTGTCGCAACGTTCTGGTGAGAACCAGAAGCTCCACCCCTGTGCTTTCTTTTCGAGGAGATTGAGTCCGGCGGAGAGAAACTACGACGTGGGGAACCGGGAGCTTCTAGCAGTCAAGTTGGCGTTGGAGGAGTGGCGACACTGGCTTGAGGGGACAGAACAACCATTTCAGGTTTGGACCGACCATAAGAACCTGGAATATATCAGGTCGGCACAAAGACTGAATTCCCGGCAAGCCAGGTGGTCGTTATTTTTCACCCGGTTTAATTTTTTCCTCTCCTACCGCCCGGGCTCCCGCAACGTGAAGGCCGACGCTCTGTCCCGGCAGTTCGGGAGGGAGGGAGACACCTGCGGTATCCCGGACACTATTCTTCCTGCTCCTCGAGTGATCGGCGTCCTCGCTTGGGAGATTGAGGAGAGGGTTAAGACCGCTTTGGTGGACCAACCCGGTCCTAGTTCTTGTCCTCTTACCCGTTTGTTTGTGCCTCAGGTTTTGAGGGCTGAGGTGCTTCAGTGGGCTCACAGCTCCAGACTTTCCTGCCACCCTGGGATTCAACGTACCAGAGGAATGGTCCTGCAACGGTTCTGGTGGGCTACGCTGGAGGCTGACACCCGGGAGTTTGTGAACGCCTGTCCTGTGTGCAATCGGCACAAACCCTCTCACCAAGCGCCAGCTGGCCTCCTTCATCCATTACCGGTCCCACGTCGCCCTTGGTCACATATTTCTTTGGACTTTGTGACTGGTCTACCACCGTCCCACGGACATACTGCCATCTTGACGGTGGTGGATCGGTTCAGTAAGATGGCTCATTTCGTACCCCTGCCTAAGATCCCGTCAGCTAAGGAGACGGCAGAACTTATCCTTCTCCACGTTTTCCGCCTTCACGGACTGGCGACTGATGTGGTTTCCGACCGGGGGCCCCAGTTCACCTCTGTGTTTTGGAGGGAGTTTTGTGAACTGATCGGGGCGACGGTCAGTCTCACCTCCGGTTTCCACCCACAGGCCAATGGCCAGACCGAACGGAAGAATCAGGAGATGGAGACCACTCTCCGCTGCATGGTTTCCGATCATCCAACGACCTGGTCTAAACAACTCCTGTGGGTGGAGTATGCCCACAACACCCTCATCAGTTCCGCTACTGGTCTTTCCCCTTTTCAGTGTGCATACGGTTTTCAACCCCCTTTGTTCTCTGCATTGGAGAAGGAGGTTACCTGTCCGTCTGTCCAGGCTTTCATCAGACGTTGTCGGAGGACTTGTAGGCAGGCTCGAACAACTCTGCTTCAGTCTGCTAACCGGTATGCCACATCAGCGAACCGCCGACGCACCAAGGCACCTGTGTACCAGGTAGGCCAGAGGGTGTAGCTTTCCACTCAGAACATTCCCCTTCGGGTGGAGTCTAAAAAGTTAGCGCCCAGGTTTATTGGACCCTTCGAGATTGTCAAGGTCATTAACCCTGCAGCAGTTCGACTGAGTTTGCCCCGGAACATAAAGATCCATCCCACCTTCCACGTTTCTAGGATTAAACCTGTCCGGGAGAGTCCTATGATTCCCGCCGCTCCTCCACCACCACCCCCTAGGATGATCGATGGGGGTCCTACCTACACCCTTCGTCGTATACTTCGTTCCCGACGCAGAGGAAGAGGGGTTAAATATTTGGTGGACTGGGAGGGCTATGGTCCTGAGGAGAAGCAGTGGATTCCTGCTCGTCACATCCTCAACCCTCAACTCATCCGAGACTTCCACCTGCATTACCCGGAGCAGCCTTCTAGGACCCACGCTCAACCAGGCGTTAAGCCGGGGGGTACTCGTCAGCTACAGACCGGGGGCTTCGTCGAGGAGGAGGGGGAGGCGTCTTCAGTCGAGGAGGACGAGGATTTCCAGGAGAGGGAGGCCGAGAGAGCATTCTCAGATGAGTACTAACTTTTCCCATACCCCCACCTTCCACCCTGTGTCTGTAGGTTTTTTGTTGATTTTTTCTTTTTTTCTCGTAGTTTTGTCTTGGACGTCAGGAGCCGTCCATTAAGGGGGGGGTTCTGTCACAGTCTGCTTTCTCACTCACCTATTTTCTGCATTAACATTCCTTAGTCACCTGGTAGCCACACCCTGTCTCTCTCTCTCACTCTGTTACACCCATCAGCTCCATTAGTATATAGGCCCACTTCACTTTCACCTCAGTGCCAGATCGTACTTTGCAGCATGCCAGTCTTTCCCGCATTACCTTCCAGATTGCTCTCCCGGTTTCGACCCTGCCTGTCCCTGACCAGCCTGCCTCGCCTGTTTCCTGACCCTGCCTGTACCCGGACTATTCTGCCTCGCCTGCTCCCTGACCCGGTCTGTACCTGCGACTCCCGTCTTGCCTTCTCCTGGAACCCTCGCCTGTCCCCGACCAGCCCTTTGCCTACTATCTGCCTTTTCGTCTCCTACCAGCTTATTGCCTTAAATAAAGCTGGTTACCGACTATCCCTGGTTTCCCGTGTGTTGCATTTTTGTCCTCAGCTCGTTTGTGACACTCTCTGTAAAATCCTAAATTGTAGGATAGTTTGGCCATTAAAATGCTTTTTGATTAGATTTCTAGCGAGAAGTGTATATTGTACTTTTAGAATCCACGTCCAGTCGATATGTAGGATCTATAGTTTGATAGATATTACGCAGATGATTTGAGGTATGCGGTAGCTTCCATGTAAAGTTACGGGGTGAAAACAGTATTTCCGGTCTCGACGTTTTCATAATAAAACTAATGATCAAATGATTTAACAGTGATATCTGCAGTACTCATCCACTAAAAAACATCAGTTTATCCTTGTTAATTATACGAACCTGTTAACCTGTTTCACGCCTTCCCCCCGGTACCGGGCGGATAAACGCGTCATTTGCAGGAAACAACGTCTAAGGAATCTTAATATTGAATAAAACTATGAATGTGTTATATCCATGTAACGGGAAGAAACTCAGCTAACTGATCTTTTTAATTTTTTTTTTCAAAAAAACCCCACAATGCTAGCACTCAGCCTCTGAATTAGCCTCGATCGAAAAAACGGGACCGACAAAGACACATAAACTCACTCAGAACTCCCTTATTACTTATCCTAGATGCACAACCAAACACTATTTTTTGGTGTCCTGGAGACACTGAATCTAACGGTGCCCACCTCAACACTCAGTGATAAACATTCGCGACGCTATCAACGAAAGCGTACATCATCACATGTGGAGCTAAGAAGCTAAACACGTAAATATATCTTACCTTGGTCAAAAGTGGTCTTCAATGGCATTAAAACGATAAAAAAACGATGCTGCAGTTAATCCATAGGTTCATCCTATGTGTCTGTGCCTTCTTTGAAATTATTTCTGATAATCCATAAGCAATACAACTGCGTTTTAGTTTCCAAACTCCAGAAGGAGACATTCCTCCAGTTTAGTTTCGCTTTCCACACGCGAAGCGGCAACATTTTTTCTTTACAATGTGTGTCTATGTAAGTATCCTCCTTCGATTCTATTGGCTCTAACGGTCACAAGGGTATGTCAACCAACCAGATCGAGCAAGGGGGGCCAGAGATAGGTCAAATCCACCCAAATGACCCCAGATGGCCCAGTTTTTGGCTAAATCTCTCTAAAAAGGTCAAATTTCACTTGTTTTGCATCAATCTTGATACAGGGTACTTATTATATGTTGTACTTTGGATTCCTAAAGCTTTTAGTCTACTAACCCATCATCCAAGGGTAGTTTTCACTATCTGTAAAAAATAATTTTTGGACGGACACTATAATTTACAGTTTTTTACTATGTAAAATCTGAATTTTCTTTAAAATAAAAAACATTTATATTGATTCTGACACTTCTACATCCAACTCACAGGTTTATCATTACTTTGAGAAAAGATTATTAATTTAACCCTTTTAGAAGGGAAGATATGGTCATTTGTTCTGGGAATGTCATTTTCGAGCCTGAGACCTGAAAAACAGGCTCAGAGTGGAACAGGTTAAGCCCCGAGCCTGTTTTTCAGGTTTCAGGCTTGAAAATGACATGCCCAAAACAAATGACTACAACTTCACTTCTAAAAGGGTTATATGAATAATTTCTTTTATCAAAGCAAGGTTACATCTGTGAGTTGGATGTAGAAGTGTCAGAATCAATATAGATTCTTCTCAGTCAGAGTAAATTCAGATGGAACATAGTAAAAAAAGGTAAATTCTTACCTCCGCCTAAAGAAAAAACATTACTTATAGTGAAAACCACCCTTGAATGATGGGATGGTAGACTAAAAGCTTTAGGAATCCAAACTATAACATATAAGTACCCTGTATCAAGATTGAGGCAAAACAAGTTAAATTTGACCTTTTTAGAGAGGTTTAGCAAAAAAGAGTTCCAGGCGGAATAAGCTTTCGGCACATTTGGGTACATCTGGTTCCATCAGTGCCATTTGACCTTTTTCAGGTACCAGACTATAAAAATGGTGTATTACATTGAATTATCACCATAGGTATTCATTCCATTCAAATAAAAAAAAATTGAATAAAAAAAATTAATAAAAAATAAAAAAATAAAAAATAAACTTTTTTTTTTTTAATTAATTTGTGGAAGAAAAAAAAGACCCGCCGACGGGGGCTTTGGGGCTTAACAGGTTGGTTTAAATTGTGTACAATGCTTTTGTATTTTTCCCATAGGTTTTTCTCTTTTGATTCTGACAGACACATTTATTTTTTCAGAGGTTTTGATAGGCTAAAACATCGAACTACACCCATAATCCTGGATGTTTTAGCCGCAATGCACGTCAGGATATGGTGTTTATGCAATATGAAATTGGAAAACATTTTTTAAAAACAAAATAATATTTTATTCCGAGTGTTCTTGCTTTTCTCTTTGGAAGTCATCACATATATATAATAACGGCATTGTAAAACACGGTTCGGCTGCATTAAATATTACACATCTGCCGTAGTTCTTTATTTATAGAGCCCTGATGAGAAGACTTCTGGACAAACTGTCAGGGTTGAGTAAGCAGGCAGGACCCAAATGCAGATTTCCAAGAATATTCCTTTAATCCAAGGTACAAAGTAGAACACAGAACACTACCCTGTGACACACAGTCAAATACAAACAATGAACCAACAATGAACCAACAATGACAGACAGAAAAACCAGAACTAAAATACACACAAGACCAATCACACAAACAAGACACAGGTGAGGAGGGAGGAGAAAACACAGGGGCACCAGGTGAACACAATCGGGCAATCAGGCAGGAGGGAACACAGAGACAGGAAGCAACAGGCAAGACGGGGATGAACACTTTTCAAAACAAAACAGGAAACCAAAGACAGAAAAAGACAAGACAAAACACAACACAGACAGATCGTGACAGTACCCCCCCCTCAAGGGACGGATCCCAGACGTCCCAAAAAGTCCCAAAAAGTCCAAAACATTCCAGCAGGGTGGGTGGAGGGGGTCTGGAGGAGGGACGCACAACCAGGACCAACAGGGTGGGTGGAGGGGGTCCGGAGGACGGGCCCGGAAGGGGTCCCGGGCGGACGGCCCGGGGGCAAGGCAGAGTCCAAAAAGGGGCGAAGGCCACAACGGGCGAACTCAGGGACCCGGGCATGAGAGCGAAGGCAGTGGTTGGAAGAGTCAGGAGGCCGGGCTCGAGGGCGAAGACCACGGCTGGGGAACTCAGGAGACCGGGCTTGAGGGCGAAGACCGCGGCACTCAGGGAGCCGGGCTCGAAGGTCAAGACGGGACAGCTCCGGAGGACGAGCAGAAAGGCGCCGACGGGACAGCTCCGGAGACCGGGCAGGAAAGCGCCGACGGGACAGCTCCGAAGGCCGGGCAGGAAGGCGTCGACAGGACAGCTCCGGAGGCCGGGCAGGAAGGCGTCGACAGGACAGCTCCGGAGGCCGGGCAGGAAGGCGTCGACAGGACAGCTCCGGAGGCCGGGCAGGAAGGCGTCGACAGGACAGCTCCGGAGGCCGGGCAGGAAGGCGTCGACAGGACAGCTCCGGAGGCCGGGCAGGAAGGCGTCGACAGGACAGCTCCGGAGGCCGGGCAGGAAGGCGTCGACAGGACAGCTCCGGAGGCCGGGCAGGAAGACGCCGAAGGGACAGCTCCGGAGGACGGGCAGGAAGGCGCTGACGGGACAGCTCAGGAGGCCGGGCAGGACCCGTTGTCGGCCAGACAGGAACCGGAGCCGACGGAACAGGCGCAGACGGGATCCTGGACATGACATGGACTGGTGTCAATGGGACCCCGGATGGAGCAAGGGCTGGTGTCGACTGGACCCCCAACGGAACAGGACACAGAGTTGGCAGGACCCCCGGTGGAACCGGTGTCGGCGGGACCCCTAACAGGACAGGATCTGGTGTTGGCAGGAAACCCGGCGGAGCAGTTGTCGGCGGGACCCCCAACGGGACAGGACAAGGGGTTGGCAGGACCTCCAACGATACTGGACGTGGAGTTGGCAGGACCCTCGGCAGGAGAGTTGTCGGCGGGACCCCCAACGGGACAGGACATGGAGTTGGCAAGACCCCCGGCAGGAGAGTTGTCGGCGGGACCCCCAACGGGACAGGACAGAGGATTGGCAAGACCCCCGGCAGAAGAGTAGTCGGCGGGACCCCCAACGGAACAGGACATGGAGTTGGCAAGACCCCCGGCAGGAGAGTTGTCTGTGGGACCCCCAACGGGACAGGACATAGGATTGGCAAGACCCCCGGCAGAAGAGTAGTCGGCGGGACCCCCAATGGGACAGGACACGGAGTTGGCAAGACCCCCGGCAGGAGAGTAGTCGGCGGGACCTCCAACAGGACAGGACATAGGATTGGCAAGACCCCCGGCAGAAGAGTAGTCGGCGGGACCCCCAATGGGACAGGACACGGAGTTGGCAAGACCCCCGGCAGGAGAGTAGTCGGCGGGACCTCCAACAGCACTGGACATAGGGTTGGCAAGACCCCCGGCAGAAGAGTAGTCAGCGGGACCTCCAACGGCACCGGACACAGGGCCGGCAGTACCCCCGGCAGAAAAGCAGTTGGCGGGACCCCCAACGGGACAGGACATGGAGTTGGCAAGACCCCCGGCAGGAGAGTAGTCGGCGGGACCTCCAACGGCACAGGACATAGGGTTGGCAGGACCCCCGGCAGAAGAGTAGTCGGCGGGACCCCCAATGGGACAGGACATGGAGTTGGCAAGACCCCCGGCAGAAGAGTAGTCTGCGGGACCTCCAACGGCACAGGACATAGGGTTGGCAGGACCCCCGGCAGAAGAGTAGTCGGCGGGACCTCCAACGGGACAGGACATGGGGTAGGCGTCGGCCGTAGAGCCAACAGGATACGGGGGGCTGGCGTCGGCCGGAGAGCCAACAGGAGACGAGGTGCTGGAGTCGGCCGGACCACCGACAGGACACGAGGGGCTGGAGTGGAATCCACAGGTGGATTGGAGGAGGCAGGAAATGCAGCAGAAGACGTCAAAGTTGAGACCTGAGCAGCGAGGTTTGAGAAGTATAGAGCCAAGGACTGCTGGCTCTCCTCAAAGTCTCGCCACGCCTGCTCATGTTCATGAGAAATGGCGTGCTGGAACGGAACAGAGGGCGGAACCATGGCTGCTGGGGCCAGAACTGGGGCTGGAACCATGGCTGTATGGGCCGGTTCTGGAGCCGGAACCATGGCTGTTGGGGCCAGAACTGGGGCTGGAACCATGGCTGTGTGGGCCGGTTCTGGAGACGGAACCATGGCTGCTGGGGCCTGTACTGGAGCCCAAAGCATGGCTTCTGGGGGTCGGGCTGCTAGCCTGGACTTGCGACTCCTTCTCTTAGGAGCCTTTTGGAGGCTCCGTGGACCTCCAAAAGCCAGACGAGTGCCCGAGAACGGCTCCTGGACAGGAGCAGGAAATGGGGAAGAAGCAGGGGTTGACTTCAGACGGAACACACCGAGATGTATGGTGTCAGGTTGGGAGTTGGGAGGCAGGGGGCTAGCATGCCTGGGGCTAGCAGGCCGGGAATCACACGTCGAAAGGAAATCCAAAATCCAGTCAGGTAAGAACTTAACTAAAGATGGATCCACTGTTGCCACCTGGTGAGCCTCTGCCAGAGCAGCCTCTCTCTGCTGAACACTGGACGCTCCCCTCCACCTACCATAGCAGCAAGCCAAAGAAAAGGTAAAATGTTGTAAATCCACCTCAAATGGATCTGCTGGGCCCATTTCTGGTTGGTTCATTCTGTCAGGGTTGAGTAGCAGGCAGGACCCAAATGCAGATTTCCAAGAATATTCCTTTAATCCAAGGTACAAAGTAGAACACAGAACACTACCCTGTGACACACAGTCAAATACCAACAATGACAGACAGAAAAACCAGAACTAAAATACACACAAGACCAATCACACAAACAAGACACAGGTGAGGAGGGAGGAGAAAACACAGGGGCACCAGGTGAACACAATCGGGCAATCAGGCAGGAGGGAACACAGAGACAGGAAGCAACAGGCAAGACGGGGTTGAACACTTTTCAAAACAAAACAGGAAACCAAAGACAGAAAAAGACAAGACAAAACACAACACAGACAGATCGTGACACAAACAGGAAGAACTGCCGCCGAAACTGAATATGTGACGTGGATCATAAATATATCAGCAATTAAACAACATCTTACATTTCTTCTCACACAATACGTCTCCTTGCAGTATCAACACTAATTCGGCTGACTTTTATATTTGATCCAATTAGTAGATAGGCTATATTTACACCATAACGGTGCACAGCTGATAGAAAGGGACTTGTAGTTTTTAAAGATATTACTGATTTACTGAACTACCTTTCCAGCTCCTCATGCAGTTGACTGTTACAGGTTCATGGTACAATGCATAAGCTTCAAATCGAGAGACTGAAACTGTATTTTCCTTTACCGTTCTGTTTTAATTTCACAATAAAGTTAATAGTCATATTATGTTTGATATTATTATGTTTTATTAACTAGACCACTGTTTTTTTTAACCCAGTGGTCTGGTTAAAGCACGTTATTGAATTTTGAATGTATCTCTCAGAATCGAAAGGGAAAAATCCATGGGAAAAACACAAAAGCACACAATTTAAACCAATTAATGTCGTGTAATTAACAAGGACAAACTGATGTTTTTTAGTGGATGAGTAATGCAGATATCACTGTGTAATAATTTGACAGTGAGGAGAATACTTCTGGTTTTATTATGAAAACTTCGAGACCGGAAAAACTGTTTTCACCCCGTGAGGGTTGACGCTAACTTTACATGGAAGCTGCCGCTATACACGTTCTCCTGGCGAGACCTCAAATCATCTTCGTAATATCTATCAAACTATAGATCCTACACATCCACTGGGCGTAGATTATAAAAGTACAATATACACTTCTCACTAGAAATCTAATAAAAAAGCATTTTAATGGCCAAACTATTCCACAATTTAGGATTTTCCAGAGAGGGTTATTTGTGAATAAATGACCCTCCGGAGCATTTGCGATCAACGGGAGCATGTTGTTTCTTACACGACCACTAGAGGTGCTACACTTTAAAACGTGACTCTGGGTCGTATTTAGCTGCTGAACAATCAACCTATATGGTCGTTTTTTGTAGGAGGACAGGCTGATACATCACTAGTTTGGTGGAAGAACTCATCTGGATCACAACCCCCAGGGCTTCCAATGAAATGTGTAGACTGTTATCGATTGATGCTCATGGATTTTGATCGAGTTTTAAAGCAATCATAGAACTTTTGCTATAGCAAAGTTCAGCCAGCAGACTGCCTCTCTTCTTTTTCTGTCTGACAATTATTTTTTCTTATATCTAGTTGAACTAGCTCTCCCATTACAGATAAGTAAAGAAAATGGACAGATGGATATTACAATTCATTTTGTGTCCCAATTTCAAAAATAGAAATGTGCAATCCCTCTTGTTTTTCTGTTTTCTTCTTTGTGCCCATCGCAAGATAAAAACTCAAAGTGCCAAAAAGATGAAATACTGATGCAACAAATCCATCAGAATGAACTTTTTATGTTCATGTGCTATCCCTCTGCCAGCAGACAACTATGAGAGACAATCTGAAGGGGGCACTGTTGCACCTCTTGTGCTCAGTATCAATCGAGTCATACAGAGTCAGTGTAACTGACACATACAGGGTTCAGTCACCAAATATAATGACAATGTCTTCCGCTGCCATTAATTTGACATTGAAACCACCAGCACCACCACCTGATGATGTCAAAGTAAGGCAAATTATTGAGTAATTACCCAATGCGTCAGAAAATTATTAGCAATGTAATCAGTGACAGGCAGGCTGTGAGTTTACTGAAGCCTCATCTTGATCCTTTCCACCTGCTTGAATTGCAGTCATTACAATTAAGAAATGCATATTAAGTACTCCCCAAAATAGACAGGATGAGTCAGCAAAAATACAGTACAAGAAAGGAAGGCTTTGTGTAAAGTCACTGATTATCCCCCCCCCCCCCCCAGTGTCAGAAAGTTGATTTGAGTCATGCACCTAAGAAAGGGGTCGGAGGTTGGAGGTGTAATTACTTGATCTCTTGGTGGCTGCTGGGATAAGGAAAGAAAACGGGGTGACAGATGGCAGGGAGTATATATTGTAGTCAAATTATCACTGACAAAAATACATGCAAATAATCACACACACACACACACACACACACACACACACACACACACACACACACACACACACACACACACACACACACACACACACACACACTCATGTATGTCAGCCTGCCTCCCATCTGATTCTCCATGGGGTTACATCGATTATACCATTTTGGCTAGACAAGTTTGAGCTGTGTTTCCCTGACTGTGTCACAAAAATCCTGACATATTTTGAGACATCGTGACCTGAGGAAATTATTTATGTCACATTTATTTTACATTACATGTCACTTGTTAGACGCTTTTATCCAAAGCGACTTACATACTCAATACTGTGGACAATCCCCACAGGAGCAATTTGGGGTGAAGTGTCTCAGGGACACAACGACATGCTGACTGCAGTGGGGTTTGAACCTGTGACCCCCTAATCCGAACACCAACGCACAACCCACTCCACCACATGCCTCCATTTCTTTTTTGAGTCGGAGCTTATATAATGTTATTTAGAAGAAGAATTGCATTTCCACAAGATATTACTTCTTCTGTCACTTCCTGTTGCATTACTCACTGATGCGTTCACTTCACAAGCTTTGACACAGTTAATTAGACCTTTTTTTTTTTAAAGTTCTATTTTCCTGCCTCTGTATTGGATTTAATTATTTTTGTAATGTGGCAGAGTGGAGCTGGATGTGGGCGCACCGCCATTATGCCAGTAATGAAGAAACTTCTATAAGACTTCTATAAGATGCATCACAAGAGCACTTTAGATTGCTTCATTACATCAACATCAAAATGTCTAACTTGCTTTATGAATTAGTGTGATATATATTGAAGTAGCCTGTAGCTTTATCAACGTCTGCATGTAATCAACTACTGACTGCCAATCAAATAAAGAAAGTACAATTCAAAAACAACAATATTTATTGTCAATTAATATTGAACTATACAGATATACAGTAAAATACTGTGCATATGTGTAATGTTCCTCTCGGGCTGCATTTAAAAATAAAATAGAGAAAATAAATAAAATAGTTTTTGAAAATATGTGCATCTTAAAAGTGCTTAATTTTAGATAAATAAAATAAAGTGTAGCAGCAGCTTTAGTTTCCTTTTTCTTTGTTAACCGTTTCACATCATGACTTAACAGTTTCAGCCGATTATAGAACAATATCAGTCTTTACACATCATAACAATTGAACAGTTTTAAAGTTTCTCTTTCTTTCCCTCTTATATTGCAGTCCCCCACTCACTTTTTTTTTATTCAGTGCGAGAATTGAGCTTGAGCTTGTCCTGCCAGGAGTTAGGGTTAGAAATCTGGGCTGAAATGGTGTCAGGGCCATTCTCATACACACATGCAGGTGCTCATTGGTTAGCCTCGGTTAGCCTGCCCTGGAACCATATTTAGTTTTAATTTTGATCCTGGTGGACTGATCATATTGGGCTCTGAGACTGCTTATTTTTTGTGACCTCAGTTCTGACTTGAGAGGGAATGTTTGGTCAAACACTTTGTGTTTTGTCTCATAGTGGCGTTTTGGCACTTTTAATGAGCGCCACGGTCTCTGAACAAATGAGACACACTGGTTCTGTGCTCCCAGTGGGCAGGATGAACATGAATGAGTCCGTCCACTCAGGGTTAAAAGCCCTGTTCTCACTGTCCACTTTCCTCTTCTTGGAGAGCGCCATGTGTAATTATTTGTCTCTCCCTGTCTGCCGCTAACACGCATGTTCACTCTCCTCTCCGCTTCTCTCCCTGTATCGCTAATTATTGTCTTCACTCACTTTCCTCTCCGCTTCTCTCTGCCGCGCTCTCATCTCTTCTTCTATGTTTCTCTCCCTGTATCGCTCACTCGTCTCTTTCAACCCCTGTCGGCAGCGGTTAAAATAGAATCGCCCCGTCAAAATTGAAATCCCCTATTAATGTATTGATTATAGGTCCGGGTCCGTATAGGTCGGCGTCTGGGTCCGGATCCGGACCGCTGTCCGCCTGTTGCAGACCCCTGCTCTAGAGTGTAACTTTAGTTAAAGGGGACCTATCATGCAAAATGCACTTTTGTACGTCTTTTAAACATGAATATGTGTCCCCGGTGTTCCAGGGAACTCACCAAGTGTCAGAAAACACAACCCTCTCTATTTTCCTCCATACCCAAATCTCTAAAAAAGGGGCTGCAACGGATCTGATAAAAACTGATCCAGATTTGAACACTGTCCTGACGTCAGGACAGTGGCGCTACGGCTATTGGGCCAACTCCACCAATCAGGAGGAGACAGCCACGGCCATTGCCGTTCGAAAGCGCTGGAGACGCTGTAGTACATATGCCAGGCCAGTAGATGGTGCTGTTTTCACTGAATCTGCCCTTGCAGAGCAGAGCTAAAAAAAAGTGCAAATTGAGCGAAATGAGGCATGGCTAAAATGCATGTTCTGTTTGGTATTTTGAAAAGAAAAAAGTATAAATATGCCTTATATAGGTATGGTCCTACACTATATTATTCAAATATAGCATAATAGGTCCACTTTAAGCTATTGAATGTCTGTGAATGGATAAATTAAACGAACACGTTTTTTGCCTAAACTTATTATAAAGTACATTTTTATCTTAAGTCTCATGATCCTCATTTTGAGTTTATTGGTAATGTTGGGGAAATATTTTCCAAGGCCCATAACTTTGACCCAGTCTATCCAACACAGTCTCACTCCTTAAACGTCCAGGAGCGACGCTTGGTCAGGGTCCCGTGGCGTGCAGTTGGGACGCGCCGAGGCTCCTTCAGCTTCATAAACGGACGCAAAGAGCTTTCAACTGATTGCAATGTATTCCCATCGGCGGCGGTATTTGACGCTCATGGAAGAACCGCATCGGTCCATGTCGGCGGCATTTAAAGGCAATGTGAGCGTCCATTCCCATTGGATAACGGAGGATTTTACACCCGGAAGTAACTATTCTCCTTACTGTCGATTGATTTTACAGTGATATCTGCACTACTCATCAACTCAAAAACACCAGATTATCCTTGTTAATTACACAACATTGATTGGTTTAAATTGTGTGCAATTGTGTGTTTTTCCCCTTCGATTCGGAGAAACAAATATTTTTTCGGAGTTTAGGATGCAGAAGACATTACACTACCCAGAATCCTCAGCTATCGTTTGGGACTACACCATGTGCTTTGTTTGACAAACCCCGTGATTAGTTCTCAAGCTCTGTGATTGGATGTTGGAGTGGCAGTGCGCAAAGTTTACACCGCGTGAAACAGCACTTTGAAATGGAATGAAACCCATCGACGGCACACTATCCAAATCAAGACTCGAACGTGTCCTACTACCCCCCCCCCCCCCCCCCCCCCCCCCATCCCCCCCTTAGGTCACAGGCTCCTCCAACAGTGCAACACAATAAAACAGTTACACAGAAAAAATAGTGCAAGTAAATACAAAAAGAAAAATAGTAAAATAGTAAAAAGTAAAATAGTGCAATAAGAGTCTATATACAAGTGATTGGAATATGATATATTAGACAAATGATTTCTAAGTAGCAGCCAGATGAATGTTATGTTATGTTGTTTCAAAGTTCAGGTGTTTAATAGTCTTCTGGCCTGTGGGATGAAGCTGTCCCTGAGTCTGGTGGTTTTAGTCCTGATGCTGCGATACCGCCTGCCAGACGGCAGCAGACAGAACAGTTTGTGGCTGGGGTGATGGGGGTCTTTTATAATCCTGAGGGCTTTCTTTAAGGTTAACCTGGTATTTTTACTACATTTATTTGAGTTACTTTACAGATTTGGATTAATGATGTGAAATATAAACAACCCTTAAATCAGACTTTAGTTACACCTGAGTAAAATTCAGTGAAGGTGATTGTCAAGTGCAAACAATCAGGTGAGATATTTGATAGTTGGTGCTTGAGAAGACAAAAAATGTATCTGCAGATCCCTATAAAGCATATTCATTACTCGTTATTCTCTAATTGTTCATCAAAAACTGTATATAATGGCTATTTTGCACATCCCTTTCAAGATTTCAAGATTTTCAAAGGTTTATTGACATTTCATTTACACAACTACGGTGTAGTTATGCAATGATGACAAACTTGGGTCATAGGTTCCTCAACAAGAGATCTATCAATATGTGTGTACCTCCACCATTACACACTACGTCATATTCTGCACATTTCTTATTCTATCTACATACATCTTATAAGAGTATAATAAATATGTATAATATCGGTTAAAATAAGTGCTTCAACATAGTTAACATTGCAGGAAAGTTGATTGTCAAGTCCCAAAACAAACCATGCAATATATTAAACGTTAAGTACTTTGTCAGGCTTAATATAGATACCCCCAAAGCTTTTTGCTTACATGTATTTAAAAGAAGACCTTAACCTAAAGTATTATTTAATGTTTAAATAAAGCCTAATTAGTTTGTCTGTTTTGCACATCCTCCTATTAATATCTTTGTACATCCGGCACTAAATTGTTTTATTCTAGATACCATTTACAGTATCTTCTTGATATTTTCTATTCTATATTTATATCATTGACCTTCTACTTTCCTCCTATTTTGTATATACTCTTAATATTTAAATGTTTTCATCAAATATAACACATTCAAAAGTGCTTTACAAAAATGAAAGACATTAAGAAAAAGGCATTTTAAAACAGTCATTAAAAAGCAACACAATCTACCTGCATTGCAATGACTCTAAACGTGTAATAACGTGCTTTAACCAGTAGGAGGTGCGGGTTAAAAAGCTGTCAAGTTTACAGTGTTAACAAAATAAAATATACTGCTGTTTCTGGTTTAGTTTACGACGGATATATTCTGTTATTGTTTTGATATTTGTAACACAAAAGCGATGTAAAAAACCCACAGCAACACAGAAAATATGGTCTTAACATGACCCAGCGGTCTAGTAGTTAATAAAAAATAATAATATCAAAACAAATTATTACTACTAACTTTATTGTGAAATTAAAATAGAACGGTAAAAGAATAGTTTCCGGTCTATTCTGAGGCCCGATCTCTGTAGATAAATAAAGAACTACGACAGATGTGTAATGTTTAATGCAGCCAAACCATTCATTACAATGCATTCATGTGATGACTTTCAAAGAGTAAAGCAAGCACTGCTGAATAAAGTATGATTTTATCTTTTACGAAACGTTTTTTTCATATAGAATGCAGTTGGAGGTCAACCAATCACAGAGCTTGAGGCAAAGCGGAACAATAGCTGAGGATTCTGGGTAGTGTAGTGTCTTCGGCCATCCTAAACTCTGAACAAATATTTGTTTCTCCGAATCGAAGGGGAAAATTACAAAAGCATTGCACACAATTTAAACCAATCAATGTTGTGTAATTAACAAGGATAATCTGGTGTTTTTGAGTCGATGAGTAGTGCAGATATCACTGTAAAATCAATCGACAGTAAGGAGAATACTTACTTCCGGGTGTAAAATCCTCCGTTATCCAATGGGAATGGACGCTCACATTGCTCTCTGCGTCCGTAATACAATAAAGGGGACTTGATCAAATAGGAATATAATTATCTTTTAAATAACGTTAACTAAAGGGAACAATCTATTTGACACAGCTGAAGCTCTGGCCTTCCTTAAAAACTAACTCATTTAATAAAAATCACAGTTGTATTACACACAATGCACTGTTTTTTGAGAACAAACATTGGTAAATAATGCACCATAATACATTCTGACGAAAAATTAAAATTATTATGAATACAAATAAAATAAAAGAAGCCTCCCGTGAGTTACTACAAGCTATAAAGTAGATTTTAAAAACGTTTTATAGAATAAAAGCTCACTGCTGGACGTTGTAGAAATGCGTGTGTGCACCACGACAAAGGAGCCTCATTCACTTTACATTGGGGTTGTTTGCGTGGTGCAGACACGTAAATGTAGCAAAGTTCGTGACTCCACCACGCAATGCGGTGTTAAGGAGTCGTGGTGGAGTCGTGCATTCTGGTGAGACCAGGGCCCGTTCTCATTTCATCAAATGTCCCTCCTCGACTCCTCGACTCCTCGGTCCTCCGGTAGTGACCCGGAAATGAATTTTAGCGCACCATGTTGAAGGACATCTCATTTCTCGAAATGCACACCGAGCATCGAGCGTCGAGGAGGCTCTCTGGAGGAGCTATAACCGAGGATACACTGATGGGTCCTCCACGGTCCTCCACGGCTCCTTCGTGGATGCATTTCCGGCAACAGAGATGTTTCAAAGAGTCGTGACGCACGGCCGGACTGATCTCAGCCAATGACAGCTCTGCATGCATCCCCTGGATATTATTTTATTAACTGCTTTCATCGCGACGCGATGTTTACAGTGAGAACAGCTGTGAGGTCCGTGCAGAAAGCAAAGCAGTGTGTAAAATATATATCACTCAGTATAACAGGCCTACTCTCTTTATTTGCTTTAGTTTAGTAGATATCTACAAACAAAGTCGATATTTTTCTAAAACCATTTAGTGCTTCACATAATAAAATACACAACGGCTGTAGCCTGATTATGCTTTAGGAGCTGTAGGTGCGTGTGTGTGGTGTAGGTGTGTGTGGTACAGTGTGTGCGTAGATGCAGCGGACAGACAGGTCTCAGTTGGTTTGGTGTCCCCTGCTTACTTGTAATCAAGGGTGTAACTTTGGTTTGAGAAGTGGGGGGGACACAAAACAGGGGGTCCTCCGCAATGAAAATTGTTCTCAATTTAATTTAATTTCCTGCCTTTCTACAAATATATTAGGGACTATAGTGTTAACAAATCCAAGAAAAATGTGTAGTGTATATAATGAGTGTGCACACTTATCTAGTATCCTATCCATATGAACCTGTTTTATTTGTGATGACCTCACATCCTCTAGGGGGGTCCCGGGGTGCATGCACCCCGGGAAGATTTGTTTTCTTTAAATCGAAGCTAAAAGCATCAATCTGGTGCACAAATGAAGAGATGTATGGATACAGTTCTCAACACTCATATAAAACAGAACTGTATATATTTCAATAATCAAAAAAACATTAGAATATGCTCACAAGCAATAACAAATCATTGATAAACTCCTCTCTATATCTTTATCTTACCTAGTCTGCTTTCTTTCTTTTTATTTATGCATATTTGACTAATCACTCCACTTTGAAACTGTGTTTTTTTATTTTTGTACTGACCTATAGATAGTACACATTGGAAGGATTTCTTAACTTATTTTATATACAACTAATATTACATAGATGGAAATATTTGTTTACATAGATCACTAAACCGTTTGAGACCCACTGAGATAACTAGACTAAAGTTTACAATCTAATCACTCAGAGTCCTTTACCTCCCTGAGCTGACGTTATCTCTCTCAGTCCCAGAGGAGAGAGCTCTTCCTTATTGTTGAAACAGCTTCTAATTCTCCGTTAGCTCCGAGCTAGCACCAGATGCTAACAACAACCCCCGTAACTCTCTCTGTCTCTGTCTCTGTCTTGTCTCTGTCTCTGTCTCTGTCTCTGTCTCTCTCTCAGTCTCTCAAAGTCCGACAGGAAAGAGCTCTCCCCCTCCTTATTGTTGAAATGGCTACTAATCTCCGTTAGCTCCGAGCTAGCACCAAATGCTAACAACAACCCAATCCTCCGTGACGATGACCGGTTGCGTAAAAAAATAATAATAAACATATTTAAAAAGTGGGGGGGACACAAATGGGATTTTGAAAAGTGGGGGGGACATGTCCCCCCTGTCCCCAGTGGAAATTATGCCCATGCTTGTAATACTTGTAAATAAAACTTTTAGCCCGTCATTTATTTCCCTCATTGTAGCGACCAGAGAGGGGGGGATATATCCAGTCTCTGATAGTGTTACGTTATTATGAGAGTGCTCTGTTTGATTCTGAAATTGTATATATTTATATAAATATATACATATGTGTGTGTGTATGTGTGTGTGTCTGTGTGTATGTCCGCATCTGTAGCCTGTTATTGTCTCATTATACCGCACTGTGAATGAATTAAAAGTAAATATATAAGTCGTCATGAACACATCTGTCCATCAGACAGAGGGCTGCTGTGCCTCCTGTCATCATTAATGGACGTCTCTTTAAAATGACCCTCAGAGGAGAGGAGTTCTCATTTCTCTAACCGCCTGCTGCTTCCCCTCCTTTCTCCTCGGCTCCCCTCCTCGGCTCCTCCGCTCGCATCTCCTGTGGGCGGGACTAAGTCTCGAGGATAGGAGTCGAGGAGGGGAGTCGAGGAGGGACATTTGATGAAATGAGAACGGGCCCAAGTTGGATTATATCTTGTTATGCACAATGTTGATTATTCTCTCTGAACTAGCTAAATACATGGGTCTGGGGTAGAGTTCTTCAGAATTGACGTGGCAACTCTACCGTGAAGTCAGAACCTCTGGCTCTTGGACTTGTTTTGTGAATTCTCCGGCCGAAGCTCCAAATAAACCCATCAGTGTTTGACATCAAAGCTCCAGCTCTCCCATGTCTCCTTTGAGTCGGTGACTCCTCCTGCATTGCTACACAGAAGTTTCCCCCACAGGTATCCTGTTTTATAGCCATGGATGTACAAAGAGCCTTGCCCTGTCTGGATTTCCTAAAACTTAAGATTTTTTCTGTACGTAGTTCCTTTTGTGTTTGGGTCCACTTTGCTCCGCTCATCCTTCACACCATGTCATGGCTGTAGAATAATGACACCATCAGGGTTAACAATGGCAACAACAGTTCATGAAGATTTAAAAAAGAGTAGAAAGTTGTTGGTGAAGAGAAGAACATCGTTGTAGAAGTCACATTGGGCCTTCTGGGAAAAGCAACAAATTAAATGGTCAGGCACGTATACGGCCTCTATATGGGGCTTGTCAGGGTTTTAGCAGGAAGTTGGAACCAAATGCAATAAAGGAGGGAGGTAGGTATATACATTTAGAAAAAGAATGTCAAACAAAAACAGGGGAGGTAAAACAAAAGAAAGAAAATCGGAACGAGTAAAGACCAGGGAGCACATGAGGTGCATAGGAACAGAGGGGAATCAGACAAGGGCAAAATAACACCACACATCAGGAGCCAGACAGGAACAAAGACTACGAACTGACAGAGAACATAAGGGAAAACAGGTATATACTGTATACATACAAGACTAATCAAAGACTAGACAGAGCTGGGGAGGGCAGGCAAAACACAAGGGCAGCAGGTGAAAAGAATACGGGAGTGAACCCTTTTCAAAATAAAACATGAAACATAAAAACCAAGGTCATGACAGTGCTTTGTGATTAATTATTCTTGATTATACCTTGAAGGCTTAATACCTTGAATGTAGACACTTAAACCCCCAAATGAAGATATTTTAACTGAAAACATTATATGCGTGTGACTAGAACTTAAAAAAAAATAGTTTTGTTATCATCACTTGCAGGGAATGAGGGACCCATTCCAGCAGGTGAGGGGGGAGTCCATAACACCCTGTTTTGGTTGCTTGAAGAAAATAAATAAAAAATCTCTTTTACTATTTAACATACTATTTTAAAGCAACAATTATTTTGTGCTCATGGGACCACTATAACATACAATCTGAAGGGGGCAGCTTTGCACCTGTTGTGTTACGTAAAAAAAGATGAGGGGATAATATGTGAAAGTACAAACAAAGTTCAGTCACCATGTGTCAGAGATGTTGAAAATGCGCCATTTACAAAGGAGCCATTCTCCTTAAACAATCCCATTTACAAATAAATCAAAGTAGAGCACAAGTGTTTGTACTTTTGATGTTGTTGTTGTTGTTGTTGTCCCTAAGCCACATCTCTCTGAAAAAAGCTAAACGTGTAAGTCGAGGTGCAAAGAATATGACAACCCAAAAAATACCCTACAAAAAAACTATTTGTTGTCATCTCATCATCACAAAATATATAATAAGTGTGCAATAAACTCACCCCTAAAACAATGTGCTGCACAATGCAATGCAACTCTGATGAAACCTACATTAAGAATATTTATAATGAATAAATAGGCTTGGGGGACTGGATGTGCAATAAATGATTTTAACTCACAATAACTCTAGTTTAAGTGAAGCATTGCGAACCTTTTGTAAAACTTCGCTCCACTGCTGGTCATAACTCCTTAATCCTCCAGAGGATCCTAGCCTCTCACCTCCAGAGCTCCGAGGCTGTTGACCCAGCTGCTGTTAGTGAAGAGCCATCAGACAGTAGCCACAAGCACGTTTTCTGAAAAGGACAAATATTTTTTAGATAAAATGTTGTAGTTTGTAGTTTCGACACAATGTCCTTGATATGTGCAGGCTTTACAAGCAATGCAAGAACATACTTGTTTTGGATATTAATGTTAATGCCTTTGAATACATTTCTATTCAAGGCTTTTTATTAAAATATATTTTTTTGTTTTACTTGAAAAATGTAGTCATGTAATAGATAAAAAAAATGTAAGTCGAATTCATGTTACGTGGAGCCACTAGCTTCTAAATGTAAATATAAATATGGCAATGTGTTGGAAAGACTCTGTAACAGCAACACAAGAGTCATTAGATATATAGCAGCCAACACCAGCCTATACATTTAAAGACACAAATCTGACGTTAGATAACGCAAGCTAACATTGGCAGTAGTCAGAAACATACATTAACATAAATATTACTCGCTGACCTTTTTATTCTTCAAAAGACAAAATTAACTTGACAAAATGGTCAAAACCAGACGCACTCTCTTCCTTTCCTGTTGTGTCTCGTCAAATGTGTTAGTTATGTTTATGTATTTTGTCTGTCATTTCCTGTTTTATTTTGTATTTACCTCTTTCATTTCAGGCCCTGTTTTCTTCCTCCCCGTGTGTGTTTTTCCCGCCATCATCAGTGTCTGCCCCGCCCCTGATTGTTTCCACCTGTTCCCACTCACCTCATGTTTAAATAGTCCTGTCTCTCCCCTGACCTGTGTCAGTTCGTCTTGTTTGTTTCCCCGAATGGTCGTGCCAAGCCTCAGCTCTGAAAGGATCGCTTTTCACTCATGTCAGGTTTTGTTATTTTGTTTATTTTTTTTGTTGGCTTAAGTTTTTATTAAGTCCTCTTTTTGTTGCGCTAGTTTTTTCCTCCTTGTGAGCACCTTTTGTTATTTCCACCACCTACTCTGTTAAGAGGGATTACCTGAACTGTTGAAAATAAATATACCTTTTTTATATTCAAGACTTTGTCTCTGGGTCGTGCATTTGGGTTCATCAGTTTGTGTCAAGGTCCTGACATTTCCTCAGTTTTAAAGTCAGCACCAACGCACCTGAGCATGCGCAACTAAATGCATGTTTTTTTTATCTTCTTTGCCTTTTACTGCCGGCTATAACCCTTAGCCTTAGTTGTTTCTTGATAGTTTTCAGTAAGCTCACTTAAAAACGTTAATTGTTAAGAGTGTTGTTAAATAAAAGGGCAAAGTTAACTAGAGAATGCAATTCCTGAAGAAATTGCTAGTGGGAATGCTGTATGCTGAAAAGCTGACGCTGAACTGCTATGCTGAAATGTAATGTGTAAGAAGAAAGTGAAGAATTTAGATTGAAATGATACATGAACACTGGGGGCTTGAATGTGTGATGAGAGAAGAAAAGAAAGTAAAATGGCTTGGAAAAGCAGCAGAATATTTGAACCGCAAACTTTTGAACTAACTTGATGGCGAATGATCTGTCGCGATGGCAACGGTATTTGATGACACCCCATAATACGCTTAGATGTGTTGATGGCTGCATCGTTACCAAACCTGTGAAGTTTTGGGCCATTTGGAGCATTTTCACTGAAGTTATGAGAGCATTGTGTTGCCATGGCAACTGCATTTGAAGACATTTCAAAACTGTCACGTAGATGTCTTCACGGCTGGACTGTTAGCACACATGGGAAGTTTGAGCACCTTTTGACCATTTTCATAGGAGTTATAGCAATATTGTGTTTTACGGCGAGGGATGCGTTGCCATGGCAACAGCTTTTGAGGAAAACTCACTAATGGCACATAGACATGTTGAGGGCTGGACCATTAACTATCATCTGAAGTCTGGTGGTGTTTTGACCATTTTCATATGAGTTACGACAACATCGTGTTTTATGGCGAGGGATGCGTTTCCATGGAAACGGCATATAATGACACCCCATAATTGATAGGGCTGTTGAGGGCTGGACCATTAATCATTATCTGAAGTCTGGTGCTGTTTTGACCATTTGCATAGGAGTTACGACAACATCGTGTTTTTTGGCGAGGGATGCGTTTCCATGGAAACGCATAGGGTGAGATGTCAGATTTGACGTAGAACTGTTGAGGCATGGAGAGGTGATATACAGGTGAAGATTGGGGGACAATCGGACCGTGTCCATTGGGGTTACAGCGACATCGTGCTATATGGCGAGGGATGCGTTGCCATAGTAACACCACTTTACGTAACATCAGATTTGATGTAGAGCTGTTCAGGGCCACAGTGTTAACCATCATGTGATGTTTGGTGGCGTTCTGAGCATGTCAGTTGGAGATATGACATCATCATGTCATATCTCCAACACACAGGTGTTTATGTCGGGTTATTACATGGTTTAGTTGAATACTCGATTCTGATTGGTCAATTCAGAACACGTGACACGTTGTTAATCCAGAACAGACAGACCGCTGTCAAGGATTTATGACCGTTGTTAAGGACGCTCAAATCTGCAGAAAGAAGTCCGGTCGATTGAACTGTATACAGTTTGGCTGAAAAGCAAACTGCATGCAGTTTGCTTTTCGAACTGACAAGACAAGAGCACCACATCGGGTCAGTGCCTTTCCATGTTGTCTGTCCTTACACACACATTAGCGGTAGCGATACAACTGTGGCAATATTGTTTTCAGATGTGTCATCTACGAAACCCCCGCAAGGAGAGAGGATCGAGGACAGAAACGTTGATCTCAATATCCCTAAAGATTTCCCATTCACCATGTCACATTGTACTATTAATGGAAACGTTCAGGTTAATGTTAATTACAGCTAAGGCTCAAATGCTAACATGCACAGAGTTAGTTGCTATCGAAGCAGTTCCTGCCGTTGCAACAGCCTAGTTCAAACATCAACAACGGACTATTTTTCGTAGCGGATGAATGTCATTTTAAATCAGTTACAACTATGTTTTTAATCATTAAAAACATTTTCTAAAACAATAAAAGCATTTCAATTAATATTGGGAGTCATATCGTTACTTTGTTGAGAATGTGGCCATGTAATAAGCGGGATAATGTGCAGCGACTTGGTCATTATGGGTAAAAGAACACCTTCATGCCGATCTAGATCCCTCCGCTTCGCGTCGGGCTCCTGATCTGCCTGTCGGTGTTCTTTTACCCATAATGACCGCGTCGCTGCACATTATCCCTTACTTAATGTGCAGCGAGGCGGTCATTTTGGGGAAAAGAACACCCGACAAGGGTGAAGGGTGTTCTTTTCCCCATAATGACCAAGTCGCTGCACATTATCCCGCTTATTACATGGCCACATTCTCAACAAAGTAACGATATGACTCCCAATATTAATTGAAATGCTTTTATAGATTTAGAAAATGTTTTTATTGATTTAAAAAATAGTAGGCTATTATTTATTTAAAATGACATGCATCCGCTAAAAAAATAGTCCGTTGTTACTGTTTGAACTACATAGCAACGGCAGGAACTGCTTCGATAGCGTTTTTGTGGACCTTTTTGATTACAGATTTGAAAACATCGTTGCTTGCTTTAAAAGTAGCACAATTCATTATGTCAAACCTTGGAAAGTATCTAGATATCCCTGGCCTGATGCCAAAGTAACTGGCAACTGAATATGTTTTGCCGTTTGATGTCTATGTCTGGACCCTTGCGTAAAAAGGAGGGTTTCTGCCCCGTTACTTCTCCTCTGTTTTCTTGTCCCTCTTGTCTTGTCGGTTTGAAAAGCAAACTGCATGCAGCCAAACTGTATACAGTTAAATCGACCAAACTTCTTTCTGCAGATTTGGAAGTTGGAAGTTTTTGTCACTTCATGCCCTGAAGAGGCATTTTGTTTAATTATTTTTGCCTAATTACTTTTAATTTTCCAACCTAGGAGAGGTTTTCCTACGTTTTTCATGAAAAATTATGTCTCAGGAGTGTAAGGTTTGGGAATTATGGCAAGTAAAAATATGAAGGCGAATTTCAAGCTGTCCCCCACTCTAGCTGTGACATCACGCACTCTAGCCTTAATGAACACTAATGTTAAAATCTGAAGAAGGCCTCTTTACCAAGGTCTGAACAATGTTTAATATCTCTAAAAGTATGAATCTGATTTAAAAGTTGTGTAACACGAATAATATCAGTTGGAATGAGGTTTCTGAGTGAAAAGTATGAAGGAACAGTTAGCAGTTGAAGTCGCATGAAGATTTTTCAAGTCCGAAGAGTTTCTCCATTGACTTCCATGTAAAAAATGTGATGAATTATGGGATATATCTCGGGAATTATGAAAGTTATGAATGAGAAAAGTAATAGCTTTTCTGAATGTTTTGATGTTTGAACGGAGTTTCTGCGATGTGGAATGTGGGAGCAGAAGAGGCGCAAAATAACCCGGCGGAATAATAATAAATAATTTCGTCTGTAGAAGAACAAGTAGTTGGAATGCTGTATCAGCATTCCCACTAAACTAGTGTATTTAAGTGAGGACAGTTATACAAATTCACAGTGAGTGCATGGTTAAAATGCAGTCCTTTAACTTCCACAGGGAATGGTTTGAGGAAAATGAAGAAGGTAAATGTATTTTCCAAGTCGAAAAGGTCTGGATTTGGAGTTGTGCTCATGGTTCTTTGCGTCGAGTATAATAGTGGTGTGGCCTCGCTCAGTTCCCCAGTGATTTCAGGAGTCCTTCTGGCTGAGGTTTAGTCTGTTAACTCCTGGGCGAGAAAAACATTCTGTGTTATTGGATCCAAAAAGTTTTAAAATACACCTAAAAAAAACAAATCCAGAGTTGTGTTCCTGCCTCCTGATACCTTTACATAATACAGTATAGGCTCCTTATATATGGATGAGCCAAGATTGGCAGATAAAGAGCATCTAGTAGGAAAACGCTGTTGTGCTTGCTACATGGGCCCATAGATCAGTATGATCCAGGTAATTCACTTTGTAGTGTGATATTTCGATGCCATGCACCACTGAACATTTTATAGGAATTAATGCTTAAAGTGGACTGCATGTATAGCGCCTTTTCTTCTTTGCATCCCTTCAATGTGCTTGGACTCTTTATCCCTAAATGTAAATATTAGCACTGTCCTCATGAAGCCATAGGCCTGTAGTACGAATCCAGTTCAACATACCCTGGATATGTTTGAGTTACCCGGCTTACCTAACCCAAAACAAACGCGCTCTCGCTAAGCGGTCCTATGACGCTGGTTATCAACTCGGTAACTCAAGCCAGGGTTTCTCTGTCCGGCAGAGTGCGCGTTCACATGAAAGGGGCGGGGTTAGCAACATTTGACCAATCACAAACAGGGACAAGCGTACTGACAGCGCAGCATCATACTTCCTGAATGAAAAGTGAACTATAATATTAGACAAATATGAAGTTCAACTTTAAACATCCATGACTTAAACACTTTATCCAGGATCAAAGCCACATAGCTGCACCTGCAAGGTGAATACAGCTGGTAAAAAAAAGTGTTTGAATGCGTACATGAACAGGTTTATGATATCACTGCCCCGTCTAAGACACGAGTGGATCTGACTTTAATTACATTTGACTCGAGTGTTTCGTCAACTTAATGTGTTGCTTAAAATAATACTTCTGCATACAGTATGTGACACTGTGAGTGTTGCACGGCCAGATACGGCTCAAGAAGCTGACTCAAATAAGGAAATATATGATACATTATGATGTGATATGATATGAATGATAATGGGACACATCGACGTCTGCACTGACAGTGCCGCGAACTGTACTTAATGTTACTCTGATCCGGTTACTTATGTCGTGGCAGATATTTAAGTAAGCTTTCTTAACGCTAATGTTATAATAGTCAGATTGCTCTGAAGATGGGAGGTGATATTCTATTAATTTACACGTTCACACAGTCAGTTGATTTTTGCCGGACGTCTTTCCTGCAACGGCAGTTTTTCTGTATTTCCTCTATCCTGTAATATGACTTGATAGCTTTAAACTCCGCACACGGAGCTCTGATTGGTCAGCAGGCGGTGCTTTCACTGAGTTGATCTCTTATCCTGGAACCGCTCCGGAGCAGGTTTGCCGTTCAGCATAAGTTACCATGGAGATCTAGCCCGGTAAGAAGTGAACCAGCGGCGTAGGACCGGAAACCCAGAGTTTTCCCTGAAGTTAGCTCGCTAAGCAAAAATCCGGCTTCGTAGTACAGGCCTCATGTCTCATTAAAGATCATGTAACTCCTTCAGAAGACCTTGCCAAATGTGAGTTACATTAAGTCGTCCACATTATTATTTATCGATCTCTAACATTGGACATGTGCTGTAGGGGACCGGGTGTCTGCTTCACACTTTCTCAAACTTTTTGGACTCAAGCTCTTAAGGCCCCCTCTTCTTTTTGAGTAGTGATTGGATTTCACCTAAGATGGTTTAGGGGTAATGTATACAAAGTCTTAAAAACAGCTCCCAAAGTTCATCCCGAGGTTCCCAAAATACTGAAAAAGTTGTCCACTTCCCTTAATCTTCTCTCAAAAAGCAAAGCCTCCCCAGACAAATTGAGGAACTTCTTGTGCATACTAAATGTATAATACCGGCAGCTTTTTGTGCTTTCTCCTCCTCTCATCGACATCTTGTCGATCATTTGCATGCTTTGGCGGTGAGCATTAGGACAGTACACTCCTTAGGTACGGTTGGATTAAGACCAAACAAAGCAACCGGTCTTGCCTGGAAACTACTTCCTTGGATTTTTTGTGCAGGTATTATTGAGTATGTATGCTTGTGCTGGACTTGATACGAGCTGACACAAATACTTATTTATACACAAGCGTTCTAAGGGCCAGCCGAGCCCTAATCCCCTTAAACGCAATGAAAGGTTTTCCAAAAATGAAGTGGCAGCAAACTAATCCATGAAGTTCTGGTACACAGTGGTTTTAGGGCGAGTTTAAACATGCAATTAGTATGGCCCAGAAGACTTCTTTCTGAACCAGTCAATTTCTTGATAACAAATTGCCTGTATTTTCAGAAACAAGATCAAAGCCCAATTCAAAAACAACCTCAGACTGCATCAGTCAATTAGATTTGGAAAAAAAAGATTCAAGTAATTGGGCGGAGGAGGTAGAGCGATGGTTCGCCAACGTAATGTTGGTAATTTAATCCCCAGCCTCGCATGTTGAAGTGCTATTGGAAAAAATACTGAACCCCACTACTATAAAACCTAAAATAGTAGAGCTCTTATCAAACACTTAAAGCTACATACACAAAACAATCTGTTCTGTTCAAATCCAGTCAAAAACAAGATATCAATTAACCCTGCTAAATAACTTTTCTCCACAGCCTTGCTTCTCCCGTCCAGTCAGTTATCAGACAGTCGGTCGCAAATGGTACATTTCAAATGATCCCTCATTAAATCTGTTTGCCTGGTTTGTGACTCGAGAGTGACACAGAGGCTGATTTGTCTCCGGTAATGACACAGACACGTCGCTGTTGCTGGTAAACATGACCTCTCAATCTGCTGCTGGATAAATGATGCTACCTGGACTGTCGGCTAAAAGCATGACTAAGAACAGTGAAATGAAACCGGACCACAGAGCCTGACCCACAGCAGTGATAGAGTGGTGACCCAGAATGGAGAGGGGCACAGCGTACGATGAACACTTTTGGTTGTTATTTACATTCTAATCTGTTCAGCTGTCAATGGTATTTCAGGACTGTTACTTGAAGAGTTTATACACTCAATTTGTCAACTGAAAATGGGTACCTTAATCCAAGTTGGATGCCCAATAAAAAGAGCATTGAATAATAAATGTTTGCCTCTTTTTTGCAACCTGCCGAGCAGATTTAGCTTGTCTTCTATACGTTGTTTTTAGTACCTGCAGCCTTCGAATCCTTTAATTTAGCCAATTCACAATGCCAGACCTGAAAAATATGGCCTGTCATTTGTCTATTACATGCTGGTTTATGTTGGTATTTGACTTTTTTGGCTGGTTTATAGTTTGAACAATATGCAAGGTGGCTGTAACATTTTAGACCAGCTGCATATTAATATCTGTTTTCAGTTCCCTACATGGACATAAGAGAAGGCAATATTGAAAAATATGATTTTGACATGATATCAAGTAGTACAGGGCCAGAATCACTGATTCTTTTTTATTAAAAGTGGCTTATGCTGTGTCATGTTGCTGCCCACTGTTTATTATTTAATCACAGAAAACACTGTCTTTTTTGCAACAATCTCTAAATGATACGAAGGTATCTGTAGTATCCATGTTTTTGCATTATCATTTTTTGTGGGTTTATCACTACATCCAACCTCTTAAACATAAGAAAAACATGGTGCATTATTACAACAAAAATATTGATTAAAGCAGCTTTAAGTTGCCGGTTGATCAGTAAAGTGGAAAAATGTGTCTTGGGTTCACCGTCACATAGTAATTTGTTCCATTCTTGATGTTTAAATATTGATTGGTGCAGCTTTAAAGTTATTCTTGTAGTTGATGGGATATAGATTTTAAGATGTGAGGGAAGTCATTTCTCAGTTAACTGAGATAAATTGGATTACTTGACTGTGTTTAATCAGCTCAGTGGATTATGTTAAAATAAATACCAGATGCTGCAGTCATTTACCAGCAGAGATGAGCTCCCAGCAGCCTTTACGTCATCAGCAATACAGCTTGCGCTCCCAAAACCTTCCTTGAATCATATTTCACCCAAGAGTCTGGCACTGGATTATCCATATTTTATTTTGTATCCATATTTTATTGGAGCTTTATACTATTCATTCTCTTGCAAAACAGCTCATAACTCCAAGAAAGATGAGTCTCCCTTCTTTTCTTTCTTTATCTGTCTCAGTGATTTCATTGCTAGTCACACTAGTACATTCTTAATCATACTTCATATGCTGTCATGGTTTTCAAATTATGATCTGTTGTTTTTTAAGGCGTAAAAGCATGCTTTTTTGACAAGATATTGTCCTAATTCTTGGTTCATATCGATCATGCAGATTTAATTTTCAGGATGGTATAGTTTATCAGTGGGTGACAGCTCTTGCTCGCAAGTAAGTGCCTGGATTTTGCTCCAATCAATCAGGGAGGTTTTTTCATTAAGTTGTCATGGGGAAAATCACAAAACAACAACCCGTAAATTGCAAAAGGAAGCAACAAGGTCACTGTTTACCATCTCTGGTCAATTCTCTGAAACATGACACATTTCAATGCTGTCATCCAGATGGATATGGCTCACAGGACAATCACATTTACAATGGTTGGAATTTCCAGACATTTTTAGGAGTGTGGCAGAATGTGTATACACAATATACACAGGCAATTTACCGTACATCACTCGTTCCTGATGGGTTATAACATCAGTACTGGAGTGGACCTGTCCAGGATCTATCATGTAACTAGACTCAGGAAATACAAAGCTATATTTATGCTCTCATCTATATTTTACTTCCACAATTTTGCCTGAAAAGATTGATTTTCACATTCTCTTATCCATGTTGTGATTTATAGATCTTTATAAAGAGCACATTTGTAGGACTACTTTTTGCCTGTTAAAACACATACGTTTTCTGCAGATCTGGATCCTTGTCACGTCGGAGAAAAAAAAATCCTGCTTATGTATTCATGGCTTATGAGGGTTGGACTTGGAAACAGAAAGCGTGCAACAAACTGAAGGTGGCTAATTGTAAAGATATGTACCACCAGGCATGGAGGACATAATAAAACAATGTTTTTCATTTTAAAAGAACGTACCTCGTAAGTCATTACATGTTGAATAAAAAACATGCATTCACTGATAACTTATTTACTACATACTGTGGGAAATAAAGTCCTTAACATTTTCAGGTTATGTTTAGACAACACCTTGATATGTAATTTAACATTGAACAGAGGCAACATTACTGCAAGTACAACACGGAACTCCAAAACTCAAAAAAACGTATGAAAGATTTTACTAAAAGCCGATTATACAAAATGTAAGTCATTGCCCAGCTATTTCAGAGTTACCAAAAAGTTATTAACTCTAGTAAACCAGTAGGTGGCGCAGCGGCTTTTTGCTCTCTGCCATCTTGTCTATGACATCCTCTTTGTCAAGTCCCATTAGAATCTCCTTCTCTGTTGCCTTGAAAAGCAACACTTCAAGGTTCTCTTTAGTGATTTCTGGTGAATATAAAGATCACCTATGCAAACTCCATATATTTATACATAAACATGTGTCCCCTTGGTGTTAAAAGATTCTCTCTTTTTGTCCTGATCCATTTATATAAAAACCTGTCTGAAAATGAGCTGATCAGATTTTGGCCACTTTCTGATGTCACAATGTTTTTTTTCATTAGCCAATAACCAACCCTCTCTGCTGAAACAGAGGGGTTTATGGGATGCTGCAATGATCTGTTTGGTGTTTCAGCCAAACACTTCAGAGACATGTTCTGTATCGGAGATCTATAATATATTGTTGAAAAATAGTATAATAGGGGACCTTTAAGTGAACTTATTTCAGGGAGGAGAAGGTCCATCTGAGTAATAGATAGGGTAGAACTTGTGGGCAAAACCAATCATGTGATACACAAACGTGAGCAGATTGTACTAAGAGATAAGAAGACAGTAGCATATCAAGCAGTTTTTACTTGTGAAACAACTACTTTCTACCCGTTCCACACTTTTATCATGTTATAAGGATGTTGTTAACATCAATTACTCGTTATATGTAACTCCCTTGTAACCTTCCTCTTCCTGACCTGATCTTGTTGAACTGACATCTGTTATGGCGCATTTCCACCGCAGGCCTCGCTCGACTTAGTACGGTTTTGTTAGGCCTTGTTAGGCCTTGTTAGGCCCAGCTCACTTTAATGCTGCGCTTCCATTACGGTTTAGGAACTGGGGTAGTATCTATAGTAACGCAGTGTAGGCGGAGCCGTGACGTAATCTTCAATGAGCACCCCAGAAAAACAACATCAGCCGTTAGCTGTTAGCACTCAAGCTCACAGCTCCTCATATCTGTTCAGAAACTAGACAAAAGTTAAACAAGTACACACCACAGACTGTCTGTGTCATGGCGAGTACAGTCGCTGGTTTATTTATGTCTGTATAGGCCGTTGTTGTGAGTGTGGACGGTCGGAGCATATATTGCGTTAGCTTAGCCGATCTCCATTTAGACAACGCGCATTTTAAAAGGTTTTTCGCCTGCCGTCTGTCTGTCAAAGCATTAATTCATGGTTTTTACTAACCGGTATCAGTATGTTGTTACTTCGGCATCATTTTGAAACGTGTATTACAATTAAATCACGGTCAAATATGTTCATCTTGTTGTAGTTGTAGCCCCCTTGCCAGCGATTCTCTCTCTAGTTTAGCAAACTCAGCCCGACTCAGCCCTGTTTGTTGGCCATGAACCATGATTTTGTCGGGCCAGAAAAAAGGTGAAAAAGTAGCCCCGCGCTGGAACTAGGCATAGTGGAAACGCAACCAAAGACGGGCCCGGCACGACACGGCACGCTTAAACCGCACTCCGCGCCATGGTGGAAATGCGCCATTAGAAAGGGATGGATGGTGGCTATGTTGACTCTGTGTCAGGATTCGGGAAAAGGTAGGACCCAAATGCAGAATAAAAAATGCAAAAAGGTCAAGGCCAAGCTTTATTTTGTAAAGCTGATGACTGAAAAAACATGACATAAAATAAACAGGTAGCACGAGGTAGCATCAAAACAAAAACTGACCGTGACCAACATGGAGGGAGACAGGAAAGACAACGAACCGACATGGAGCACAGGGGAAGACAAGACTAAATACACAGAAGGGTAATCACAGGACAAGACACAGCTGGGCAGGGGAGGCAGAAACACAAGGGCAACAGGTGAACACAATCAGACAATCAGACACAGGAGGGAAAACACAGGAAGGAAGACAAGACACAGGGAGAACAGAATTGCAAAAATAAAACCCATGACAAGACAGACAAAACTAAAATCGTGACATAACACTAAGATCGTGACACTGAGGAAAAAGGAATCTGCTTTTTATTTGTGGATCTTACTACAATCATGTTCCTGTACTCTCTGATAAGCATTTTTCCTGGCCTGCCTGCCTCCTTTTTGACAAATGCAATCTCACTGTAACACTGGCAACAAACAGGTTACATTGGCGGCAGAACCATGCCAGGGAACATAAGGCGCGTTCACACCAAGTACTTTTCCCACAGTAGTTCATGAGAACTTTAGTTCATGAGAGTTCTTTTAGTTCTGATGAACTAAAGCATATCGCGTTCACACCAAAATGAGTTCCTGGGGGTGGATTAGGCAAATGAGACGCTGACGTCACTTATTCTTCTTCTGCTTTGGGTTTAGTGGCAGGCCGCAAACAACTTCACGGCGAGTACAGTAGGTGGCGGTATGCACCTTAAAGTTGCAATTCGCCAAAAAACCGAGAGAAGAAGAAGAAAAACTTCCGCTTCCGCTGTATGCTTCTGTTTACCTTCCGACCTCAGACACGGTATGGAGTTGACGTTTTGGTGGTCGTGTTATACAGCTTCGTAACTGAGTTATTTAAGCCAATAACTCAGCCACAAATAAAAATACAGATCGACCATTCAAATGCAATAGAAATGCTGAGTCGGAGGCGAAGGCGGTTAAGAAGCCTTAACAAAAGGATTGGACCACGAAAAGCACACGCTATGGAGATGTTTCGCCGTTGGATAGCTGAGGATGATGACCGTTATCACGCCCAAAAGAACAGCAATGGTACGTTCATTAAATCACATTAATACTATCTAATGTAGGATTTATGGAGTTATGTAGGGCTAATTTGTGTCTTTGTATGTATTCCAGATATGCGAATACTACGGAACGCGTCGTGTCCCGCGCTCTCTCTGGGTGAACAATAGAACCTCGGCCTGGTGTACACCAATGTGCAGTGAATCAAAGTGGATCTTTTCAACTCCTCTGTATTCGCCTGGAAGCAACATTGGGGAGACGCAACCTAAACAAATCGCCACGGGGCAAGACACGCGCACAGCCCTTGAGGCATCTGAACAGCATGGAAATTGTAAATTGACAATAAAGCTCATCTTTTGTACAGTGCATTTGGTTCTCTCTTTTATTTACCACAGTCAACAGACACAATTACAATAGTGCAGACACATCTTAGTGCAAAGATGAAATGTCAGTATCAAAACAGTACTCATACTGTATATTTGGATATATATATAATATATATTAATATGAGTATATTATGTTAAATGTGTGTTAAAGACAATGGGATGAGGTTGAAAGCTCTTTAAAAAGCTTTTGTATACCATCTTTACTGTGATAAATACATACATGTTAAGCATACACATCTGAAGAACTACGTTACACACACACACACAGGTTAGTCTGTGTACCGCTGCACTGCTGCTGGTTTAAACAAAGACAGTCATGATGCTAGTGCCGTGCATGTAGGTTCTCTTTTATTTATCAGCAGCAGATCAATAAGTGTCAGTAGTATCAAAACAATATAATAACATTATATAATAATAATAGGTAGGCTCAGCAGCAGACACACCTTAGTGCAAAATTAGGTGTCAGTATTAATAACAGTGGCATATAATCACAATAATACAAAATGAACTGTCCCAGGTGTAGGCAATTTGGGGTGAAGTGTCTTGCCCAGGGACACAACGACATCCTGACTGCAGTGGGGTTTGAACCTGTGCTCCCCTGATCCGAACACCAACGCACCAGACCACTGCACCACACGCCTCCCAACAAGTCATTGTACAGTTTATCAACGACAAGTTTTTCTTAATTTTTGTATTGAAGGCCTGTTGGATTTCATCAGCTCGCTTAGCACTGCCAGAAGCCCAGCCTGAAAGGTATTTTGTTGCTCCACCTCGATTCCTGGGCCTTGTGTGAATGCAGCAGCCGTTCGTCGTGCATCTCCTTGGCACGCAGGTCCTCATTCTCCTTGCTGACCATGGCAAGGCGGTCCATCGCCATGATGGTGTCAAGGAAGCTGTCATCGCGTGCCCACTTTCCTAAGGTGAAATATGCAAGATACAAGATCAGTTTAATCGCAACAACGACACAACATTGTCCAAATACCGGAAGGGGAGCAGCCCATAACAGAGAGCCCCCCACGTCAGAGTCATCACTGTGGGCGATCTCCACCTCTGAGTCTGTCTCTGCAGGCACACAACAGGAGGAACACCTTTGATTTGACTATTAACATTTTAAATGGTGAAGGCACTAGCAATTGGGGGATGGAGGGCTCTCAGGACATGATAGGGAGGTGTGTGGCGCAGTGGATAAGTGCATTGGTGTTCGGATCAGGGGAGCACAGGTTCAAACCCCACTGCAGTCAGCATGTCGTTGTGTCCCTGAGACACTTCACCCCAAAGTGCTCCTGTGGGGATTGCCCACAGTATTGAGTATGTAAGCTTTGGATAAAAGCGTCTAACAAGTGACATGTAATGATTCAAAAAGCTTTTGGCGGCCATATTGAATAACAAACCAATGTGGTTTACTTGTTATCCACAGTTTAGCTGCTAAATGTTACCTTTACAAACTACGCTGAAAACACAGCAAAGTTCATATGACGGTATTAGGTTAGTTGAACCTAATATTTTTATAGTTAAACTCAACACTTTTCTTTGTGCTCCACATATCTAAATGTATAAAGTGTGTTTTCACCTCCGTTCCCTCCTGTTTGCTGCAGTATGGCAGCAGCGGTCAGGATGGGATCCTCTGTGATCAGATAGTAGTCCTGATGGTGTCCGCTGACCGGGCGCAGGGTGTGGAGCTGCCTACTCTCAGCGGGGGGGAACTGAACGTGGAAACTGTGTTTCTCTGAGGGATCCTCCATGTAGTCTGAGAAGCCTTCTGAGGAAACAAGGTCAAACTATTTAGGATAATACTACGACAAGGAACAATGTTTAGGCAGTAAATAGAATTTCAATTACATTTCTACTTCAATGTGCAAAAATATTAGAACATCAGTCTTTGTGGCATGCAGGTAATTAACTGTTTAAGCTTTTACCATTAACATGTAGAATGAATGTTGCAAATTACTTGAAATGATAGCAACTACAATCTATTGTTTACCTCTATGCATTAGCCACAGAGGTAGCATTATGTCCAGCTAGCATGCTAATTGCTAACGTTATATTATCGTTTTATCCCGGAGGGGAAAACTAGTTTCTAATCCTGAGAGAAACACCTTGCCTGAAACACACGATTAGTGCCATGAGTTAGTGAAGCAAATTACAGAACATTGCACACTTATTCACGAGTCAAAACGTGTTCATAGCGGGCATGGCTGTTGTTAGCCAGCTTGGACCTAACGTTAGCAAGTTCTAGCATGGCTAGCTCGATCTACTGAGCAAATAAAAGTACATCTAAGACCAGTATTGTGCAGATTAAAACAGTGTAGTGCATGTATTTTATTTTACCTTCGTAGTCGTCCCGACATGACTTTGCCAGGTCTGCTAACTTTGCTGAGCGACGGAAACTGCATTCAGTAGAAGCTTCTGCCGAAGCGAACAAATACAATGGCCGCTTCCAAAAAAAAATTCAGAGTCAAACGGGCGTGGTTTGCATTCCGCACAGCCAATCAGACATACGAACTACTTTCTCCCACAACAGTCCCTGCTCTCTAGCAGGGCCTGAAAAGCGGGTCTGAAGAACTAAGTTGAGCTACTTTAGTTCCTGGGGCTTTTTGGTGTGAACGCAAATATATCGTAGTTCTGATGAACTATTGTGGGAAAAGTACACCAAAGTACTCCGGTGTGAACGCACCTATAGACAGCGAGACCCTGGAGAGGGTAGGCAAAAACAAAAGGGCAGCGAGGGATTAGACACAAGTGTATAGGATCAGGCTGGGGCAAACAATCACAAAAAAGCGGGAAAACACAAAGACAGGATGTAAAGCCAGACATGGCAAAGACAGTGGCTGCATCTCAGGTCGGTTAAATGGAATCCTTGCGTTCCTCACTTGCGTCGTTTCCCTGCGTTTAGTCCCTCCCACCAGGGAAGCATGGAGAGACGCAAGGAAACCACGAGAAGCAGGGAAATGAGTTTTAAGAGCAATGGGACGTCCTTTCCTCCGGAGCGTCACGTGAAGTGACGTCCGTTTGTGATGACGCCGCACAGCTGATGTCTGACAGCAGCTCTGTCCCCGTTGTTTTCACACACACCCCCGCCTCTGTTAGTACACATTTACTGACATATACATTTGTATCATCTGTTGTAGACGCAAATAAATAAAATAAAATAAGAACTCATTCTCAAAAAAGATAAACGCCATTCTTAACCTCTTAAGCCCTGAGCCTGTTTTTCAGGTCTCAGGCTCGAAAATGACATTCCCAGAACAAATGACCATATCTTCCCTTCTAAAAGGGTTAAATTAATAATCTTTATTCTCAAAGTAATGATAAACCTGTGAGTTGGATGTAGAAAAGTCAGAATCAATATAGATGTTTTTTATTTGAAAGAAAATTCAGATTTTACATAGTAAAAAACTGTAAATTATAGTGTCCGTCCAAAAATATTTTTTTATTTATAGTGAAAACTACCCTTGGATGATGGGTTAGTAGACTAAAAGCTTTAGGAATCCAAAGTACAACATATAATAAGTACCCTGTATCAAGATTGATGCAAAACAAGTGAAATTTGACCTTTTTAGAGAGATTTAGCCAAAAACACCCACTTCTGGGGTCATTTGGGTGGATTTGACCTATCTCTGGCCCCCCGTGGTCGATTTTGATGAATGAAAGCTCTTTATAACCGCTAGAGCCAATGGAATCGAGGGAAAGTTATACTGTATACACACCAACACGTTAACAAATAAGAAGTGAGAGTGACGCGTTACCAAAACCGGAAGCTGCATACACTCTGGTGGCTACCATTAGCAGCTAACTTTTCCGCTCCGATTTTTACATAAAAAATGGAATTATGGATTATAAATAATTTTTTAAAAGGTACAGGTACATTATCAACCTATGGATCAACAGTTGTAGACATTTTCTTTTTCGTTTTAATGCCATTGAACACGTCTTTTGACCTAATTGACAGCTACGGTGAGACGATCTGCCGTAAAAGCTCCGTAAAGGTACGTGTTGTGATGTCTGTGTTTGCTTCCCCTGTCGCAAGTTCGGATCGCTCAGTGATGATACTATACCTAAATAATCAGTGGAGTCTCAGCTTTAATAGGCTATATTGTATGTGCAGCTACGATAAGTAATAAGGGTATCTTTATCTTGAATTGTGTGCCGCAGTGCGTTAGAATTTTTTCGCTCAGGGGTCATTTAGACCCTTCTTATGAGACTTGTGTTTTGTTTTGGTAAAAATGGTTCATATCTTCAGTTAGCTGAGATTCTTCCCGTTAATCTGGTGCTACACATTAATAGTTTCATAAATGTTAAGAAGCCCTGAGACATTATCTCGAAAACAAAAAGGTGGGAGCGGTCCAATGGGGGGACCGCCGTGCTTAAGAGGTTAAAATGTATAAACGAAAAAAGTGATCATGAAAATGTTTCCAATAAATGAATAAAATATTTTTTGACCACTTTGTTGTTCAGATATATCACTATTTGTAACTAAATGATACATTTATTGAAACAAAACACAGTATAAACTGAGGAGTGACTCTCGTGAGTTTCATGTATTTTCTTCACTCCGCTGGGAAACTGCTCTCATGTCAAGAAGCATCAGATCAGTGCATGCACTGCATCGTCCAATCAGTGAGCGATACACAGTAAGGGGGCGGAGCGAGTGGCTCAGGATTTCACCGGAGGATGGTCTGGTGCAGGGGTGCCCAACCTTTTTTGAACCGAGAGCTACTTTTAAAGTTGCCAGTCTGCCGAGATCTACCAGTCCAAATAGAGAGGCGTAGCCATTACTGACAGCCTACTACCAGGTAAATACACACTTCTACTTGTATAAAACTGACCTTTGTATGATTAATACTTCATAAAATACTACAGATCATTTATCTTACCTCTTTCTAATCTACACACATACAAGTATTTAACTGAAGTTACACAACAGTGTTGTTGATACAGAGTTGGAGTTTATTCACACGTCACATACTACAGTGGGTCATGTTTTCAAGAAACATTGAACAGTGCTGCCACATATGACACAGGAAAAAAAGAAAAGACTCTGAACCCTTTCTTTGCCATTATATAAAAATAGTGTTGCTACAAAAGTATAAATTAGGCTTACTCATAAAACAACTCAGATCTGAAGCTGCACATGAATCTGCTGCCAAAGTGCAATAAAAAAGACAAAATTAATAGAATCAAACCCTTTTTTTGTTGCATTTTAGTAGAGTATAAAAAGAAATGCCTTTAAAATAGGATGCAAGCAACACTAGTTTCTTAACCTGAATTGATAATAGACTATAATCAATTTAAACAGAACAGATCTTAATGTTTGCATTGTTAAACCATTTTGTACAATAATTATAATGAATAAGTTCAAACAAACTATAACTTACAGCTGATTAATAACGGTATCTAACTTGAGTTTTTATTATATTGTAGTGCCGAGAGAAGGGAGTCGGAGGCGGTGCATCGAAGGTGCAAATCTGGCTTTAATGAGCGACAGAAATGGACATGCTGTCGGGTCGCAGCCCGGGAAGAGAAGAGAAAGCGAAAGGGAGGACACACAGGGTGTTTCTCAATCGCGAGTAAAGCTGCTTCAGAGCCACTATTTCAAGCATACTACGTCATCGAGTGCCGCCGAAGTACTGTTCCAATCTCCAGCATACTTGGAAATCTACCGAGCCCGGCGTACTCCGTTTGGAGAAATATCGAGGCTGCACATGAGTAGACTCTGCGGTCTTAAAATCCCCACAATGCTTTACGCACGGACCAATTTCCCCAAATCTGTGGCGAAAGATGTAAGGCGGGGCCTTTCATATGACGCACACCTGCACACTTGCTAGCGTGTTCCACTCTTCGTTTTCCGAATGCCAGGAAGTATTCTTGACTCGCTTCTGAAGCAAGATGCTCGGCAGACATGTGCTACCAAGCAAGCGTACTCGCGATTGAGAAACACCCACAGTAGGTACCGTCAACATATGTGTCCGTGCGGATACAATACCCCCAACCTGTAGTTCCATGAGTGAATTATGTAACCTAGTTAATTAGTGATCACTACACAAGCCCCCCCAGAATTCAACCATGGACACAATCCTCGCGTCCGGGAGGAAGCACCACAGGGGCCGAGGAGGGCGGGGCCGCCGGAGAGGGCCGGGCCATGGAACGGGCCGTCGGAAGGGGGCCGCAGGAGAGGGCAGGAGCCCTAATGAGGGCGAGGGCATCCCCACCGGGGGTGGGGGGCGGGCCGGAACGGGCCGTCGTAAGGGGGCCGCAGAAAGCAGGGTTGATGTGTTGCGACGTGGGGACAGGCGTGAACATCCCGGTGGTCCCCAGCAGGGAGGAGCGCTGCCCGGCCGCAGGCGAAGGCACAGCGGCGGCGGGTACGAAGTCCTCGGGGGGAAGGAGCCGTGTCCCCAGGAGGAGGGAGCCGTGGACAGGGGAGAGGCCAGACGGGGCGCCGTCCGAAGCCGCCGTCGAGGCGAACCGTGAGCCACGGTTAGAGGTGAGGCCAGGCAGGGTCCCGAAGCGCGCCACTCACGGGCCGATGAAGGCATGGGCGACGTCCGAAACCGCCGAGGCGAGGGAAGAGGCCAGACAGGGTCCCGAAGCGCGCCACCCACGGGCCGATGAAGGCATGGGCGACGGCCGAAACCGTAGAGTCGAGGCGAGACGGGGTCCAGAAGCGTGCCACCCACGGGCCGAAGAAGGCATGGGCGACGTCCGAAGCCGCCGTCGAGGTGGTGAAAAAGCGAGAGGGTCCACACGAGACCGACCAGACATGGTCGAACCTCCTCTCAGGCACCAGAAAAAAACTCAAAAGGGTCGTCCTGTCCACGATCAAAAACAGGTGGGCGAAATTGTGAGAGGATCCACACGAGGCCGACCAGACTTGATCGAACCTCCTCTCCGGCACCACAAAAAAAAAAAAAAAAAAGGGGCTAACAGTCGGATGTCGTTAGCCGCTAGCTGCTAGTCGTCAGCTGTCCGTTAGCCGTTAGCGAGCGCAGCCGGACATGCAGCCGCATGTCCCGAATAAACCAGGCATGGTCGTGTATCGGCTCCATGGAAGGCTTGCTGTCCCCCAGTGCCGAAAAGCCGTGGAAAAGGCGAGCGTCGTCCGCGTCCATTCCGGAGGGCGCACCGAGCCACAGTCCGTGTGCACGTGGCAGCCACGGACGTCTCCAAAAATCTCCGGCATTCCGAGAAAAACAGAATGTTTTTTTGCCGTGTTCGGTTCAGTCTCGGATCCTTCGCGAGACTTATGTCGGGGTCACCAATGTAGTGCCGAGAGAAGGGAGTCGGAGGCGGTGCATCGAAGGTGCAAATCTGGCTTTAATGAGCGACAGAAATGGACATGCTGTCGGGTCGCAGCCCGGGAAGAGAAGAGAAAGCGAAAGGGAGGACACACAGGCCCGTTCTCATGTCTTCAAATGTCCCTCCTCGACTCCCCTCCTCGACTCCTATCCTCGAGACTTAGTCCCGCCCACAGGAGATGCGAGCGGAGGAGCCGAGGAGGGGAGCCGAGGAGAGAGGAGGGGAAGCAGCAGGCGGTTAGAGAAATGAGAACTCCTCTCCTCTGAGCGGTCATTTTAAAGAGACGTCCATTAATGATGACAGGAGGCACAGCAGCCCTCTGTCTGATGGACAGATGTGTTCATGACGACTTATATATTTACTTTTAATTCATTCACAGTGCGGTATAATGAGACAATAACAGGCTACAGATGCGGACATACACACAGACACACACACACACACACACACACACACATATATGTATATATTTATATAAATATATACAATTTCAGAATCAAACAGAGCACTCTCATAATAACGTAACACTATCAGAGACTGGATATATCCCCCCCACTCTCCCCTCTCTGGTCGCTACAATGAGGGAAATAAATGACGGGCCAAAGGTTTTATTTACAAGTATTACAAGTAAGCAGAGGACACCAAACCAACTGAGACCTGTCTGTCCGCTGCATCTACGCACACACTGTACCACACACACCTACACCACACACACGCACCTACAGCTCCGAAAGCATATAATCAGGCTACAGCCGTTGTGTATTTTATTATGTGAAGCACTAAATGGTTTTAGAAAAATATCGACTTTGTTTGTAGATATCTACTAAACTAAAGCAAATAAAGAGAGTAGGCTTGTTATACTGAGTGATATATATTATACACACTGCTCTGCTTTCTGCACGGACCTCACAGCTGTTCTCACTGTAAACATCGCGTCGCGATGAAAGCAGTTAATAAAATAATATCCAGGGGATGCATGCAGAGCTGTCATTGGCTGAGATAAGTCCGGCCGTGCGTCTCGACTCTTTGAAACATCACTGTTGCCGGAAATGCATCCACGAAGGAGCCGTGGAGGACCGTGGAGGACCCATCAGTGTATCCTCGGTTATAGCTCCTCCAGAGAGCCTCCTCGACGCTCGATGCTCGGTCCTCGATGTGCATTTCGAGAAATGAGATGTCCTTCAACATGGCGCGCTAAAATTCATTTCCGGGTCACTACCGGAGGACCGAGGAGTCGAGGAGGGACATTTGATGACATGAGAAAGGGCCACAGTAGGCACACAGTAGGTACCGTCAACATATGTGTCCGTGCGGAAACAATACCCCCAACCTGTAGTTCCATGAGTGAATTATGTAACCTAGTTAATTAGTGATCACTACAATATCAAAAACCTGTTGAAATGCTACTGTTATTTTTACTGTCCCCAAAAAGCGCGTCGGCAGCCTCCAGGAATGCTTCTTTCACAACTTCGCCGTCTTTGAAAGACTTCATGTGTTTCGCAAAACGTGACTGACACGATAAGATGCTATGGTAGCAGCCTTGCTCTTGTTGTTGGGCCTGGTGAAAATGGACTGCTGTGCATTTAGCTGTCCTTTCAGGTCCCTCACCTTTTGGGAGCGTAGGGCAGAATTAGGAGGGAATTCCGTCTCGTAGCGTTTGTGCACTGTTTTGAAATGCCACTCCTAAATTACCCTTCTACGATAAAGCCACGCTCGCATTGCAGATGAGACAGATGGACTTTGAATTGGAATAGATACAAAAATAATCATCCTCCCACTCGGAGTGAAAATGATATATTTTGGGCTTTTTTGCTTCTGCCATAATTGCGGTCTTGTGTGTGTGCGGACTGTCACTCCTGTTGACATGGACAACGTCAGCTAACTAGTGCCCACTGCCCACCAGCCACGCCCCAACACATGGGGTCACGCCGGCCAATCACAAAGCTTTGATGCGTTGAAGTAAAAAGATATGATTCTACACTATATTGAAGTAAACATGTATTATTTTGAACTGTTTTAGGTAATCACAAACGGGTTTTGATAATCACTTAGAAAAAGAATGTTATTCTCACTTTTAAATTCACTGGCTCAGAGATTCTGTGTTTCAACACACCAACATCCTTATCATCCCTAAAAGCCAGATGCGGTCATTAAGTCGTTAAAGACACATCATTAAATAGGTGAGGAAGAGTTTAAATGTCTGAAGGAGGATACTTTAGGTGAAAATATCCCCTGGGAAAGGAATGTAGAGTAAGATAAGGTAAAGATAAACATTGACTTTTGACCTTATGGAACTTTATGGTCCGAACTCTGATTGAACCAGACCAGAAGCGAATCCAGCCAGTCAGGGCACTTGGGGGAGGTGGTCAGTTTAAACAGCTCCTCCCCAGGGGCTCTCTAATTCGCTTGGGAGAAAAGTGGGAAGGAAGAATCGACAAATCTCCGCCCCAAAGACAGATAGAAATACTGATGTTTGTGTGTGTAAAAATGCTTTTTGGGTTTGGTGAGTTTGTTGGTCCTGATATCTGTGTCCGCATCGCATCACAAACTTGAAGTCCAATTTCTTCTCGTTTGATGAGTTTGTCTGGTCCTGACGCTTTCATCCGCATCGCATCACAAATCTGAAGCCCAGAGTACTCTGTATAACTTGTATAATTGTTCTATTTCCTACCAGTAAACTCAGAAAATTGTTACAGATGAAGCGTCTTATTTTGGACAGTTTAAAGTGCGAGGGTCGTGATCGGTTCATGCACGTTCCGTGATGGCCGGCCGGCCCCCAGTCAGACTTGATACCGCCCCCATGATAAATACATTTAATTATTGTGAAGCCAGCTGCAATGGATCATTGATCCACCAGGGGGTGCAGTGGGGTTCCACACTGGAGTCATGTGAAATCAACTTCTAAATAATAGATGTTGTTTAGTCGGAAAAAACGAACGAGCCGGCTCTCCCGATTTTTAATCCTAATTTAATCATCATCATTGATGTTTATGTTCGCCGAATTGACATGAAATCACTGACAAATATGAATATTCTGTATTCAACTTCATTGAAACGATCAGGATGGGTGTTATTTTTCCCCACAATGACCAAGTCGCTGCAAATGATCCCATGTATTACATGTACATGGCCACATTCTCAACAAAGTTACGTAACGAAACATTCTGTATTCCTTGCTTACTTTTTATTTAATGCTTTATAACAGCTGGAATAGTTCGTTTAGAACAGGCACCTCACTCGCAATCTGCTCCTCCGCAACGCCTACCACCTACCTCCGGCTGAAATTATGAATGTACAGTAAGGCATAGTAATCATAGATAACACGGCAGGGTCCGTTACAGTTTGTTTTCATCTGATTTCAAATATTTCAAATGTCTGAAGTTAATAAATACATTCTCAGTGTTCAAGTCAATAATAGTCATATAAGAAAAGTACTGATCTAATAACAGAGATTTTATAAGGACTTTTCAATGTTCGACATCGCTCATGTGAAATACAGTAAACTGGATGTTGTGGTGCCGAGAGGCGGGGTATCAAAAGTACAAGCTAAACTTTTATTTAGCATCTGAACACACTTGTAAACAACGTGATGCCCGGGAAGCGAAGACCCGGCGGAAACAGCTGGTCTGGTTCACTAAAATGTCCGTGTACAGTATATCTGGTACTAATGTATAGCGGATCTTTGTTAAGATCCATATGTCACGGATAGAACTATATATTGAGCTTTAAAACAAATGATATATATTATAATAAAATAAACACCGGCTGTTGTTATGCCTGCTGTAACGTTTACTTTCTCCGTTCTCCGCTTAAGTAATTATTACTTCCTGGTTAGCTTTCCGCTCGAAATTTAAATCTGAAAATGGCAAAATAACGGAGAAAAAAAACGTTCACAGAGAAGACGACAACAATTGTCACTTGCACTTGTCATTTAGCATCTGAACACACTTGTAAACAACGTGATGCCCGGGAAGCGAAGACCCGGCGGAAACAGCTGGTCTGGTTCACTAAAATGTCCGTGTACAGTATATCTGGTACTAATGTATAGCGGATCTTTGTTAAGATCCATATGTCAGTAGAGATGGGATGGCAGAAGGTGCTATATATATATATATATATATATATATATAATTCCAAAGCTGGTAAAGACCTTTCAAATTTAGCAATAATAGTCATATAAGAAAAGTACTGATTTGTTCTTGAATCAACTTTTTTATTTACATGCATCCGCTAAGAAAAATAGTCCGTTGTCACCGTTTTTTAAACAGTCAGAATGAAACGGCAGCTCTCAGCTGTGTGTTCACACTCCTAACTCTGATATTTCTTTTCCAACAGTTAAGTTAACTGTAGGTTACTCTGAGTGACAAGCTTACAGTTAGTGAAGTAACACTTTTTTTTTGTGAGTCACGACCTCGCTGTTTCATTCTAACATAACGCTCCAAATATGACTGTTTCCACTCGGACTTCAATACAGCAACACCATTGTTTGGTTTCCATGGTAGCGTGTCTCTTTAGTAGCGTGCACTCCTTTCCTGTAAATTACAGGTCCAGCCAGGCAAAACAGTAATATGAAATATGAACGTTAGTTTTTAACTGAAATGATCAAATAAAGTCAAAATGTCACAGTGTTTACAAACATTGACCATACCGTTCACCAGCCCCCACCCCACTCTTTGTTTAAAACGAATTGGCCATCGGAATGTGTGTGTCCCAACCCCCCCCTGTGATATCTCTTCACAGGGGGGAGAGAGTTAGACGCTCGTGAATTGTCATCCTCTGCACGGAGGAGCCGCGGAGAAGTGAATCACAGTGATCTGCTATTTTAAAGTAAATTCAACACATATCGACCCTAAATATAGCATATATTAAGAACGAGAAAGTGTTAACATCGTTTTTTGTAAACATATGACCAATGTGCGAGGGTGATGACATCAGAGCATCGTCCTATGGGCTTAGCCCCGGACAGGTACAACAGGTATTCACTCAGAGGGGGGTAGTTACCCATTTACATGTCAAAAAGCAACATACAGTATAGCGGGTGGGGGATGGTGAACGTTTACATTTCTCTACAGCAGTGGTTCCCAAACTTTTTGTGCCCAAGGCACACCAAAGGACAAGTAAAAATCTCAAGGCACACCTATTGTGCGAAATAGCCCTTATAACACGTGTTATCACTCATATCATGTAAAATATCTGTAAATGTGCATAATTATTTACTAATGCCAAATAAAATGTATAGATAGAACAATCAGTGGTTCAAGTTAGTATATTCCTCAGTGTAACATATCCACTAGTTGCAAAGCTTAAACATTTTTATATATTTTTTTATTTTAAGGGAAAGGATGTTTTCACTACTCAGTTTGTCAACTATGTTACGGACAAACTTGATGTCATTACAATCATTTGATTAAGTCCTGCACTTCAAGTAAAATCAAATTTGAAAGGCTCTTGAGTCTATTCTACCATATATCCAAAGATTTTTTAAAGTTTAAAAAATAATTGTATTAAAGTTTTGTTTTTTCATGTGATATGTTCAGCACTGTCATTAAGTTTAGGGATATTTTGTATTATAAAACCATAATAACCATACAGGTCATTTTGATAGTTTTAAGAGATGTCATGTAAAACTCCAACCTGTGTAGATATACATTATACTATAAAGGATATCAGAAGCACTATTTTAGATATTTTAAATTTGAAAAAATGAGGTGCAACATAGTTGACAATGAAAGTCAAACATTTGACGCAAATAACATAGTTGACTGGACACATTATTAACCATCAGCACTATGTTAATTTCAAGGCAGAAGTGCAAAATTCCATTGATAATGATGTGTAATGACGTCTACATGTCGTACAAATTGTCAACTAGGTTACCTGTCAACTAAGTTACTACAGTTATTACAGTACTGGGTAACTCAGTTGACAGGTAACCTAGTTGACAATTTCCCTATTTTGACCCATCATTTCAATGGTAGGCCTTGCCTGGATGACCACATGTCATTTTCTTGAACAGGTTAACATCACATTTGCACATATAATTGAATTAAAATCATTAAACAATTGTAAACCATAACAATGTACGTAACATTGTTGATTGTCAATGAGTATATTAATTGACCATGTGCTATTATACATAAAATATTGTAAAAATGTAGAGGACAATCACCACAGTGTGTTCAAAATGTCTGCCAAAGAGGAACATGGCATCATGTGATGCTGGTGACATGGTATTGGGACAAACAATTTTTGAGTTAAAGGGGGAAGTTCTGTTAGTAACATAGTTGACAGAACTTTTGCGGACATTCATATATTAAGATATTTAAATTATTTAAAGGGGGAAATCAATTAAAAATATGTTATTATTCTTTAGTATTTAGACTTTTGAAATAAATGAATCATTTTTTAAATTTACTTTAATGGTTTTTATTCATTATTTTGAATCCAAGACACCCTCAACTGAAAAACGGACATAGCAAAAACTGACAATTTAAGAACATCATGACACATTTCAAGCTAAATAAAGCATAGGATGCACATAATGTTTGTGTGATATTATAACATGCTTTCCAATAATAGGCAAAATATGATATTTTTGAAGAAAATAGTTAGAATAATTATAATTATCATCAATGGACATCAATGGACATGGAATGTACCCTAAATTGTAGAATCACTCAGCAGTTACATACACCAAACCTTCCAGTTATATTCCTATCAATATTATGAAGGCTTTTACAGAAGGGTTTGGTCATATATAATTCATAGCCTGAATTATATAAAATGTTATACCTAAAAACATGGTGAAAATTGATATTTTAGGGCTGTTGACAGTATTTTCTGATTTATGGAGTGATACAAAGAGATATCCAAAATCCCTTCTGTAAAAGCCTTAGATACTAATATGACTACAAAATGAAACAATAATTTTGATCCTGGCTTTATCCAAAGTTCAGATTTCGGTTCCTGAAATGTGTTAAAATATGCGCATATTTCATGAGATAATGGTTCATTTGGATATTTAAACATGCTATTTCAGAAAACTTGTAATACAAAAAACAATTGCCTTATTGTAAGTAATTAACTGGAGAAATATTTAGCTGATATCTTTAAGTTAAAAATACCCTATTCACCTGGGGTGTCTCGCCTTAATTAGATGTTTGATAAGTGCAGATCACATAGTAAAACACGTACACAGATACATTATTTTGTATTTTTATTAAATTCGACAATGTCAATTTCACTTTCCACTATGTCCACCGTTGTTTTTCACAACCAATGGCAGAACTTTATTGAGGCCTGTAATTAGTCAACTACAGGTCTCTTGAGTCAGTCTTTTTCTTCCAAAAAGCTTGTGACAAGATGTTATTGCTCTTGGGGCATTAAAAACAAGATTTTAACTTTAGTTTTTTATATAATATCTGCATTTTCTATTGTGAAAAACTAAGTCTTAGTTATTTAATATATAGCGCCATCTCCTGGTTAAACCCTGAAATTGGAGAATAGTGGGAGGGCCTAACATTCCTGAATACTGGTCTTTGGCAGGCAACTGGCTGGCAACTGGCTGGCAGTCGGCAGGAAGCTGTATGCTGGAGTCCAAAATAAGAGGCTCCATCTGTATAACTTTTGATTCCGGTGTTTTCAATTCCTTTCTTAAATTAATAGAGATCCAGCCTCATCCAACGAACGGCGCGGAGAGAGGGGGGCTATTTAGCCACCAGAAAAGTGTTCTACTCCTACAGCGTTCAAGTGCATTATTCTGGCACAGGAAGATTATGTTATAGGACATTAACGATAAAACAGAATATTGTTGTTCTATTTTTAGACACATCTCACGATCGACTGGGAATCTCCCCGCGATCGACCGGTCGATCGACTGGCCAGATCGACTGGTTGGGCACCCCTGGTCTGGTGGTTCCTCAGTTATCGCTCCTCTATTATCGCTCAACGATCCTCGCTCAACGATCCTCGATCCTCGGTCCTCCGGCAGAAATAAGTGCCATGGGACGCTACTCAAGATGGCGCAGACAAATCAACTTCCGGTGATACCGAGGAGCGAGGAGCGAGGAAATGAAAATAACCGACCTGAGATGCAGCCAGTGTTTTTACAAAACCTCAACAGGAAACAGAAAATACAAGATCATGACAAAAAACTGGTCAAATGTCTTCATCCCTCAGTGATACGGTACAGTACTGTTCTCCGTTATGTTACTAGTTTGTATAAATGGGCAGTTTTGTCCTTGAATTTAACCTTAACATCTATTTATTTTTATTCAGACCCTTCCGACAGTGGCCTCAATTTGTCTTCTTCTGTCCTTTACTCCTCAGTCTGCGTCTTTGAATGTCTCTACGGTTTTATCTGTTGAACTTAACCATTCCTGTGACGTTAAAAGTTACAGTGCTGCAACATGGCGGTGCCCTTCCCACAAAAGATATAACAGGGATTTTTTACTTTAAAATAACTGTTGATCCGAGTCGAAATCCATTTAGTTAATCGGCTTTACTTGGTTGCTTCTTTTCAACTTTCAAGTACATAAGTTATGATGGGTGCACTAATAACCACTGAGGATTCTGGAGAAAAACAGCCAACTCTCACTATTAGTAAGAAACAGGGAGTTATAGACCTGTTATAGTCAGGTGTATTGACCCATCCAATCACCCAAACCACCTTATAGGGTTTTCTACTCATGTGTTTAGTTTGTCATCAATCTTTCCCAGATCAGTGAGTTTTAGGGCTAACTTATCCACGTCCTCGTCTAAAAGAGGAAAGGGAGAATGAGAAGGCAGAATGCCCGGCTCCACAGGGCACTGTGAGCACAACATTAGCATTCCACCCTGGCACCGAGGCAATACTGAACATCTAAGCAAGAGCCAATTGATTTTTGATGCAATTCTCTTGTTTCATCCTCACGGCTGAATTATTTGGCTCTATGTGTTTATCCATCTACTAAAGTATGAGCTCTTGATGATCCTGGTCAAGCCATAGGAAAATAACTCTAAAAAGGAGATGAAGGAAATTGGAAATGCACATCTTCCTGAATAACATTAAAGGGAGTGACAATACCACGCTTACTTTCATTTATAGTGATGGTGCTATCTCATTTTTTTCCATTACCACAAGCGTACTGTTCTAATCTCAGGCGGAGGGGCGGGCGAGTGGGTGGATTTGTGCATTTCTGTATGGTGAGCCAACAGAAGCCGGGTAAATAGAAGCATCAAAGCAATATGCTGCTGGGCTCAGAGAGCAAAGGCTCATTAAAGGGGCTTTGGCTGAGGAGTAGCCGGGAAGACATGCCAAGTTAGACTCCAGTTGTGACAGACATTGCTCTTTAGCTATTAATCAACAGGCTGAGAAATTGAAAGGACAGCGAGTCACTAATGGAATAATTTGTCTCACTGTGAGAGATTGAATTTTGCGGCAGCATGGCTCCCAGCATCGTCTCATCCAGCGCCTTGAGTCATTCTCTGTCTAACTCCATGGCTCCCAGGAGCATCTCATCCTCTGACTTGAGTGATTCTCTGTCAAACGCTTGTGTTTTTCTTATGCATATTTATTTTAAAGACCGCATAAATATCATACAGTATGATTTATTGCTTATTAAATTGTGTTAGATGTTGTTGTTTTTTGTAATTACCATCATTGTAATTTGTGGTCGACAAGACACAGAGACACATTTAACTTGCAGGTTTTTTTAATTTTATGACAGAGCTGGAAAATGAATGATGGCGCACATTACCATGTGTTTTACTTTGCTACTAACACACCTCATCTCAACACTAAATCAAAGGGGGGATTTGATTTGTAGTACACAAGTTAACGATTTCCGTGTGTTTATTTGTGGGAGTGGTCAGACGTAATTTGAAAACCATGGACCTCATCAAACCTTATAGTGACATAATTAAACAGATTGGTTATTCTACAGTAAATTCTTGAATGTTTTATTTTTTGGAAATACAGACAAATGATGATCCTGCAGAATTTCATCAATTAAGAGAAACACTTCAATGTGTCTTTCCAGAGAACATGAAGTTTAACTACTGCAAGTAAAGAACAGTATTTCTCAAAAACTGGAATCATTCTAATTGATGACTAAAAACCAAATCTTATAATGACTCTGATTGACCGGTGTCCAAGAAGCTATTTTCCACATGTTTGTATGTTGAGACATCCCTATTTTGAAGTCATTGAAAGAGATAGATTTGCAAAATGAACATCCAAGAAACATCCTTTCTTGTAGACAGAGATTTTGTTTGTTTTTCTCGTGGTTGAGTTGCTGCAACCTCATGGCTACTTTGTTTAGACCAGTAACAGCTGAGGCCTGTACTACGAAGCCGGATTTTCGCTTAGCGAGCTAACTTCAGGGAAAACTCTGGGTTTCCGGTCCTACGACGCTGGTTCTCTTTTTAGCGGGCTAGATCTCCATGGTAACTTATGCTGAGCGGCTAACCTGCTCCGGAGCAGGTTAGGTTGCAGGCTAAGAGATCAACTCAGTGAAAGCACCGCCTGCTGACCAATCAGAGCTCCGTGTGCGGAGTTTAAAGCTATCAAGTCATATTACAGGATAGAGGAAATACAGAAAAACTGCCGTTGCAGGAAAGACGGCCGGCAAAAATCACTGACTGTGAACGTGAAAATTAATAGAATATCACCTCCCATCTTCAGAGCAATCTGACTATTATAATATTAGCGTTAAGAAAGCTTACTTAGATATCTGCCACAACATAAGTAACCGGATCAAAGTAACGTCGCCTACAGTCCGGGGCACTGTGAGTGCAGACGTCGATGTGTCCCATTATCATTCATATCATATCACATCATAATGTATCATATATTTCCTTATCTGAGTCAGCTTCTTGAGCCGTATCTGGCCGTGCAACACTCACAGTGTCACATACTGTATGCAGAAGTATTATTTTAAGCAACACATTAAGTTGACGAAACACTCGAGTCAAATGTAATTAAAGTCAGATCGTGTCTTATCATAAACCTGTTAATGTACGCATTCAAACACTTTTTCTTTTACCAGCTGTATTCACCTTGCAGGTGCAGCTATGTGGCTTTTATCCTGGATAAAGTGTTTAAGTTATGGATGTTTAAAGTTTAACGTCTTCATATTTGTCTAATATTATAGTTGACTTTTCATTCAGGAAGTATGACGCTGCGCTGTCAGTACGCTTGTCCATGTTTGTGATTGGTCAAATGTTGCTAACCCCGCCCCTTTTATGTGAACGCACACCTAACTAGATAGGACACGGCTGGCTTGAGTGATCCACTTGATAACCTGCGTCGTAGGACCGCTTAGCGAGAGCGCGTATGTTTTGGATTAGGCCAACTGGCTAACTCAAACATATGGTTATGTTGAACCGGCTTCGTAGTACAGGCCTCTGATGATGCTAAAGCTGGTTAGGATATTGATTTAAACAACTGCTATCCACCCTGGAATCTAGAGAAGGACACAGAGGATGTTGGCTAAACCAAAGAGATGAAGGAGAATATATGGCACCAGACTTATGGAGTAAAGGAGATATATGCTGTGTCTTCACCTGTCATGGGCAACGTAAGATCACTGGCTAATAATGGACAAGATAACATTGTTAGCCAGGAGTCAGGCGTAATATCTGGAGTGTAGTTTAATGTGCTTTACGAAAACATGGCTGCACCAAGTTATATCTGACAACAGAGTTTCCGCCAATGAATTCCAGACTGTTCGGGCAATGTTTCCATCAACAATGTTTCCTTTGTTGGCTTCCAGACTGTTTGAACAACACGGATTGTACCGGGAGCTTCACAATGTCTTCTGAGGTCCCTGTTCTTTGGAGGACGTCCTACCCGTTCCTGTTCCTAAGACGCTGTTTTGTATAGATCGCTGTGTCCCAGTGGCTACAAGGACTTTTATTGAAAATGTTTTCTTCAAATTATGTTTAAACAAATATGTATATATTAATATAATACAAATTTATATTTAAATGTATTTTCTAATACAGATGGAGCCTCTTATTTTGGACCCCAGCATACAGCTTCCTGCCTACTGCCAGCCAGTTACCTGCCTAAGACCTGCCAAAGACCAGTATTCAGGAATGTTAGGCCATCCCACTATTCTCCAATTTCAGGGTTTAACCAGGAGATGGCGCTATATATTAAATAACTATGGCCAAAGTAAGACTTAGTTTTTCACAAGAGACAATGCAGATATTATATAAAAAACTAAAGTTAAAATCTTGTTTTTAATGCCCCAAGAGCAATAACATCTTGTCACAAGCTTTTTGGAAGAAAAAGACTTCAAGAGACCTGTAGTTGACTAATTACAGGCCTCAATAAAGTTCTGCCATTGGTTGTGAAAAACAACGGTGGACATAGTGGAAAGTGAAATTGAGATTGTCAAATTTAATAAAAATACAAAATAATGTATCTGTGTACGTGTTTTATGTGATCTGCATGCACTTATCAAACATCTAATTAAAGAATGGTAGCTGTACCTCTCAAACAACCTAAACTAGTTATAAATGTTTATTTTAAATAAAGTCTTTATGACTCGGAATATGAATAAAATGGGGCCGTTACAGTTTGTTTTCATCTGATTTCAAATAAACAAAGTCTTGGCTTTCAGAATATTAAACTTGTTTCGGCAAATTTAGATGATAAACTTTAAACTTTCACACACGTTGACCGGCGAAAAACTCTGCTCGGTTCACCGACCCCCCTCTGAGTGAATACCCAAGATATCTTGGTTTGATTTGGTTTGATTTGGAGAATTTATTTAGCTACTTGGCACTAAGAGTACAGATATGTCTACCCTTTCTTTTCAGAGTGTAATATCTGCATTTTCTCTTTTGGTTTGAATAGGAGAAGGGCAATGGTTATCGACAGTGCTTTTAATGCCTATTGTATACGAACTGTGTGATTTATATTGCTTTTCAAATGCATATAAGCCCCCCATTTAGGCCCCGGCTCCACGAGGACAAATACGGCAAAACGCATCGGAGTAACGCAAATGCAACCGCAAAAAACCTTCCGTCCCCACGCAATATACACCGGATTGTGTCAAGCTCCACGAGACGGCTCCGTTTACATCCAAACGCTGGAAAAGCTGCAGTACATATGCCGAACCTGTACGTGGCGCTGTAACTTCCTCCACAAAAGCAGCAACTTCCTCCACAAAAGCAGCGAAGAAGAATGGTTGTCATGGCTGCACTTCTGTGTATTCTCCGCGGTGGGGGCCGACAGAACCGGGCAGAGTTTTTCGCCGGTCAGCGTGTGTTAAAGTTTAAATCTTCCGGACAAAATTATAAAAGTGCCGGTCAAAGGTCTTCATTGTTATTTATTGAGCTTTAAAACAAATGAATAACGACGATATAATGATATATAATCATCAAATAAACACGGAGCCTGTCTCTTTTTCCTCTCTTCTCACAGCGTCAGTGTCTGTCTCATGCAGCAGCTGATCCTGTAATGAGTGACCCGACAGTAAAAATGAACATATTTATAACTAGTTTAGGTAGTTTGAGAGGTAATTAAAATAGCTAAGGGTGATAATCTGACTTGAAGTGTGTGTTTTGCTCCCGCTGCATCACAGCGGCAGGAGCTGCGTGTCTCCGTCCTGTCAGATTAGACTTCACTCGCGTTTATGTCCATATCGAGATAAAGATAAATAATCTGAATTCAAGGAGGAGCTCCTGTAGATGTTGCACAAAGAACTGTAGCATGGTCAGTAGCGACTGGAGCACGATAGCAACCCCGCAGGGGAGAGGCAGGGAGAGGCGGGGCTATGAAAACGAATGACCGTATAGGCGACTCCACGGCCCCGTTGGACCCCCCAGAGCGCTCAGTTCCCAGATCTATCCACCTTTGGATCCGTTGTCGTTTGCGGGGTCTGTTTCTACGTTTCCCTTACGGCGTCGTGGAGCTTAGAGGGCTATACGCATGAGAAATATGCGGATTCAACCAGTTTCCGTCCTCGTGGAGCCGGGGCCTTACACTGCACTTCCCCGTCAAGAAAATGAATAGCACTTAGTTAGATCACTTTACAGATCAGGTTGGACCAGCCCTGTCGCTACTCTCTGCATTTCCTACTGCAGATTAAAAAAAAGCTACAAATATGTATTTCTTAATAAACTAAATAGGCCACCATTGGTAGCAGTTCTCATTATATACTTCTCAGTATACTTCCCCCACCCGCCCACTGTTTGTTGCTTTTTGACATGTAAATGGATAACTACCCCCCTCTGAGTGAATACCTGTTGTACCTGTCCGGGGCTAAGCCCATAGGACGATGCTCTGATGTCATCACCCTCGCACATTGGTCATATGTTTATGAGATCACTGTGATTCACTTCTCCGCGGCTCCTCCGTGCAGAGAGGCCCCCCCCCGTTGACAATTCACGAGCGTCTAACTCTCTCCCCCCTCCCCCGTCGCACCTTCTAACAGAACCCCCCCCCCCCCCCCCCCCCCCCATATCTGGATTTGGCCCACAGACCTAGAGAGTAGCAAAATACAGTGAGTCCTAAACACAAGTAGTCAGGGTTCATTTATAACGCTTATTTTGATTTATTTTTCTCAAATGATGCTGTATGTTTCACTTTCTGAAAGCGTTAGAATCGCACATGAAAAATATTGAAAGCTGCCAGCTGCCCTCGGCCATGTCTTTGGCGGTGATCCAAGCTTCGGTACCACAGTGGATAAAGTTAGTAATACATTTATAGGCTACTGATCAAATGTCAATACATTACATAAGTCTTATTCTCATTCATACTTAATTTATTTCTTCTTCTGTCAGTATGAACACAAAAAACTAACCGGTATTACATTTCATTCTAAAGTTTACGGACAAACTACAGACTGCTGGAGAAGAGATATCACAGGGGGGGGGGTTGGGACACACACATTCCGATGGCCAATTCGTTTTAAACAAAGAGTAGGCTATACTCAACATAGTGGGGTGGGGGCTGGTGAACGGTATGGTCAATGTTTGTAAACACTGTGACATTGTAACTTTATTTGATCATTTCAGTTAAAAACTAACGTTCATATTTCATATTACTGTTTTGCCTGGCTGGACCTGTAATTTACAGGAAAGGAGTGCACGCTACTAAAGAGACACGCTACCATGGAAACCAAACAATGGTGTTGCTGTATTGAAGTCCGAGTGGAAACAGTCATATTTGGAGCGTTATGTTAGAATGAAACAGCGAGGTCGTGACTCACAAAAAAAAAGTGTTACTTCACTAACTGTAAGCTTGTCACTCAGAGTAACCTACAGTTAACTTAACTGTTGGAAAAGAAAGATTAGGGGGGGAGAGAGCTGTGATGGGCCATTAGGAGTGTGAACACACAGCTGAGAGCTGCCGTTTCATTCTGACTGTTTAAAAAACGGTAACAACGGACTATTTTTCTTAGCGGATGCATGTAAATTTAAATCAATACATACAACTATTTTTTAAATCAATAAAAATATTTTCTAAATCCATAAAAGCATTTTAATTAATATTGGGAGTCATGTCGTTACTTTGTGGCCATGTAATAAGCGGGATAATTTGCAGCGACTTGGTCATTATGGGGAAAAATAACACCCAGGGATCAAGATCCCTCCGCGACGCGACGCGGAGGGATCAGTAATTTTTAGTGAATTACTGAGTTTAGGCACGTTAATAACATTTTAATGAAGTTGAATACAGTATATTCATATTTGTCAGTGATTTCATGTCAATTCGGCGAACATAAACGATTAAATTAGGATTAAAAATCGAGAGCCGGCTGCTGTTCGTTACGGCAACCCAACTAGGACACTTGACACAGTGGCTTTTGGCAAAGCACACAAAGAAAACAAAAAAAACCGAGAGAGATGAGTTATTGTTATTACAACGTGACATCTCGCACATGCGCATAACAACATGGTGATGTTTTGTAAATTATTACATGTGTTATTTAGCACAGACTATGATCCTATCCGTGACATATGGATGTTAACAAAGATCCGCTATACATTAGTACCAGATATACTGTACACGGACATTTTAGTGAACCAGACCAGCTGTTTCCGCCGGGTCTTCGCTTCCCGGGCATCACGTTGTTTACAAGTGTGTTCAGATGCTAAATAAAAGTTTAGCTTGTACTTTTGATACCCCGCCTCTCGGCACCACAACATCCAGTTTACTGTATTTCACATGAGCGATGTCGAACATTGAAAAGTCCTTATAAAATCTCTGTTATTAGATCAGTACTTTTCTTATATGACTATTATTGACTTGAACACTGAGAATGTATTTATTAACTTCAGACATTTGAAATATTTGAAATCAGATGAAAACAAACTGTAACGGACCCTGCCGTGTTATCTATGATTACTATGCCTTACTGTACATTCATAATTTCAGCCGGAGGTAGGTGGTAGGCGTTGCGGAGGAGCAGATTGCGAGTGAGGTGCCTGTTCTAAACGAACTATTCCAGCTGTTATAAAGCATTAAATAAAAAGTAAGCAAGGAATACAGAATGTTTCGTTACGTAACTTTGTTGAGAATGTGGCCATGTACATGTAATACATGGGATCATTTGCAGCGACTTGGTCATTGTGGGGAAAAATAACACCCATCCTGATCGTTTCAATGAAGTTGAATACAGAATATTCATATTTGTCAGTGATTTCATGTCAATTCGGCGAACATAAACATCAATGATGATGATTAAATTAGGATTAAAAATCGGGAGAGCCGGCTCGTTCGTTTTTTCCGACTAAACAACATTATTTAAATGATTACATGTCTTATTTAGCACAGACTATGATCCTATCCGTGACATACACTGTATGGATCTTAACAACAAAGAAGTTGATTTCACATGACTCCAGTGTGGAACCCCACTGCACCCCCTGGTGGATCAATGATCCATTGCAGCTGGCTTCACAATAATTAAATGTATTTATCACGGGGGCGGTATCAAGTCAGACTGGGGGCCGGCCGGCCATCACGGAACGTGCACGAACCGATCACGACCCTCGCATTTTAAACTGTCCAAAATAAGACGCTTCATCTGTATGGTGCCACTGTCAAGAATTTTGCCCTAGGATTTATCAAGTATTTAGATTGATTGAAAGAGAACTTAGCTCTGATTATTGTAACCTAATAGAACTAAACAAATTGAAAAACCCTGACAAAGACAAACTGACCTGACAAATACAAAATCAATATCCCGAAGTTTCCCAGTTCATCAAAAACCATCCACATCAAACGGAAACAACTTTTTACTGAACTCACCAACATGAAACATCTAGCGTTCCTTAATCAGTTCCAGAATAGACTGCTGCTGCTGATGGATCCTCTCCGCAGCAAATGTTATCTCCAACTCTGCTTGTTACGTACTTTGTTATTGCCAAAACGTACCCGTACGAGAATGTGATCTGCCAGTGAGAATTGGCAGATTAAAACGCTACTGTAATGCTATACTGTAATAACCCCATCACTCTGTTTTAAGCTTATCGGTGGTGACATGCACCAACGATAAACTTAAAACGGACTTCTGTGTCATTTAGTCACTTGTTGGCAACTGCCATTTTCATGACATAAGCTTCAGGTATTCACGAGTGGAGACTTTGCTGGCGTATTTTATGTCGTAGGACAAAAAATGCTAATGTATGCAGCTTGTGTTGACCACATACCTTATTTTGGGCTTCTAACCACAAACGCTTTCAAATAAACATTAACTTTGAGACGAGGGAACCGGAAATGGTGAAATGCTAAGTCTATTCCGGTTTTTACGACTAATTATTGCACCACTCATTTGTCCTAAATGAGCTACAACATATAGAAGCACATTTGGAAAGAACATCAAAAAAATCCGGTCTGGACTGATTTAGTAACCATCAAAAGACCCGGCTACATTCCCCAACCCATGAAGGAAATATACTCAACTCTGTCTAATGGCACTTTAAAAAAACAGGCAAGGCCATTGCAGCCATGCTGCGATGCCATGCTAGTTACCATCTTCCTACAGTACTTCACTGTTAGCCGAGGGGTTAAAGAGTTGACCTTTCTCTCTATGGGTGACTGGCTCTTTCTCCCTCTCAGAGTAAACCATTCCATTAAGATCGCAGCATGTTGCAGAATAGAACATCGCCTATGGGCTTTGAGGCTGCCACATGACAACCACTGAGGGATGACGAATGACGGCACGCTCTAATGAAACCAGGCAAAGGGATTAAAAACAACTCTCCATAACTTGCAGAGCTGCTAATACATTACCCACTGGTCTTCCTTCACAGAATCCCACCATTTTTCTCCAATGCCTCACTCTTCAATTTCTGTTGTTTTATTTATCTTTACTTTACACTGACGCATATCATTTTATGAAAACAGAATTTAACCAATTTATGTTCTTTATATGGAAGGAGACATGCTAAATTAAGCTCCCACCAAAAAAACACTTTCATTGCTGACATTTAATAAAAGGGTGCATCTAAACAGTATATAAACAGTTCACAATTATCAATCGTAAACTTTGACAGCCCTAAAAAGTAAACTAGTTTAGTTTACTTTATTTCACTTTGAAACTGTCACGATCTGTCTGTGTTGTGTTTTGTCTTGTCTTTTCTGTCTCTGGTTTCCTGTTTTACTTTGAAAAGTGTTCACCCCCTGGTTGCGGTCGAATAGTCCATTTAGCTTAGGAACCTTCCTAACGGAGTGAAATGACCCGGAAGTCCCTCAGTGGCAGCCATGATAAGTGCCGTTCGAATTCTCTAGATGAAAGGAAAGGAGGTTTCAAACTTCCTTTATAACCTCCTTTAGCTTAGGAACCACTGGACCTCCCTAACCGAAAGGAGAGGAGAAAATGCTGCCCCACAATGCCTTGCAGCCGCAGCATTTGCCGTCACACAACAGTCGGCCGTTCACGGAAACAACCGATTATGAACGAAAAATGATATCATGAAAGTTACGGTGCTTATTAAGCATTTTAAAACATATGTGGTAAGTTGCCAAAGTGCTTTGTTTTGAACGTTCATCAGTATTATAATCAAAAAGAGAAATATGAACGTTAGTTTTGACTGAAATGATCAAATAAAGTCAACATTTCACAGTCTTTACTGAGCTGTGTGTTGTTTGTTCAACTTTTAAAAGATGTTTGAATGGTGATATACACAGTGATAGATGTTAAGGACTAACATTTATAATAAATACATTTGTATTGATTTTAAGATCTTTTCATACAATCATACTTATTGGGATCATTTGTATTAATGTGGACCGGAGGGAGAGGGTGACGAGCATAAGTTTCACTTTCCTTTTTTATTTCAATTCCAACTTTGGTCATGAAGAATATGTTTCTCTGTTGTCCCCGTTCATAAAGCATAAAACAACAGCATCAGAGCACGGTGCAGAGTCTCTAGATGAGTTTACAGTAGTCCCTCGTTCTTATTATACATCCATGTTGTAGTCCGCTGTATAGAAAACTGTAGTTTCCATAGTTTCCCCACAGCAGCAGGCGCACATTTATGACCTCCGCTGGCGCATCATAAACACGTCGGATAGTGAAAGTGCAGTCGATTCTCTAAAGTACCGCAGTCTCTTCTCCTAAATCCTTTTGAATTCTCCTATCCACTATCCCTTAACCCCATGACGTTTCACTCCGAGGTCAAGGAATAGACGATAGGGTTAGAACTTAGGAGCTGATTTTTGGACTATTGTTGATTCCTGTGTTTGCCCTCCTGTGTCTGATTTCCTGATTGTGTTCACCTTGTGCCCCTGTGTTTTCTCCTCCCTCCTCACCTGTGTCTTGTTGTGTGATTTGTCTTGTGTGTATTTAAGTTCTGGTTTTTCTGTCTGTCTTTGTTAGATCCTTGTTTGTGACTGTGTCACAGGGTGTTCTGTTTTCGACATTTAACCTTGGAATAAAGGAATTATCTTTGAAATCTGCATTTGGGTCCTGCCTGCTTCACTCAACCCTGACAGAAACTGTTTAGATGCTATGATGTTTAATCTGTCTTTCAGCCTAATTTTCAGCATCCAGTCTCGTACTACCAGGCTCAGAGACAGCTTCATACCACAAGCCATAAGACCTTCGAACTCTATTAAACTCCTCAATATAAACCTTTACCATTACACTTAAAAACTTAAACTGTCATTAAATGTATTACTTACTGTTTTGATTACTGTTTAAACCTCCTTGTGTTAACACACTGGGTAGCCCCACATGCCAAAATATGAAATTGATTCAAAATAAAGTAATGCAACTTTACAGCTTGTTTAAGTTTTGTCAAAGATCATGGTTTTGGTTGAAGAAGTTCTGCTTTGTTTGGCAACATCACTCAATGTTGAGTACTGGTTTCACACAGGGAATCAAAAACAGTCTATCGGGGGAAAGTCCTGCGTTTGTTTGACCCATCTATTCATCCTGACCGACGCCTTCCTTACAGACCTTCCCCTCTTTATACAATGTCTCCTAACCTAGGCACTTCCTTTTAGTGTGACAGGGTTTACTTTGTAGTTACACAATAGTTTAGCTTGTCTCATACTGATTCTAAAGAGTGCCTTGTTCGTTGGTATCAGACCCCAAGGCTTTAAATAGTGCCTATCATACGGTCAAGTAAACCTGACTTGACGCATAATGTTCGTAAATTGTCGTAAATTGAATGTAAGTCATTATACTCATAACCGTAAAAACTGGGTCTGTCACTAAAGGCAAGGCAAAGCAAGGCAAGGCAAGGCAAGTTTATATAGCACCTTTCAACACAAGGCAATTCAAAGTGCTTTACAAAAAATGAAAGACATTAAGAAAATGGCATTTAAAATCAGTCATTAAAAAGCAAAGATAATAAAATAAACATTAAAAGAAAAAATACATGGATAAAAGTTACAGTGCAGTTTAAGATATGAATAGTTCAATTAAAAACATAATGATATCACAAAAATGAACTTCTGTTCAGATTGTGATTGGCCCTTTTTCAAGGTTCTTTATTGTCAAACTAACATAGCTACTTTTGGGTTGATTCCAAAAAGGCAAGAACATAAACACAGAAGAGGAACAGTTGCAATCCAAACAGTGACAGTGAACAACTATATTTTAAAAAAGGAGACATGTGTTTGTGAAAAGTTATAAACTATGGACACGGTTCACCAAAACATTACTTAAAATCTTAAAAGCTCATACACTACCTATCTGAGCAAAATAGTTAGAGAGATTTTGTGAACATTAATGTTTATGACGCCAATTCCATTAATTATTCCCACAAATCAGATCTAAAAATAAGATACTGTGCTAATTGCATAGAAATAAAAACCTATGCATGCAAAGATAATATAGAGGGTTAGATAAGACACACTGAAGGAAAAAGTGAACAATGCCTGTAATGTTTTAGTTCAAAACAAGAGACAGAAGAAAGCTCTACGGGTGTGTGGGTGGAGGGAGAAAGAGGGATGGGGGTGAGATGAAGAGGATGGGGAGTGAGGGAACTGAGATGAGGGACAGGAGCCCAGATGCTCAGATAAATTATTCACTTCATTCTTCAATTCTGTCTCGCCAGCTGCCTTTCATTGAGCCTGTCAGGTGTCCACTAAGGATGGCATGGGAGGAGAAGTGTCACTCATGGCAAGTAGTGAGGAGTGAATGCTGCACTAGTTACGACTGAATATAAGACTAAAATAGTATGTAAGGTCTAGCTACAGATGAAGCGTCTTATTTTGGACAGTTTAAAGTGCGAGGGTCGTGATCGGTTCGTGCACGTTCCGTGATGGCCGGCCGGCCCCCAGTCAGACTTGATACCGCCCCCATGATAAATACATTTAATTATTGTGAAGCCAGCTGCAATGGATCATTGATCCACCAGGGGGTGCAGTGGGGTTCCACACTGGAGTCATGTGAAATCAACTTCTAAATAATAGATGTTGTTTAGTCGGAAAAAACGAACGAGCCGGCTCTCCCGATTTTTAATCCTAATTTAATCATCATCATTGATGTTTATGTTCGCCGAATTGACATGAAATCACTGACAAATATGAATATTCTGTATTCAACTTCATTGAAACGATCAGGATGGGTGTTATTTTTCCCCACAATGACCAAGTCGCTGCAAATGATCCCATGTATTACATGTACATGGCCACATTCTCAACAAAGTTACGTAACGAAACATTCTGTATTCCTTGCTTACTTTTTATTTAATGCTTTATAACAGCTGGAATAGTTCGTTTAGAACAGGCACCTCACTCGCAATCTGCTCCTCCGCAGCGCCGCCCACCTCCCTCCGGCTGAAATTATGAATGTACAGTAAGGCATAGTAATCATAGATAACACGGCAGGGTCCGTTACAGTTTGTTTTCATCTGATTTCAAATATTTCAAATGTCTGAAGTTAATAAATACATTCTCAGTGTTCAAGTCAATAATAGTCATATAAGAAAAGTACTGATCTAATAACAGAGATTTTATAAGGACTTTTCAATGTTCGACATCGCTCATGTGAAATACAGTAAACTGGATGTTGTGGTGCCGAGAGGCGGGGTATCAAAAGTACAAGCTAAACTTTTATTTAGCATCTGAACACACTTGTAAACAACGTGATGCCCGGGAAGCGAAGACCCGGCGGAAACAGCTGGTCTGGTTCACTAAAATGTCCGTGTACAGTATATCTGGTACTAATGTATAGCGGATCTTTGTTAAGATCCATATGTCACGGATAGAACTATATATTGAGCTTTAAAACAAATGATATATATTATAATAAAATAAACACCGGCTGTTGTTATGCCTGCTGTAACGTTTACTTTCTCCGTTCTCCGCTTAAGTAATTATTACTTCCTGGTTAGCTTTCCGCTCGAAATTTAAATCTGAAAATGGCAAAATAACGGAGAAAAAAACGTTCACAGAGAAGACGACAACAATTGTCACTTGCACTTGTCATTTAGCATCTGAACACACTTGTAAACAACGTGATGCCCGGGAAGCGAAGACCCGGCGGAAAACAGCTGGTCTGGTTCACTAAAATGTCCGTGTACAGTATATCTGGTACTAATGTATAGCGGATCTTTGTTAAGATCCATATGTCACGGATAGAACTATATATTGAGCTTTAAAACAAATGATATATATTATAATAAAATAAACACCGGCTGTTGTTATGCCTGCTGTAACGTTTACTTTCTCCGTTCTCCGCTTAAGTAATTATTACTTCCTGGTTAGCTTTCCGCTCGAAATTTAAATCTGAAAATGGCAAAATAACGGAGAAAAAAACGTTCACAGAGAAGACGACAACAATTGTCACTTGCACTTGTCATTTAGCATCTGAACACACTTGTAAACAACGTGATGCCCGGGAAGTGAAGACCCGGCGGAAACAGCTGGTCTGGTTCACTAAAATGTCCGTGTACAGTATATCTGGTACTAATGTATAGCGGATCTTTGTTAAGATCCATATGTCAGTAGAGATGGGATGGCAGAAGGTGCTATATATATATATATATATATATATATAATTCCAAAGCTGGTAAAGACCTTTCAAATTTAGCAATAATAGTCATATAAGAAAAGTACTGATTTGTTCTTGAATCAACTTTTTTATGGAAAATGTTTTATGTAATTTTATTTCATTTTAAATAAAATGAAAGACATTCACAGTTAATGTAATTAGATATACATTATTAATGCCATACATTTTTAAATGTAATTAGATATACATTATTAATGCCATACATTTTTGCATAAATATTTATTCAGTATGATAGCTGTCTAACAGAAGTTAAATCCATTTCTCACTTATTCTGACAATGTACTTAACCCCAAATAAAAGAACCCAATAAAAATAGTTGTTAAATAATAGTGAAGTCACGTTGTAATAACAATAACTCATCTCTCTCGGTTTTTTTTTGTTTTCTTTGTGTGCTTTGCCAAAAGCCACTGTGTCAAGTGTCCTAGTTGGGTTACCGTAACGAACAGCAGCCGGCTCTCGATTTTTAATCCTAATTTAATCGTTTATGTTCGCCGAATTGACATGAAATCACTGACAAATATGAATATACTGTATTCAACTTCATTAAAATGTTATTAACGTGCCTAAACTCAGTAATTCACTAAAAATTACTGATCCCTCCGCGTCGCGGAGGGATCTTGATCCCTGGGTGTTATTTTTCCCCATAATGACCAAGTCGCTGCAAATTACCCCGCTTATTACATGGCCACATTCTCAACAAAGTAACGACATGACTCCCAATATTAATTAAAATGCTTTTATGGATTTAGAAAATATTTTTATTGATTTAAAACATAGTTCTATGTATTGATTTAAATTTACATGCATCCGCTAAGAAAAATAGTCCGTTGTTACCGTTTTTTAAACAGTCAGAATGAAACGGCAGCTCTCAGCTGTGTGTTCACACTCCTAACTCTGATCTTTCTTTTCCAACAGTTAAGTTAACTGTAGGTTACTCTGAGTGACAAGCTTACAGTTAGTGAAGTAACACTTTTTTTTTGTGAGTCACGACCTCGCTGTTTCATTCTAACATAACGCTCCAAATATGACTGTTTCCACTCGGACTTCAATACAGCAACACCATTGTTTGGTTTCCATGGTAGCGTGTCTCTTTAGTAGCGTGCACTCCTTTCCTGTAAATTACAGGTCCAGCCAGGCAAAACAGTAATATGAAATATGAACGTTAGTTTTTAACTGAAATGATCAAATAAAGTCAAAATGTCACAGTGTTTACAAACATTGACCATACCGTTCACCAGCCCCCACCCCACTCTTTGTTTAACCTGTTCCACTCTGAGCCTGTTTTTCAGGTCTCAGGCTCGAAAATGACATTCCCAGAACAAATGACCATATCTTCCCTTCTAAAAGGGTTAAATTAATAATCTTTGTTCTCAAAGTAATGATAAACCTGTGAGTTGGATGTAGAAGTGTCAGAATCAATATAAATGTTTTTTATTTTAAAGAAAATTCAGATTTTACATAGTAAAAAACTGTAAATTATAGTGTCCGTCCAAAAATTATTTTTTACAGATAGTGAAAACTACCCTTGGATGATGGGCTAGTAGACTAAAAGCTTTAGGAATCCAAAGTACAACATATAATAAGTACCCTGTATCAAGATTGATGCAAAACAAGTGAAATTTGACCTTTTTAGAGAGATTTAGCCAAAAACTGGGCCATCTGGGGTCATTTGGGTGGATTTGACCTATCTCTGGCCCCCCTTGCTCGATTTGGTTGGTTGACATACCCTTGTGACCGTTAGAGCCAATAGAATCGAAGGGGGAGGCTTCCACCCAGACAGGTTGTAAAGAAAAAATGTGGTTGCTTCGCGTGTGGAAAACGAAACCAAAGTAGAGGAATGTCTCCTTCTGGAGTTTGGAAACTAAAACGCAGTTGTATTGCTTATGGATTATCAGAAATAATTTCAAAGAAGGCACAGACACATAGGATGAACCTATGGATTAACTGCAGCATCGTTTTTTTATCGTTTTAATGCCATTGAAGACCACTTTTGACCAAGGTAAGCCATATTTACTGTTTAGCTTCTTAGCTCCACATGTGATGATGTACGCTTTCGTTTAGAGCGTCGCGAATGTTTATCACTGAGTGTTGAGGAGGGCACCGTTAGATTCAGTGTCTCCAGGACACCAAAAAAGAGTGTTTGGTTGTGCATCTAGGATAAGTAATAAGGGAGTTCTGAGTGAGTTTATGTGCCTTTGTAGGTTACGTTTTTTCGTCGAGGCTAATTCAGAGGCTGAGTGCTAGCATTGTGGGTTTTTTTTGAAAAAAAAAATTAAAAAGATCAGTTAGCTGAGTTTCTTCCCGTTACATGGATATAACACATTCATAGTTTTATTCAATATTAAGACTCCTTAGACGTTGTTTCCTGCAAATGACGCGTTTATCCGCCCGGTACCGGGGGGAAGGTGTGAAACAGGTTAAAACGAATTGGCCATCGGAATGTGTGTGTCCCAACCCCCCCCTGTGATATCTCTTCACAGGGGGGAGAGAGTTAGACGCTCGTGAATTGTCAACGGGGGGGGGTCTCTCTGCACGGAGGAGCCGCGGAGAAGTGAATCACAGTGATCTGCTATTTTAAAGTAAATTCAACACATATCGACCCTAAATATAGCATATATTAAGAACGAGAAAGTGTTAACATCGTTTTTTGTAAACATATGACCAATGTGCGAGGGTGATGACATCAGAGCATCGTCCTATGGGCTTAGCCCCGGACAGGTACAACAGGTATTCACTCAGAGGGGGGTAGTTACCCATTTACATGTCAAAAAGCAACATACAGTAGGCGGGTGGGGGATGGTGAACGTTTACATTTCTCTACAGCAGTGGTTCCCAAACTTTTTGTGCCCAAGGCACACCAAAGGACAAGTAAAAATCTCAAGGCACACCTATTGTGCGAAATAGCCCTTATAACACGTGTTATCACTCATATCATGTAAAATATCTGTAAATGTGCATAATTATTTACTAATGCCAAATAAAATGTATAGATAGAACAATCAGTGGTTCAAGTTAGTATATTCCTCAGTGTAACATATCCACTAGTTGCAAAGCTTAAACATTTTTATATATTTTTTTATTTTAAGGGAAAGGATGTTTTCACTACTCAGTTTGTCAACTATGTTACGGACAAACTTGATGTCATTACAATCATTTGATTAAGTCCTGCACTTCAAGTAAAATCAAATTTGAAAGGCTCTTGAGTCTATTCTACCATATATCCAAAGATTTTTTAAAGTTTAAAAAATAATTGTATTAAAGTTTTGTTTTTTCATGTGATATGTTCAGCACTGTCATTAAGTTTAGGGATATTTTGTATTATAAAACTACCATACAGGTCATTTTGATAGTTTTAAGAGATGTCATGTAAAACTCCAACCTGTGTAGATATACATTATACTATAAAGGATATCAGAAGCACTATTTTAGATATTTTAAATTTGAAAAAATGAGGTGCAACATAGTTGACAATGAAAGTCAAACATTTGACGCAAATAACATAGTTGACTGGACACATTATTAACCATCAGCACTATGTTAATTTCAAGGCAGAAGTGCAAAATTCCATTGATAATGATGTGTAATGACGTCTACATGTCGTACAAATTGTCAACTAGGTTACCTGTCAACTAAGTTACTACAGTTATTACAGTACTGGGTAACTTAGTTGACAGGTAACCTAGTTGACAATTTCCCTATTTTGACCCATCATTTCAATGGTAGGCCTTGCCTGGATGACCACATGTCATTTTCTTGAACAGGTTAACATCACATTTGCACATATAATTGAATTAAAATCATTAAACAATTGTAAACCATAACAATGTACGTAACATTGTTGATTGTCAATGAGTATATTAATTGACCATGTGCTATTATACATAAAATATTGTAAAAATGTAGAGGACAATCACCACAGTGTGTTCAAAATGTCTGCCAAAGAGGAACATGGCATCATGTGATGCTGGTGACATGGTATTGGGACAAACAATTTTTGAGTTAAAGGGGGAAGTTCTGTTAGTAACATAGTTGACAGAACTTTTGCGGACATTCATATATTAAGATATTTAAATTATTTAAAGGGGGAAATCAATTAAAAATATGTTATTATTCTTTAGTATTTAGACTTTTGAAATAAATGAATCATTTTTTAAATTTACTTTAATGGTTTTTATTCATTATTTTGAATCCAAGACACCCTCAACTGAAAAACGGACATAGCAAAAAACTGACAATTTAAGAACATCATGACACATTTCAAGCTAAATAAAGCATAGGATGCACATAATGTTTGTGTGATATTATAACATGCTTTCCAATAATAGGCAAAATATGATATTTTTGAAGAAAATAGTTAGAATAATTATAATTATCATCAATGGACATCAATGGACATGGAATGTACCCTAAATTGTAGAATCACTCAGCAGTTACATACACCAAACCTTCCAGTTATATTCCTATCAATATTATGAAGGCTTTTACAGAAGGGTTTGGTCATATATAATTCATAGCCTGAATTATATAACATTTTATACCTAAAAACATGGTGAAAATTGATATTTTAGGGCTGTTGACAGTATTTTCTGATTTATGGAGTGATAAAAAGAGATATCCAAAATCCCTTCTGTAAAAGCCTTAGATACTAATATGACTACAAAATGAAACAATAATTTTGATCCTGGCTTTATCCAAAGTTCAGATTTCGGTTCCTGAAATGTGTTAAAATATGCGCATATTTCATGAGATAATGGTTCATTTGGATATTTAAACATGCTATTTCAGAAAACTTGTAATACAAAAAACAATTGCCTTATTGTAAGTAATTAACTGGAGAAATATTTAGCTGATATCTTTAAGTTAAAAATACCCTATTCACCTGGGGTGTCTCGCCTTAATTAGATGTTTGATAAGTGCAGATCACATAGTAAAACACGTACACAGATACATTATTTTGTATTTTTATTAAATTCGACAATGTCAATTTCACTTTCCACTATGTCCACCGTTGTTTTTCACAACCAATGGCAGAACTTTATTGAGGCCTGTAATTAGTCAACTACAGGTCTCTTGAGTCAGTCTTTTTCTTCCAAAAAGCTTGTGACAAGATGTTATTGCTCTTGGGGCATTAAAAACAAGATTTTAACTTTAGTTTTTTATATAATATCTGCATTTTCTATTGTGAAAAACTAAGTCTTAGTTATTTAATATATAGCGCCATCTCCTGGTTAAACCCTGAAATTGGAGAATAGTGGGAGGGCCTAACATTCCTGAATACTGGTCTTTGGCAGGCAACTGGCTGGCAACTGGCTGGCAGTCGGCAGGAAGCTGTATGCTGGGGTCCAAAATAAGAGGCTCCATCTGTAGTGACTTCCAGTAATATTATATCTACTGTATAGCTAATGTATAGTTATTAAAGATTCGAAAAATAATGCAACAGTGTATTGCTGAGCTATGCCTTTTAAATGTTCTGCTGAGCATTGTGATGATGTGTTCTCGAGAGAAACTAGTGCTGAAACCGGTCTTTGCTGATTAGGCAGGGTGATACAAAACCTCTCTCTCTCACCGAGCCAGTCTCCATCTCCTTAACACACCACTACACACAGTCTATTCTCCGTCAAGCTGCCTCTGAGAGCCCACAGCATGCTGTTTAACTGAGGTTTCCATATTCATAAGCCAGACAGGCACTTTCAAAGAGGCTGTAGTATGTTATCTCTGATTAAGTCAAGAGAGCCAGTTGTCCCATTGTTTACCTAAATGCCATTTTTTATTTGTAAGACTATTTCTCTGGTACAAATGTGAAAAAAACAACTTCCTGGACTGACTTCCTGGAAAATGCTATTCTACTGTTCCATTCACTTTTATGGTTTTTCCAACTGAGTTGAGATTTGACCATGCATACTTCCACACGAAGAAATCATCGACGCAGTGTCACCCTTTGGGGTTTTCATCCCACTAAATAGGAACTTGACAGCTACGGTCGCTTTATAGTGCATGTTTTTCAAGTAGATGAATGAAAATCACACTTTTTAAATGGGAAAGAAGATGAGTTGTTTTTACTATTTAAGAAGAACAAACAATCTGTAGCCTAGAAGCTTGTATTTTTCTTTGGCACGTTTTGTACATAGGTTCAGTATTTAAGTATATCTTGCTTTCCAACAATGTCAGAGTATATTAAATATTATGTTTGCCCAAGACAGCTGTACTGATTTTCAGCATTGCTTGCACTTGCACTAACTGCAATGGGAGTTGCTAAAGCGGCTACTGTCTCCAAGTGGCAGGAAGTGAGGGAGAGGGACCATGGGGAGGAGTAGTTTGCTAATTCTTTGTGTTCTGATAAATAGCCCATATTGTTTTTTTTTCAGTAAGCTAAAGTAGACGTGATTACTTCAGCGTTGTTTAAATGGCTTTCTCTTTATTTCTCTTTATTTTCTCTTTCTCTTTATACATGCAACACGCAGTCGCGCCGAGCTCTACAATTCAGAAGTAGGCGGGGTTTAACCTCATCAGGGCGAGCAGCATGTTCCTGGAGGCTGCAGTTTCGGGACAGCATTCCTAGGACCCTAGTTGTTTTGCAACATCGCCACCTAGCGAATTGGATGCCCGCAAAAGTACAACCAGCGAGTATTGAGTCTACTACACAGCGAGTCTCATAGACATTGTAATGCTTGTTATTAACGATCTAAAAATGCAAGGAATCTTTTTTTTCTTACAGAAATGTAAGAAATATGATGAAAATATGTTTTAATATTTAGCGTGTCTCTTTAGACATTGTAATGCTTGTATTTAACGATCTAAAAATGCATGAAAATATTTTTAGGATGATTTAGTTTTATTTTGTGTCTTACTTTCTATTGCTGGGAAATGAGGGTGGAAGTGAATCCCTCCCTTGTCTCTCACCACCCCCTGTCTGCAGAGGTGGGAGTAAGTCCTACATGTGCAAGTCATGAGCAAGTCTCAAGTCTTGACCTACAAGTATCAAGCAAGTCCCAAGTCACTGTGGTGAGAGTCAAGTCAAGTCAAGTCAAGTCATTGCTCAGGTCAAGTCAAGTCAAGTCAAGTCATACGAAATTCTGATGAGTAAGCCCAGTTTCCGCATTTAAATCAGTTAAAAGACAGTGGTTATGAAAATGGATTTAACCCACACTATGATCTTCATTACATACACAGTTAATCATTTGAAATCTAATTTAGACCGATGACAATCATATTAGATTCATATTAACCCCAGAACTGCAGACAATATAGCTAGGACTCAATCAATCTGTTCAAAAAGGCAGAATTCCAGGTAAGAAAATCATATATGGCATTTGCCATTACACATATTTCATTTAAATGTCTGTTAACACTAGAACCGCCAACAGCGTCAGCACCTACATAGATATCATTTTCAAATCATTTAATTTGTTCCTCTTCATCATTTCCTTATAAACTAAGTAGGACGATTTAAAACTCACTTAATTGGGTTAATTTAGAAATTGCTTCAGTTTATCATCATAACAGATCAAAATGTTCAGATTCATTTTACAATAAATCAAGGAATGATGCACTTCTACAAACAAAAACAACATAATTAAAACATTTAAACAAACTACTAAAAGTAGATGAACTACATTATTCAACAGTTTACAGTAACTTCTGATAATAACACGGGGGAAATAAACGAGGCATCTCTTTTCCTCTCTCTCTCCCTCTCCTGACTGCCCGTCAGTATCAGGGTTAGTACAAATGAATCCCTTGGTGGTTCTAGTGTTCATTTACCGTTTTGTCTTCTCTTTGCAATGCTTAATCGATTTGAAACCAAGTCTAACGTAGCTTAAACTTAACGTTAGCTTTCTAGCTAACACAACACATTCACGCACCTTTCTCTGTGGGTTTTTTTGTAGTGACGAATGAAGTTGGATGTTGTGGTGGTCGTGTCACTGATCTTTATGCTGCAGACCCTGCATACCGCTGTTCTCTTCTTATTAGCGTCATCGACAACATAATCCTTGAATCCAAACTTCACTATTTTTGGAGTAACGCTAGCCGCTGCAATGTTAACTGACACTCCTGCCTTCTAGTGGGTTGCCAGGTTTGCGCGCACGGCGCTATAATCACCCAATCACGTTTTTCGAAAAAACTAAACGTAATATCTCACTACAAAAACAAACGCAAATATTTAATTTTAAAGTCCTTTCAAGTCATCTGTCTCAAGCTTAAGTCAAGTCTCAAGTCATGAATACCAAGTCAAAGTCAAGTCAAGTCTTTTATCAATGTTAGTCAAGCAAGTCTCAAGTCAAAAAATATGAGACTCGAGTCTGACTTGAGTCAAGTCATGTGACTCGAGTCCCCACCTCTGCCTGTCTGTCCCCATCCTCTCTCCCTTTTCCCGTTCTACCAGACCCCTCTGGAGTAATATTCAAATACATTTCAATAAAAGACAAGGGAATTATAATTTAAGGGGATTATTTAAATTCACTAATGATAGGGTGCGCACAACCAAGCGAGGTTTTTGTATTTCCGTTTGTGGGATGAAGCTATGGGACAGTTTGAGTAAGGAGCTCAGAGGATGTCCTAACTTGAAACTGTTTAAAAAAAGGTATGAGGACATGATTTTCGCAAGATACAGGGATGAAATTGTTTAATGATAACTGGGTGTTTACGTTTTATTTATTTATTTGGTTTGTTATTTTATCTTTTCTTGATTACCATGTACCTCTTTTATGTATTTAGTTATTTGTTGTTATTATGTTTTTGTTTTTTAATAGCAAATGTATTTTGGATGTTAGCAAAAGAACTTCATATTACTCACACTCTGATTGTCGTTCATCTTCATGTCTCCTATTCGCTAGGTGGCAGTGTCACGAAAAACTAGGGTCCTAGGAATGCGGTCCTGAAACTGCAGTCTCCGTCATTGCAGGAACATACTATTGATCAGGGCTGGGAAAACTATAGGCAAGTTCCATTCCGAAAAAAGTTACTCAGTGGCATATGAAGCGTAAAACAGACTGACTGTAGATTCAAAATGTACCTGGACCCTGTCTCCGATCTGCAGGTCTCAGCTCAGACAATGGAGACTTGGACAACTTTTAGAGACTAATGATTCAAATAATGGCTCTAAAAGTGTTCATTCAGTGTAGTTGAGCTCAAAAAAGGTTAGACGCTGTTTAACAGATACATTTTTCCCCGATGTAAGTTGTCAATGAATCACTTATAAGAACATAATTGTAGGACCACCGTTTGGCCACAACGAAAATGTGTTTCAATGGCCGGCCCACTTCCTGGGGCCTTGGTGTCTCGGCATAGGGTCCACTCCAATACTTCAAAATCAAGGGAAACAACAAAAATATTTACTATATTATTTATTACACTTTTGTTTTTACACATTCCTAAACCCTGTGATTAGTATAAACTGAGCCAATAACGCAAACACATTTACTCAGCACCCAGCAAACAAAGCTACCTAGATAGCTGAAGCACAACAAGGCCAACATTTATCTTTATTTCTACAGATAGTAACTGCTGTAACAGAGTGAGTGAACAGGGATTTGGATGAATGACTCAAGGTTTCCTTTGGAACCCTCATTGAAATCTGAGAGAGTAGTAAGACCAGACCAAACAAAAACCTGGGATCCTAATAAAAACCTCAGATTTCAAGTAAAGCCTCACAAATCTCTTTGAGCCTTCAACAACACTTTTTGCTGGGAAATACGAATGTTTACAACACTTTGCCAAATCCCACCCGATCATTATGCTTTTTCATAATCTATCAAACTCTAAAACACAGCCATTCAATTATGGGTTGGCACACTTCTACCATCACACAGAGTAAATTGATTCTCAGTAATTTGGAGATCGATTTGCTGCTGCTGTTCCACTCATTTAATTCGTAATAGCCGAGTGTTGATGATGATAATTGAACTGCATTTGAATAACTAAGGAGACACAAAAAGAAGGGGACCAAATACTGTACTGTGTATGAACTATACTTTCCTTTTCCAGGCATGGAAGGAGATTTAATCAAGGTTAGCGATGTCTGATTGTTTACAGGCTGATGGGTGCTAATTGCTGCACAGTCACGCTTCTGGTTCCAAAGGCCGTTGAGGTGTTCTGGATTTAAGCAGCTGCCGAGCACTAAGGGGCTAAATTGCACCCAGAGGGTTTTAAACACAGCTCCTAAGAGCTGGCACAACTAAACGCGTAGTCGCTTATCCTGTCTCTAACATCACATCACACTCCACACACACCCATGGCATGTTTGTGTGTGGGAGTTTGTTTTTAAACACTCAGATGTTCAACCTTCCTTGACCAAAATTAGTACGAACCGAATCTAGATCTGAGCTGAACAAATTGACACATGAAAAGTGAATCAAGTGGATCTCAACTTAATTAAAACATTTCTTTGGACGGATGTGGACGGAACCAACTGCTTGAGCCTGGTTTTCTTTCACAAAATAGCACTTGAGACAGGCTGGGTATAGGAAATGGGAATGTGATGTCATCAACGGCAACTCGTCCATCTTTGGAGGATACTAGCGACCGCAACCTTATAACTAAACCTGTACAGCAGAGTAGCCTTAACTTTTTTGCTTTAAATGTTTTTAAACATGTTCGGTATACAGATGAAGCGTCTTATTTTGGACAGTTTAAAGTGCGAGGGTCGTGATCGGTTCGTGCACGTTCCGTGATGGCCGGCCGGCCCCCAGTCAGACTTGATACCGCCCCCATGATAAATACATTTAATTATTGTGAAGCCAGCTGCAATGGATCATTGATCCACCAGGGGGTGCAGTGGAGTTCCACACTGGAGTCATGTGAAATCAACTTCTTTGTTGTTAATAATGTTGTTTAGTCGGAAAAAACGAACGAGCCGGCTCTCCCAATTTTTAATCCTAATTTAATCATCATCATTGATGTTTATGTTCGCCGAATTGACATGAAATCACTGACAAATATGAATATTCTGTATTCAACTTCATTGAAACGATCAGGATGGGTGTTATTTTTCCCCACAATGACCAAGTCGCTGCAAATGATCCCATGTATTACATGTACATGGCCACATTCTCAACAAAGTTACGTAACGAAACATTCTGTATTCCTTGCTTACTTTTTATTTAATGCTTTATAACAGCTGGAATAGTTCGTTTAGAACAGGCACCTCACTCGCAATCTGCTCCTCCGCAACGCCTACCACCTACCTCCGGCTGAAATTATGAATGTATAGTAATCATAGATAACACGGCAGGGTCCGTTAGTTTGTTTTCATCTGATTTCAAATATTTCAAATGTCTGAAGTTAATAAATACATTCTCAGTGTTCAAGTCAATAATAGTCATATAAGAAAAGTACTGATCTAATAACAGAGATTTTATAAGGACTTTTCAATGTTCGACATCGCTCATGTGAAATACAGTAAACTGGATGTTGTGGTGCCGAGAGGCGGGGTATCAAAAGTACAAGCTAAACTTTTATTTAGCATCTGAACACACTTGTAAACAACGTGATGCCCGGGAAGCGAAGACCCGGCGGAAACAGCTGGTCTGGTTCACTAAAATGTCCGTGTACAGTATATCTGGTACTAATGTATAGCGGATCTTTGTTAACATCCATATGTCACGGATAGGATCATAGTCTGTGCTAAATAAGACATGTAATAATTTACAAAACATCACCATGTTGTTATGCGCATGTGCGAGATGTCACGTTGTAATAACAATAACTCATCTCTCTCGGTTTTTTTTGTTTTCTTTGTGTGCTTTGCCAAAAGCCACTGTGTCAAGTGTCCTAGTTGGGTTGCCGTAACGAACAGCAGCCGGCTCTCGATTTTTAATCCTAATTTAATCGTTTATGTTCGCCGAATTGACATGAAATCACTGACAAATATGAATATACTGTATTCAACTTCATTAAAATGTTATTAACGTGCCTAAACTCAGTAATTCTCAGTAATTCACTAAAAATTACTTAAATTGATGGGGAAAAATAACACCCAGGGATCAAGATCCCTCCGCGACGCGACGCGGAGGGATCTTGATCCCTGGGTGTTATTTTTCCCCATAATGACCAAGTCGCTGCAAATTATCCCGCTTATTACATGGCCACAAAGTAACGACATGACTCCCAATATTAATTAAAATGCTTTTATGGATTTAGAAAATATTTTTATTGATTTAAAAAATAGTTGTATGTATTGATTTAAATGTACATGCATCCGCTAAGAAAAATAGTCCGTTGCTACCGTTTTTTAAACAGTCAGAATGAAACGGCAGCTCTCAGCTGTGTGTTCACACTCCTAATGGCCCATCACAGCTCTCTCCCCCCCTAATCTTTCTTTTCCAACAGTTAAGTTAACTGTAGGTTACTCTGAGTGACAAGCTTACAGTTAGTGAAGTAACACTTTTTTTTTGTGAGTCACGACCTCGCTGTTTCATTCTAACATAACGCTCCAAATATGACTGTTTCCACTCGGACTTCAATACAGCAACACCATTGTTTGTTTCCATGGTAGCGTGTCTCTTTAGTAGCGTGCACTCCTTTCCTGTAAATTACAGGTCCAGCCAGGCAAAACAGTAATATGAAATATGAACGTTAGTTTTTAACTGAAATGATCAAATAAAGTTAAAATGTCACAGTGTTTACAAACATTGACCATACCGTTCACCAGCCCCCACCCCACTATGTTGAGTATAGCCTACTCTTTGTTTAAAACGAATTGGCCATCGGAATGTGTGTGTCCCAACCCCCCCCCCTGTGATATCTCTTCTCCAGCAGTCTGTAGTTTGTCCGTAAACTTTAGAATGAAATGTAATACCGGTTAGTTTTTTGTGTTCATACTGACAGAAGAAGAAATAAATTAAGTATGAATGAGAATAAGGCACAATGTCCATAATGCATCTTGTGACATGCGCACTGAAGAGACTTGCAATTATTTGAAATGATTTGCCCTAAACTTCTGCTCTCAGACATAGTTAATTATTAAGTTATTACTTTATCCGATAATAATCCAATGCAGAGGCAATAATGTTATATAAAACATTATTTATATATAGTCTTAAAGTTACAACCGGCCCTTTGAGTGCAACCTTAATGCTGATGTGGCCCGCGATGAAATTGAGTTTGACACCCCCTGCTCTAGGTAAGGGAAATGTGAACATGGAGGTGTAAAGATGCGGTTGCAGGTCAACACAAGACAACACATTAACTATTTAAATGGTCATAAGACATACACTGAGCACTTCCTTGGCATCAAGGTAATCACTAGAGAGATTCTCACTTGAGGAATCTTAACCTGAGCCACAATAAATTGTCTATAAATAGATTCCCAACATCTCAGTTGTATTAAAAATGAATAAGGCCATCTTCACGAAAAGTTCAAAAGGGGGAGGGGGGAGAGAGTTAGACGCTCGTGAATCTTACTGAGAACGTTATGTTTCCTCTGACTGCTTATGCCAAAAGCAACGACAAATTATCTGTTTTAAATACCTTTTTAGACCGTAAACTTTAGAATGAAATGTAATACCGGTTAGTTTTTTGTGTTCATACTGACAGAAGAAGAAATAAATTAAGTATGAATGAGAATAAGACTTATGTAATGTATTGACATTTGATCAGTAGCCTATAAATGTATTACTAACTTTATCCACTGTGGTACCGAAGCTTGGATCACCGCCAAAGACATGGCCGAGGGCAGCTGGCAGCTTTCAATATTTTTCATGTGCGATTCTAACGCTTTCAGAAAGTGAAACATACAGCATCATTTGAGAAAAATAAATCAAAATAAGCGTTATAAATGAACCCTGACTACTTGTGTTTAGGACTCACTGTATTTTGCTACTCTCTAGGTCTGTGGGCCAAATCCAGATATGGGGGGGGGGGGGTTCTGTTAGAAGGTGCGACGGGGGAGGGGGGGAGAGAGCCTATGGGCTTAGCCCCGGACAGGTACAACAGGTATTCACTCAGAGGGGGGTAGTTACCATTTACATGTCAAAAAGCAACAAACAGTGGGCGGGTGGGGGATGGTGAACGTTTACATTTATTTACGTTTACATTTATCTACAGAATACTATCTACTATCTACATTTATCTACAGAATACTATTTAGTTTATTAAGAAATACATATTTGTAGCTTTTTTTTATCTGCAGTAGGAAATGCAGAGAGTAGCGACAGGGCTGGTCCAACCTGATCTGTAAAGTGATCTAACTAAGTGCTATTGAATGGGGGGCTTATATACATTTGAAAAGCAATATAAATCACACAGTTCGTATACAATAGGCATTAAAAGCACCATCATGTGATGCTGGTGACATGGTATTGGGACAAACAATTTTTGAGTTAAAGGGGGAAGTTCTGTTAGTAACATAGTTGACAGAACTTTTGCGGACATTCATATATTAAGATATTTAAATTATTTAAAGGGGGAAATCAATTAAAAATATGTTATTATTCTTTAGTATTTAGACTTTTGAAATAAATGAATCATTTTTTAAATTTACTTTAATGGTTTTTATTCATTATTTTGAATCCAAGACACCCTCAACTGAAAAACGGACATAGCAAAAACTGACAATTTAAGAACATCATGACACATTTCAAGCTAAATAAAGCATAGGATGCACATAATGTTTGTGTGATATTATAACATGCTTTCCAATAATAGGCAAAATATGATATTTTTGAAGAAAATAGTTAGAATAATTATAATTATCATCAATGGACATCAATGGACATGGAATGTACCCTAAATTGTAGAATCACTCAGCAGTTACATACACCAAACCTTCCAGTTATATTCCTATCAATATTATGAAGGCTTTTACAGAAGGGTTTGGTCATATATAATTCATAGCCTGAATTATATAACATTTTATACCTAAAAACATGGTGAAAATTGATATTTTAGGGCTGTTGACAGTATTTTCTGATTTATGGAGTGATACAAAGAGATATCCAAAATCCCTTCTGTAAAAGCCTAGATACTAATATGACTACAAAATGAAACAATAATTTTGATCCTGGCTTTATCCAAAGTTCAGATTTCGGTTCCTGAAATGTATTAAAATATGCGCATATTTCATGAGATAATGGTTCATTTGGATATTTAAACATGCTATTTCAGAAAACTTGTAATACAAAAAACAATTGCCTTATTGTAAGTAATTAACTGGAGAAATATTTAGCTGATATCTTTAAGTTAAAAATACCCTATTCACCTGGGGTGTCTCGCCTTAATTAGATGTTTGATAAGTGCAGATCACATAGTAAAACACGTACACAGATACATTATTTTGTATTTTTATTAAATTCGACAATGTCAATTTCACTTTCCACTATGTCCACCGTTGTTTTTCACAACCAATGGCAGAACTTTATTGAGGCCTGTAATTAGTCAACTACAGGTCTCTTGAGTCAGTCTTTTTCTTCCAAAAAGCTTGTGACAAGATGTTATTGCTCTTGGGGCATTAAAAACAAGATTTTAACTTTAGTTTTTTATATAATATCTGCATTTTCTATTGTGAAAAACTAAGTCTTAGTTATTTAATATATAGCGCCATCTCCTGGTTAAACCCTGAAATTGGAGAATAGTGGGAGGGCCTAACATTCCTGAATACTGGTCTTTGGCAGGCAACTGGCTGGCAACTGGCTGGCAGTCGGCAGGAAGCTGTATGCTGGGGTCCAAAATAAGAGGCTCCATCTGTAGGCACTGTTATGTCACTGACTGTGACAGCCACTCCTATGACCAATGAACAGAACAAAAAAAGAACCATTGGATCACATTTAATACTCCAAACCAGGGGTGCCCACACTTTTTCAGCTTGGGAGCTACTTTTAAAATGACCAAGTCAAAATGATACCTACATTAAAAATGCTAAACATATATTTATTTATATATACTGAGTATACCTTATGTTGGTGTACCTTGCATAACTGCATGAACCCGTATGGCACAATACAAATCAGTACATTTTTGGTCATTACGTCAATTTTATACCCTTTCTTTAGTATAATTGTATAAATTGGAAGGCTAACTAGGTAATCAGCTCGCCGGTGATTTGCAGCTGGCGCGGTTGACCGCACATGCGTGGTGAACTGCGTGTTAGAAAAGATGAGATCTCAGACTGGCTTACCTGTATGTCAATCAAGTGGCAAAGGCCATAGTAAGGATGGATGATAGGCTAACTATTTTTTTTTTTAAATATTATTTCAATGCCATGCGATCTGCCCACACTACCTTTGCGATCGACGTTTTGGGCACCCCTGCTCTAAACTAACCGATAAACGAGGGAGTCGTAGCAATCATCAGCAAGAGGCACTGAATGTGTTGGATGACAGCCATCTGCTGACTGCTTCCTGCTGAACTACAGTAACACAAACCCCTACACTGGGAATATGATTTAAAACAGGAAATGTGGCAGAATACGTAAATATACGAAGCGGAGGCTGTGGCGCAGTGGGATAGTCCACTGATGTGTTTATGCTTATGTTTATTAAGGATCCCCATTAGCTTTTGCTCTTGACAAAAGCTACTCTTCCTGGGGTCCGACACTTAAAACAATACAACAATAATACAACAATAATACAACAATAATACAAAAACATTCAAGACATAAATCCTGACATCATTAACAACATTAACAACATCACCAATATCATCAACAATTTCCAACATCATCAACAATCTCATCCACTTACAACTTCAATCTCAGCCAAGGATGAGTGCACAAGACACCCACCGGTACAAAGCATGAGATCAAATTAAATTAGGGTTCACAGCTCACAAGGGTACATGGTCATTAGTAGATGGCCCTTCAATCTCTTGTTGAAAGAGGCTCTGGACTCTATTGGCGCGTTTCCACTACAGCCCGCAGCCCGGTTTAAGAGGGCTGTGACGTCAGCGGCCCGTTTGTGGTTGCGTTTCCACTTGGCCTAGTACCGGCCGGCTGGTCCTAATTCACAGTTTTTCTGGCCTCATAAAATCGTGGGGCCAGGGCCAGAGACAACCGGGCTGAGTTTGTGACGTCAACGCTCTCGGCTGCTGATTGGTCGGAGAGAATCGTCACAATCGTGCGCGAGATAATCCCTAGCGTCGCATATATATATAGCGATGCTTGCAGCATTTTTACAAACAGCATTTTTGTCAACAGAGGATTAACAATGGCAAAGAAAAGCACACCATGGTCGGTCGAGGAAGTCACGACGTTCCTCCATTACATATCTGATGAAAAGATCCAGCGGGAGCTCGACGGGATGACTCGAAATATTAAAGTATTTCAGGAGGTGTCTACACTAATGGCCACAAGCGGGTACTCCAGGACTGTCGTGCAGTGTAGGGAAAAACTTAAAAAGCTTAAGGGTGAATATCGCTTGGTGAAGGACAACAACAACACCAGTGGGGCCGGTAGGAAAAACTGGAAGTGGTTCGACCTCATGAACAGCATTTACGGCCATAGACCGGCTAGCGTTGGGAGGGAGGGAGGCCTGGACTCAGCAACAGCGTTACTGGAGTCTATGAATGGTAAGTTTTTGCTAACGCTCTGTTATTTTCTTGGAACCTTTGTGTCCCTATCTGTTCTAAAGCTCACTTCTAACAAATAAGTCTATTTTATCCTTACATTTATGTTCGACAACCCATGGTTTTATGGAGCCCCGAAGGCTAGCTAGCTAGCTAAGGCAGATAGCATTAGCTAGAGCTAGTGTTTGCTAACACCACATGTGCCATTGTTTACGTTCAGTTTGTCTTTTCTATAGTTGTTGTTGCTATTTATAGTATTGTGCTGCAGTAGTTTGTGGAATTAACAAGTCATGTTTCTGTTCTAGATGATTACGTTTTGAATAACGAGGATGAACCAACACCGTCCGGTTCATCAATATCTACAGCACAAACTCCAGCTCGAGCACAGACACCAACGCCGAGTGCCAGCTCGACACCGCGTGTGGTTCTAGGTAAGAAATAGGCTGGAATTGTGACTTTTAAAAAAAAATGTAGACCATCCATCGTCAGTAGTAAAATAAGCTGTACCACTGTGTGCGAATGCTCTGTTACAAGTAAAGTAACTAGCTAGTAAGCAGCTAGTATATAGGGCCAGAACTTTCTTTAATTCATCCTTACTGTTCTGTTTATACATTTTATTCTTATATCCTTGTGTGACCTGTACCTGTGTTTCTTCATTGTTATTGCTAATTATTTATATTATTATCTTGTCACCCAGGCAAGAGGAGACGAGGAGGAGAGGAACTGGCCCTGCTGGAACTGCAACTGGCCCAGCAGAAGGAACACCAGGAGCAGAACCTGGCCCAGCAGGAGAAGAGCCATGCCCAGCAGGAGAAGATCCATGCTGAGCTGAGGGAAGACCGGGCCCTGCAGGCTCAGTACATGAACCAGACCCTGGTGGAGGCGAGGGAGGCGAGGCTGTTGGAAGCCACCTTGAGAAGGGAGGAGATGGCTCGCGTAGAGAGCTTTAATGCATCCTTCATGCGCACTATTTGCCAGGTGCTAGTGGGAACGGGCAGCCAACGTGCCCAGTCTCCTCCGCCTCTGTGAACCAATAACCTATGGCTGTAGTTTCTTGTATATTTTTTATCTGTAATACAATACAATAATTTTTTTTTTTTTGTATAATGCCATGCCTTTTTTATGCTGCTGCAAGAAAACACTTTGTGTTCAATAAAGTACTTCTTTGACTTATCTTATTGCTTGTTGATAAATAATTGCACCCAACAGCGATCACACAGAAAGATGGCATCATCTAGGCGTCCCTCGTCAGTCAGAAATATCATGTTTGTTTGTTTGTAGCCTTTATTTATCCAGGTTAAAAAAATCCCATTGAGATCAACGATCTCTTTTACAAGGGAGACCTGCGGTACATTGAGTTACACATATAAAAACAAACAGAAAACAAAAAGGACATCACAACATAATTACAGGGGTATACATTAGCATCTATTTACATTTACAGGTATCCAATAATATTTCATCCAGTCGTGCTTTAAAATGATGCAAGGGAATCAAAATGCTGAGTTTCAATATTTTTTGCATAGTGTTCCAAGCCAGAGGAGCAGCGCACATAAAAGCTTTAGCACCTAAAACAGTCCTAGCACTTTGCACATGTAATAAAAACACATCCTGTGATCTCAGGCAATAGCTACTTGCCACTCTCCGTGAGATCAAGGAGCAGATATAAGAAGGTAGTTTACCCAGCATGGCTTTGTAGATGAACATGTACCAATGACTGAGCCTCCGTACAGTAAGTGAAGGCAGACCTGCCTTGGCATACAGGGTACAGTGATGAGTAAGTGCTTTACAGTTAGTAACAAATCTCAGAGCACTGTGATAGGCGGCATCTAACCTTTCCAGGCAATGGGCAGGTGCATTCATATAGACCAGATCACCATAGTCTAGCACAGGTAAAAAGGTCACAGTGACTAGCCTTTTCCTGGCTTCAAAAGAGAAACAGGACTTGTTTCTGAAAAAGAAACCTAATCTAACCCTCAGCTTTTTAAGCAGATTAGTGACGTGAAGTTTAAAAGTAAGACAATCATCAAGCCAGATACCAAGGTATTTATAATAGCTAACCACTTGGAGTACTTGTCCTTGCATAGTCACAATATCCAAAGCAGTCTCTGGAGTCTTTTTAGCTTTAGAAAAGAGCATTACCTTGGTTTTCTCAACATTTAAAAGAAGCTTTAGTTCAGAGAGCTGAGTCTGAATAATGTTAAAAACAGCCTGTAATTTAACAACCGCCTCCTTAATGGAGGGACCTGCACAGTACATCACGGTGTCATCCGCATAAAAATGCAAAGTAGCTTCATCCACATTTTCACCTAAACTATTGATGTAGTAAACATAATCATCGCCCACAAAGCACTGCACAGTGAAACCTTTATCATCTGTTGCAATTAAAGCAAATAAGAGAATAAATACTTGGTTAAATAAAACATTTTAAGTCTTTTGCAGGACAACTCTGCATACTGTTTGGAATTGAGTTTGCTCGCTTGAGGTCCTCTAAAACATAACATTACATATTTTGTAATGGTATTATGAATACATGTAGTAAAAATTACTCAATTGTAATACCCTCGTTGTGCTAGACTCAAATACATTGCTTATATATTTAAAAGAGAACAAAATAAACTATAACTACACTGTAGCTATGTTCGTATGACAAAATACAAAACCTTGAAGCTGAATATAGTTCTGTGTTTTACACTGTTGTATTTATGTTTATAGTTTGCTTTGATATTTGCTTAGATTATTATTTTTATGGGGCAGTAAATACTGGTGCTTGAAATTCAAATATTTACTAAATAGTCAATTCTGATAACATTTCTTGGGTTTAAATAATTTGACAAACACATGTATGTGAAACATTCTTTTTTTATTTATGTTCAATACCATACAATGACTTTATGGATTCAGGTAGCGCATCAGACCCTCTCGTATGTCCCATGCCCTCCTCCTCTGCACCTTGTGCCACTGCTACCCCTGGCTCTGCTGCTGCTGGTGCATCCCACCCATCATCATAGGTCTCTCCATGACTCTCGCAGAGGTTATGCAGAGCACAGCATGTCAGCACCATTGATTTAACAAGTTTCACATCACAGTCATTTCTTTTCATGAGGCAACGCCACCTTCCCTTCAGTCTACCAAAAGCGTTTTCAACCACTACCCGTACTCTGCAAATCTTCTTGTTGTATGTCACATGTTCTTCTGTTAGCCGTCCAGTGTCAGCGAAGGGTTTTATGAGCCAGTTTTGCAAGGGATAGGCATTGTCTCCCAGGATGTAATAGCCAGCATTCACCCCACCAATGTTCCTGGTGCAAGCTGGAAAGTAGTTGCCACGACTGGCCAACTCCCACAATGTGGACAGTCTCAAAACCCGAGCGTCATGCATGCTCCCAGGCATTCCTGCAAACACATTCCAGAAATGTCCCTTTCCATCAACAACTCTTTGAAGGATGATGGAGTGCCAGCCTTTACGGTTGAAATAGTCACAGTGGTATTCCTGTGGTGCCAAGATGGGTATGTGTGACCCATCAATAGCACCTACACACTGAGGGAGCCCCCACCTCTGCTCAGTGTAGGCAGCCATTTCTGCAAATTTCTCCCGGTCTGGTGAACGAATTAGTTCCGGTACTAACAACGTCTCTGCAGCAGCACAGAAGTCTTGCACACACCGGCACACAGTTGTCTTGCTCACTCCGAAAAGATGTCCTATGCTTCTGTACTCACAGCCGGTAGCAAGCTTCCACAGTGCGATGGCCACTCTCTTCTTAAAAGGTATACACACGCGGAATGGTGTGTCCTGTTTCTCCATCGCTGGCCGCAGTTTGTTGCACAGGTAGACGTAGGTTTCTTCAGACATCCTGAAGTTCTCCACCCACTGAGTGTGTGTGAAGATGGAACAATCACATTCCACCACTCGGTAGCTCGGTCGAGCATCCAAACGCATGGTCTAGGGCGGCGAAGTAACTTCTGAAATACACAAACAAAAGCATACATATTTTAATACGTAAAAGTGGTAGCTACAATTAATTAAATACTTGAAATTCTTTGGTCGTATGGGGAGCGTGAGCCTAAACACATTGCTAGTTAGCGAACGTTAGCTTACCAAGTAGCATTGTAGTCTCGAAGAAGTATTAGTAGCAGTAGTAGTAGTAGTTAGAGTCCTCCAGTAGTCTCTGCGGGCTGCCAGAACTCTCGCGTCAGCTGCCTCTATACCTCGTCTTGCTACAAGTCGCCTCTTTCGAGTCATCTCTTGACTATTTCTTGTGATAAAGAACCACACAGCAAGCAACAAGCCAACGATCTTCTCAACATCCTCCATTGTTGTGTGTTGTGTCGCTTTGTCACATTGAAGATGACGTCACGGCAGTTTTAAGCAGCGTCGCTCCGCCTACACTGCGTTACTATAGATACTGACCCGGTTCCTAAACTGTAATGGAAACGCGCCACAAAGTGAGCTGGTCCTAACGAGGCCGGGCGCGGCCAAAGGAGGCCGAGCGGGGCCGAGCGAGGCTGTGTAGTGGAAACGCGGCATATGTCAGCGAGGTAGTTTGGCAATGAGTTCCATTCCTTTATAGCTCTATAAGTCACAGAAGATTTCAGAAGATGTGTCCTGGGTTTAGGTGCCAGTAGATGGCCTGATGTAGCTTGTCTAGTCCTATGGTCATGCTCGTCTCTTGTATAAACTATTTGATCATAAAAATACAGTGTTTTTTTGCTAAATTGGAAAAAAAATTGAAAAGTGATAACACGAGATTGCAGACGTTTCTCAACCGGAAGCCATGATAGGTTTCTATGCATAACTCCAATATGAGTGCGCTTCGAACAGTGGAGAGCTAGTCTGGCAGCCTTGTTTTGAGCTATTGTTTAACTCACTGCATGTTGATGCTGTACTGTACATTGTGGAATCATCAGCATACATTATTACACTGGACTTATTTAATACGTAAGGAAGGTCATTTGTGAATATAGAATACAACAAAGGCCCAAGCGAACTCTCCTGTGGGACCCCACACTGCAACACCTTACTTTCAGAAAAGCTCCCATTGAAAAAGACTTGCTTCCTTCTCCTAGTCAGGTAGCTCTCCATCCAACACATAGCAACAGAACCAAAGCCATAGCGTTTGAGTTTGTTCAGCAGCAGACTGTGATCGATTACATCGAAAGCTGTGCTAAAGTCTAACATGACAGCTCCTACAAGCCTCCTATCATCCGTGCTCTTGAACCAGTCGTCGGTCATTTGTGCAAGTGCTGTACTTGTAGAGTGACCATCTCTATAGGCATGTTGGTAATTCGTTGTCAGATTGTTACTTGAAAAGTAGTATTGAATTTGGGTGTATACTATTTTTTCTATGAATTGACTTAAAGGGCCCATGTCATGGCCATTTCCACTGATCATAATTACATTGTTGAGGTATACTAAAATAGATTTATACTGTGCAATTTTCCAAACTCACATTGGTTTCGCATACAGCATCTCTGTCAAGCATGTGTATTCAGCAGTATTCACTTTCTCCACTAAACGACTCGTTGGAGCTCTTGCCCCCCCCCTCCCTGTGAGCCTAGTGTGCTCCGATTGGTCAGCTCGGCCACTCTGTTCTGATTAGTCAACCACCAGAGAGGCTGCACCCATGTCTAAACGGCTGCTCTCAGCCGAACATCAGTCTTATCATGGCGTCGGTACAGCCGTATATTTTATATACATATATATATTTTTAACTGTTGTTATAGAAGAGTGTGACGGCCCCAGGGCCTTTGTCTTACGATGGGGTGGAGCTGAAGAGGCTAATCAGCGCGATCACGGACACCTGGCCGGAGCCGAGGTGCTAGCCAGCTGCCGGGAGTCACACGGCAGCCTCTCTCTCCCTCCAAGCAGCACAGCAATCCTCTTCCCTGACCAGTATCTCTGCATTTACCCACAATAAATGTGCCGTGGTTTTGTAAACTCGTGTATGTCTCCTTGTCTTTCCGTTGTGGCCTACGAGCCGGTCATAACAAAGAGTAAGTTATTTTTACCCGTTATAAACTACTACTGTTTGATGAGAAATCAAATCATGGTTTGCTATATATAGTATTTCCATTAAACTTTATTTTTAGAAATGTACAAAATGAACGTAAATATACATATATACCAGCGACGTGCAGTCAGTGGAGGCAGGGGAGGCAGAGCCTCACCTGTCATACTCCAATGTAACGGAAAAACAATTAAAGAAAAACTAAATAATAATAATAATAAAATGTCTCCACTGATCTTGTGTAAATGTGATTTCTGTATGATTCCAATCGCATTTTATAGTCAAAATCAGCAAATTTGCCGAGCTCCGCTACGGGAGCGATGAGAAGTGAGGCAAGCACGAGCACTGCCTCACGTAAGCCCACAGTAACTTGCTGGAGCGCGGGCACTAATTTAGCGGGGCCACTTATTTTGTGAGCGCGCTCAAGCCATTTACTGTGGGGTAACGCATTCTGAGGGGAGGCACAGATGAGCTCTGCCTCAATTCAGAATGTGTCACCCCACAGAAACTGGCTGGAAAGCGGGCCCTAAGCGCATGCCTGTTACCATCTCACTGTAGGTCACCAATGTGATGTTTGTAGATCCCTTTATTACATTTATCCTCGCCATCCATAGTCTCTAAATAACTTATTTCACGTATATATCATATTTAGGCTCGCTGGTCTTATCATACAACGGCAATGAAACAATTACATGGGGAGGCAGCCATAACCTCTGCCGCACTGAAGGGGGCGCACGTGAGCCCACAGGTTCTTGTTGCTACTGTTATTCTACCGCAAACAACAAACAAAACTTTTGAAACTACAGGAAGATACGGAGGACTTTTACAAAACAGTAATAGAGATTGTTGTCCAGAAGGATAGCATGGATTTATATTCATCTTCAAGTCAAGGTAAGACCACAACTGTAATTAAAATGGGATCTTACTTAGAAAGAACAATCCAATATTTAGATTTTGGGTATCCTTTTGTTGATCGGTCTGTTTAAAATTAATCATAGCATCAGACTAAAAAAGCTTTTGAAAATAACAGAATATTTCGATTAAGGTCAAAATAGGCTATAATATTTGTAAATCTGACTGAAAGAGTCAGTGCCTCACCAGCCATGAACCTCACCGCACGTCACTGATATATACACGGTATATCGTCAATCACTCCCCGTTGTCGGCATCTTGCCTATAGCAGCCGGGGCTTTTTAGGACGAGGCCTCAGTGTGGTAGTCCGGTCCCCGTCATGTATTGTCCGGCAGGATCTGGCTGGACGAAATCAAATGCAAATCACAAAATATTAGAGAAACTTAGTTGTTTTAGATTCGTTAGTAGTAGGAGTATCTAATCAATCTAATGAACAGCTTGCCAGCTAATATGCTAACCTAGCTTTGTTTACCTTGGTAGCTAACGTTAGCTCGGAGGAACGGCAACTATAATGTAGAGTAATAAAACTACTATGAACAAAAGCTAGTGGTTCATATTAGGCTAGCAATAACGTGTTTATAATTGCAATGTTATACGGGTAGTCTGCTACGTTCGGTCATACATTGTAACGGTCATGAATACATTGTTTTGCGCTAGCATACAGCTAGCCTCGAGCTATACATGCAGTATATGTACTGTCACAATGTACGGTAAATCACCCGGAGTATACTGTATGAGTATTCCGTGTGTGTGACTGCAGACATTCTCCTGCCATGACAAACATGTAAGGCCATCTGCTGACATTGTAGTTGATATATTTAAACGCTAGCAACGTAGCATCACAAAAATGTTTTTCCGACCAAACCTAGCTCTAGCTCTAGCTCCGTGTGTTAGATCGGTTGCATACACGCTACGCCAGCTATAATGTAATTACGTTTCGCGACTGACCGCACGGCAAATCACCCGGAGTATACTGTCAATAGGTATTTTGTGTGTGAATGCAGACATTCTCCTGCTATGAGATACATGTATGCAAGGCCATCTGCTGATATAGAGTTGATATATGGAAACTCTAGCAACTTAGTTAGCACAGTTAGCACTGTGTCAATGGCTTAGCAGTCCAACACAGTTTACACATTTAAACAGTCTTGTTTGATAAATACACAAATAACAATGCAAACTTACAGGTTGTGTACCCGGATCTTCCCCTGTTCCAAACGGTCCAAACAAGCTGTGCATATCCGGCCTCAAACTGGGCAATGTTTTGGAAGCTTTCGTCTGTGAAATGCCGGTTCTTCGAACCTCTGGAGGAACACGCCGCTGCTGGTGTGGCCATAGCTCTTCGGGATTGGTCCATTTAGTTCCGCATGACATCAGGCGGTACCCGGAACTAAATGGAAGACTCAAATGGGCAGTGACGTATCTCCAACGAGGCGTTTTGGGGAGGTATTTTCTGTGTTAGAGTTTTACTCGCTACAGGGTGTACTTTCAGGGTTTTGACTCTGCACACCGTTTACATGCATAAAAACCTTCATAACACACAAGGGGACGGGTAATAACCGGAAAAGCATGACATGGGAGCTTTAACACTGGGAGGAGACTTATAGGTCGACTATTGGAACCAGCAAAGGATTTTCTTTTATCCTTGGGTAATGGGATAACCTTGGCTTCCTTCCAGATCTCAGGGCACACGCCTTGCTCTAAACTTTTATTAAAAATGTGACTCAATGGCTTGGATATGTATTTGGCCGTCATTTTGAGCAGTTTACCATCCAAGTTGTCAATCCCAGGAGATTTATCATCGGACAGATGTAAAAGCATATTTTCAACATATTCTTCTGTAACATTGTGGAATTCAAACATGCACTGCTTTTCCCTCATGATACGATCTTTAATGATGTGATGTGACACTGTGTCCTCGACTGCACCCATGGCATTCCTCAGCTTGTCTACTTTATTTGTAAAATAATCATTAAAATGATGTGTACTGATCTACAGATCAGGGGAGAGTAGGTTTGAGTCCCACTGCAGTCAGGATTTTGTTGTGTCCCTGGGCAAGACACTTCACCCCAAATTGCTCCTGATGTCCACAGTATGGAATGTTTGTAAATCGCTTTGGATAAAAGCGTCTCACAAGTGACATGTATTGTAATGTAATATACTCATGCATGCAGAGATATGCATGATATGCTGACGTTTTGTTAGCATTCAGTTAGCATAGCATTAGCTGTCTCACCTCTGTCCAGATGACTCAATAGTTGTCAATAAACCTGTAGATTTGAGGGTCTTTATCCACCCGTTTGTAAACTTGACATGGACATTAATCAACTTTTTCGCACATACTTTATTGATTTCCAAGCAAAACCGCTGACAGATGATGGGAAACGCTGATATATATTGACGGCTGCTGCTGTTGCTAAGAGGCTATCCTCCACAGATGGCCACGAATGCACTGTGGTTTCTCATTACCTATTACTGTATATATGAATATTTGCAATTTTTACTCAACTATTACATTTTAGGGGATTAGGGTTGTCCTTCCTTTGGGTTCCTGTTCATGATGGGATGGAAGAAAATGAGAAGGTCAAAATAATCTCATGTAGGTATAAATGTTCTGCCATCTGGAGAGGATAAAACATAGACCTCAGGATTTTTTTGTGAGCAAACTGCACCAGCTATGGATTACAGGAATTAATGTTGCCATTTATTTTGAACTCAGCATTTATTAAAATGGTGGATAGGCTTTCCTGGAGGTCAGGAGATTCGGGATGAAGGAGGACAAGAGAATTATAATTATTTTTTTCCATTACCTGAAATTTGGATCCATGGGATGATTTAATCCACTTTCAGGTTCAAGGACGAACATAACAAACTGCACATAGGCAAAAGTGTGCATCTCCTCTGTTGAGAATCCTGCTGGATAATGCACGGGCATTGGATGATCGGCTGGACGTCCTCTATGCCCGCAGTTGTAACAGGAAATCAGGAGCAATATTGTGGTTGTTTTGCCAAAACATGGCAAAATCCTGGAATAACTATCAAACGCTGTTCAAACAGATGACTCTTTTGTAAAACAAGACAAAACAGAGGACTCTGGTGAGAAAAAAAGATAAAGGCTGTGTTTCAAAGTATGACAAAATGTAAGATCAGATGGGCTAGCATTTCAATGGAATTGTACCTTGTACGATTACATGTGACAAATTGAAGAGATGGACTAAATAATCTTGCATTGTGGTGCATACATAGAGCAACAACCTACTGTTTGAAATCAGCAAAACAAAGGAACTGATGGTTGATTTTATAAAAAAGCAGACACACCAATTTCTAGATGAATGCAGCAGAGGTGAAGCAGTTACTGTGAGATAATAACACATCTTCAACCTGGTTAGAAAAGTTGAGTAAAAGCTATTTTCTTTATGCTATTTACCGGGACCCACATTTGAATTTTTTCAAATATTATACATATACTATGCTTATCCAATGCTTTCGGAAAGTATCCCAAAGCCTTCCACCTTAAAAGCCCAGTCTGCTTAGCTTTTCCGGGTCTACGCCATTCCCCCAGGAAATGGGCCGGACGTTAAACCAAATATTTGTTGCCATCAAATAACATAACAACTTCCGTGCCAGTGTCATTTGGTCTAAAAATACTTTTTCCCAATGACTAACAGTGGGAAAGAGATGTCTGTTTATCAGAGTAAACAGTCATTCTTAGTTTAATCAACTACTCCGTACGACCATTAGAATAGTCATTTAAATCATAAGGTCCAAAAAGTTATAAAATGCGCCTTAATTTAGATTGGAGGCGGGGCTTAAGTGAAATACACATGCTCTATGGTCCTTGATTCAGAGAATGAACAGGTCCACAGTGCAATCAAAAACTAAAAGTGTGAACTCCTAATGAAGACACTTCTTCGTAATGGTACCTAACTTCACTTTATAGCCAACCCTACAAATGGGAAACAGACAACTAAACCCACACAAATAATACCATGTTGGCTGAGATATCTAAAATAAAATTTTTTATTTTAACAGCAGTTCAACTTTTACAGAAAAGGTTTAGTCTGGTTATTTTGATGCTCAATAACAACATTATTGATTGAAGTTGTAATGGCCTTGAAAGATTCATGATTCCTTAATGCATGATTACAATTGCCAAAATTACACTTCTCTATTCTAGTTTAATATTTGACTACATTTATCTTGCTTTTAGTGTTATTCTTTTTGCACTAGTTTAGTATTTATGGCATAAGAACATCCTGAAGGATTAATTAAGTTCTATCTCAGTTGATCTTATCCTACCCAACGGGATGCATGTTATCCCTTTTCCCGCCCCCCTTTCAAGTCTATCCGTGTATTGATTTTTGTATGATTGATTTGAGTCTGCTTGGAATATGTATTCATGCAGGGTTAGGACTGCTTTCATCAGACCTCCACCTGCTCTCAGGGCCGTCCCTCCCTACAGGCCGATCACGCAGACTGCGTGGGGCCTCACCTTGCGGAGGGGGCCTCACCTCGCGGAGGGGGCCTCAACTGAGCCGCAAATGCGGCGCACCTATGCGCTTATGCGGCGCAATTAGTGTGGCTCGGCACGGTTTCGCCACTGCGAGGCTCCACTAGCAGCATCCCCCCCAACCCCCGTTGACGCTCGTGAAACAGAGGGCCTCATCATTTAACTTTGCGTGGGGCCTCAAGTTGGCCAGGGACGGCCCTGCCTGCTCTGGTTGGAGTATTTTTCAGTTGGCATTCAGACTGTAAATAGCGGGCAGGGCAGCAACAATGTTTGAGGACATTACATTCTTTAGAGCAGCGGTTTTCAAAGTGTGAGGCGCGCCTCCCTGGGGGGGCGCCAGAGAGCTTCAGGGGAGGCGCAGCATGAGAAAAAAATAACGAGAACAAGATGAGTAAAGTGTCACTTGCACACTTTTGGCTGTCTGTGGAGACCGAGTTCCCCCACCTCGCCAAAAAGGTTGTAAAAGTGCTCATTCCCTTCACCTCCACCTACCTGTGTGAGTGCGGGTTTTCCGCATTGACTTTGATCAAAAGCAAGTACCGGTCAAGGCTGCAGCCAGAGGATGATCTGCGTTTATTCCTGTCTACATTGCATCCCCGCCAGAGTCCTGCACGGGTCTGATTTTCAAGACCCGCTCACGCCCCGCACCTGCAACGAGCAATACCACCCGCCCCACCACCCGCACATATTGCCAATTAGTTCCGCAAACCGACCCGACCCGTCGGCACAAGATCAGCAAACCGACCCGAACCCGCATATCCTAGGAGCACTGAAAACATGCAATTATTAACACACGCAGTTGCGTATTTGGCTCAAAAAGCGTGGGATGTTGGTTATTTTCTCCATCCAGGATGACACCAAAAGCCTCCTAGATGTTGGATTTCGCTCTTGAAGAGTTATTTACAATGCTGTATTCTCCGCTAGAGCTTCACCTCAGCCATTTCGAATGTGGCGCGCTCAGCAGCAGATTGATGCGGTGCAGAGGTTATGATTATGCGCGGTCCCGCGGGGAGAGGTCTGAGGAATCTTACCACCCGCGAATCACTTTTTTTGCGGGTCATCCGTCGGGTACCGACCCAATGCAGGACTCTGATCCCCGCAGGACTCTGATCCCCGCATCATCCACCTGTGCGCATCAAAGACGCAGACTCATTGTTCCCAGCACTAAAGTATGGGTGAGTATAATAAGGAGGCAAAGTTGATGTTCAGTGTGTTGCCGGGAGCATATAAGGATTCATCCACGATGTTGAAAATGTAAAAAATGTTTAAAACAAATATTTAAAACAAAAAGATAAAAAGGTTTTAAAAAGTTATTTTTTAATGTTTTTAGGAGGTGATGCTACTCAGCCAATCAAATCGGTGCTGTCAGTGAGTCAGCACGATAGATTCAAACACACAGAGACGAGACAAGAAGAGAGAAACAGTCGGAGTAACTTCAAATGGCGTGCTCAAAAAAGAGAAAGGTAGACAGCGAAAACAGAGCATTTAATGACATTTGCTCTTACTGGACCTCTTTGAAATGCAATTGAATAACCCTGCATTATAGCAACAACAACAATAATAATAATAATAATAATAATAGCAATAATAATTGGGAGGGGGGGCGCGGCTGTTCTCATGTTCTCTGAGGGGAGGCTCACCTTCCCAGACTTTGAAAACCCCTGCTTTAGAGAACTGATTCTCTTTCATATCATCATTATGCTCTGTGCAGCAGGGCTTCTGGCTGGACCATGGCCTACTTTTTGGGAAATCTCATGATTGTGTTGACGTTTTTGACACTTTCTTCTGTTGAGACACTGCAAGTCTCAGTGCAATTTTGTATTTTATGCTCCTCTGGCGTTGGACTGGCTTTTTCTTCCAAAACAGATTTCTCCATAGTGACCCATGGACACCCATGAGCCTTGGAACAAAGTGATAAGAACAAAGCTCTGTATCACTCAAAAGCTGGCAACCATGTCATATTCAAATTCTGTCTTCTAGAAATGTTTCAAAAGTTTGAATACTACTAAGTTGGTTTGGCAAATACACAATTAGGGGTAATTAAGGTAGGGAAACGTGTTTTGGGGTTATTTTCAAAAAAGTCCTGTGCCCTTTTTCGCTTGAAGACAAACTCGACTTGCTTTAGGTTGAAAAACATTAGAATAAAAATAATAATAGCACAGAAATATTAAATATTATTCAGAGAGAAATTCCCTCTAGACGGAACTTCGTGATTTTAGCCTTTGCAGACCATTTACATGCACACAAAGCTATATAAAACACTACAGGAGGGAAAACCCCAAAAAGCATGATGGGACCCTTTTAAACAAATTTAGTTTTTTTCTGGCAATACTGTTGCAGAAATATTAAGGGTTTATGCATTAGTAAAGTTAAACAGTTTGTACTCTGCACTCATAAAAACGATTCAAGCCCTTCTTAGACTTGACACAATAAACACATGTTCGCTTTATTAAATATTTTTATTTAAGAAATAAACCTAAGTATAGTTCATTAGTGTAACACAAATTACATTAATCAATTCACTTATTAAATGTATTTAGGACAGATCAACTCAAAATGAATTGTTTTCATCTGGGGACCGCCCCTTTGCACATCCCCTTTGCACATGCGCAACATCCGTTCTGTCTTTTACCGCCTTTTGTCTGACACTGACTGTGGAAACTGACTGTGGAAAGTCTATTCTTTGGTAAGTATTTATTTTAGTAGTTTCTTAGTAGTGTTTAGTAGTTTAGAACGTACCCTGTTTCCAAGTAATGCCTTTTCATAATATCAACAAGAATATTTGAAACCACCGTGTTATGTTTTGCTTTTTAGTTGGGTCTAAACGGCAAGCTAGCTATAGCTAGCCAGATAACTGGTAGCTAGAAGCTAGCTTGCTACATGTGGGTAGCATTGAATACCTGCTGGATAATGGAGATCAGTAGATTGTATTATATTAGATTTAATGTTATTGTCATTGAACACAGTAGGACTACACCAAAATTCAGTTTATATCCAACCAAAAAAATGCAAAGAGTAATTCAAGTGCATGAGGTAACAGTATAGGGGCAGAGCATGCATGCCCCTGCAAGCACCGCCATTTTCTATCATAAAGCTCTGCAGGTCTGTCCACCTCTCCTGGCCTTAGTGCAGGCAGGCAGAGGAGGACAGGTGAAGCCACTCGTTTCTGTAGGAGTTCAGTTGAGTTTAGGCACTGGTCTTTTTTTTACTGCCAAATATTTAATATAAATAATGAGATAATATATGTGCTGAATCTTTTATGGGTAACCTCACTCACAAGCAGGCACCCACAATTGTGCAGAAACGTAGGCCTAAGTTACTTTTTTTATTCCATTTGACTTCTCAGAGTAGTTTTAATGCTGCATACTTTTTGCTCGTACTTGAGGTAAACCTTTAGAAAAAGAGTCATCACTTTGGGTGATGGGTGATGGTTTGGGTTAGATTTGGGTGATTCTACCGCAGCCCCCTATATCGTCTCCACACTTAACACAACGGCTAATGCTAAAGCTAACGCAGAACTCCAACTTGTAATAAAGCTAAAGAGGCAGGAGCTAATTTATACAGAAGTATTTACAGCGTACAGTGCAGCGGGCTCCAGTGTGTCTTCTGTTCTGTGAAAATGTTAATAACAGTAGCACACGGTTTAACGTGCTTTAAAACTAATACTAGTAGGCTACTTTAGTACCCCCCCCCCCCCATCTCTGTTGTAATGTTAATATTCAAACTAACTAGGGATGCATGCGATGTTTTACTATGTAACATGTAATAGTAGCATTTATACTGACTGGGGCAGCCTTGTCCGTTTAAGACAGAGACGGGGGGATACGTGTGTGGCGCGTGCATGTGTAGAGCGAGTGAGAGGTAAGTTGAGCGAGCCGTAGTACGTTTCTGGAAGTTAACGGGAGTAGCAGCAGTATAACAAAGTCATAAATATAAAATACGGCCTCCGAAGAACATTGAATGATGTATTTCATACTGATCCTGCAGACACCCACTACACGGGGCGGAAGTCCTGCAGCATGCGCGTCCCCCCTGCAGCACGCGCGTCCCCCCTGCAGCGGCAGAGCCCCCCCCCCCCTCCAAATGACTTTAAAGTTACGGCAGACCCACAGTTACTCTACCCACTGAAGCACACGCACACTGCTTGCTTTCTTGCTGGACTTACTAGCTTTTCAGACCCTCTTAGCGACTTTATTTCTAAAAAGCGACTAGCGAAAAATCTAGCGAGTTATTGAGATCATCAGGGGGAAAGTGGGAAATCTACACCAATCTATTATATTGTAATTTATTCCTTCGCTGTTCACTCAGCGGGGTCTCAGCACCGCGTCTCCCCCTCTGGCGCTGTGCGAACACAGGCACGAGTGAGATTGAGTTACTATGGTTACAGTTACGCTATTTCTCTGAAACTGTTCAACACAAACAAAAACTGACCTGATCCAATTCAAACGGTGTCATTACTACAGAGATGCGGTATGTTCTTAGGTAATTACAGTGGAACTATATGCTTAATTTAACAACATAAACACCTAGCATAATTATAGTATAAATGTGTATGTTTGTATGTGTTGACCGTTTTTATTATTGTCCATAATGATTAATAGCTCCACAATCGCAATTTGAATTTGCCAATTATCCTACATCCCAATGTGGTAGTAATTCTGATAAACAAGTAACACATTGTTGTATTTTGTTTGTCAATAATATTTTTAAGGTGAATGCAGAGTCCTTGCGCATCACCACCAAGCCACTGCAATCGAAGTTCATGTATCAGCTTGACCACTTTTCCGACAAGCTGCTACAAATCTTCACCAGCAAAGCAGGAGTGAAGGGGGAAAAGATGAAGGAAGCCCTTGCAATCACAGAATCGGTTAGTACAAATGCATTTTTCTTCAGATACCATGTCCTGCTTAGGGACATTTCGACTGATACAACCTTTCTAGTCTTCAGACAACCGCTCTGTCGCACCCACATTAACTAAATTCTGTCTTGATTTGTCGACCCTGCTTTAGTGTGACAACATCAACACCAGGAGGGAGTGCATCCTGAGAAGCCTTGTAATATACCTAAAGGAAGATCCAGACTCGTTCTTCAAGGAGTATCTGGTAAGTTTATACAATATTTTTCCCATGTAGCGTTGAACAGTGTTACCCTAACTTATTAATACCATGGCATATATTTATAATGAGAAAATCCTATGGCACACCACCATCCATACCCAAGGCTAGGTGTCTATAATGTCAACTTCTCACTTGCGTGTATTACTTAAGTATCAATAAATAAATAAATGTAAAAATAAATAAGAAAATAAATAAATAAATATAGATATTAATGAATAAATAAATGTATACATTAATTAAGGGATGAATAATTATATACATAAATAAAATAATAAATAAATGCTGAAATAAATACATTTAAGCATAAATAAATGTAGAAATAAGTAGGTAAATGCATAAATAAATAAGGCAATAAATAAAGTATCAATTAATACAGAAATAAATGCTGAAATAAATAAATTCTCGAATAAATAAATGTTGAAATACATATAGACATAAGTAGGTAAATGGATTAATAAATACAGAAATACATGTTTAAATTATTACAGGAATAAATAAATAAAATAATAAATAGATTCTGAAATAAATACAGAAATAAATAAATACATGAATAAAATAATAAATAGGTAAATGTATGAATAAATAAGTAAAAGTTGATAAACAAACAGGACATACATGGATAACTATCTTTATTAGATTTAATTTATTTCTACATTTTTGTACAACTATTTATTTCTGTATTTTAGGCTCTGTATGTTGATAAGGTTGGAGGTCCTTATCTCAGTTTAAAGCCGTATTGGTCAATTAGGCGAGCCAGACAGAAGCAAATCTGCTTCTCTAAACTGCAGTAGATGGTTTAAGAATGCTTATTTATATTTTCATACAGTTTTCTGTTTGTGGGGTTCAGCTTTTTACTTAACATAAGTGTTGTGTGTTTGTGTTGTTTTTCAGGCCTCCGCGCTGACGATGCAGAGAGGGACATTTCCAACACAGTCATGGGGATTTACACGATCCGAAGAAACGGGGATGGGGGGCCAGAGGACGTGGGAATTGTTATCGAAGGCATTAAAGTCATGGAAAACGTAGGCAGCGTCATTGTGGGACTCATCATGCTCTTGGGGCTCATGTATGCCCTTGATCTCAGCTTCCCGGACAACTTGAAGTACACCTTCGAGTTTCTACAGAAGGTCGTAATGAACTTGGATGGGCACAAGCTGAATGCAAAAATACAGCAGCTGAAAATCAAGCTGTTTGCATAAGAGGTGAACAACATGTGAACAAGTGTATTGTCAAGTTTCCTTAACAAATATTTTGCTTTTTTGCTTTTTTTGTAATTGTAGGTTCAAAGCAAATGGCTACACTACACTTATTCAATTATCAAATATACTGTAGGGTTTGTGCAGTGCATTCTTTATAAAAACCACCCAATGATATTCCCTGTTTGGAGAGCAGTGCAAAGCCTCCACCTTTAATAGTGTCTTTGTTGTTTGTGGCACTGGGAGATCTAGAATAGCTTGGTGTTCACTTTTCACCAGTTTCGGCACTGTTACGAGAGTGCTATTTGCACCACTCTTAAATTGTTCTTTAAAAAAAATATTTGTACATCTTGCTCTGTGTATTCAAGTAAAGTTAATATTGAGCTGTGTATATAAATATTGATGTTGAATTGAGGATTACTGTCACCTTCCTCATCCATGATTGGTGTTATTATTATTTTTCTGAGTTGCTTTTATCTCCTGCTCAGTCTGTTTACTGATATGTTTTATAAAAAAAGAAATGCAGACAGACAAATAACTCTGATTGACAGAGAGCTGTGACACTCTGTTTACACAAGTAAAGGTGAGGATTGGCTATCCACCTCAAGGTGTAATTGTTATCTGAGAATTTTCAATAAAAATATCTCAACCAGGTTTTGTCTCATGAGTGTCTTAATGGGGGATAAAGTGAAAAATAATTTTATTTTACGTTATTTCTTTACCAATTAATTATATTAGTTTGAGTTGGACAAATGTAAATTCATTTAATTTACGTGACGTGATAATTTTATTTCAGCTGTATTTGATAAAAATGAGTTGGACAAATGTAAATTAATTTAATTTACTTAACGTAATAATTTCATTTCAGCTGTATTTGATCAAAATGAGTTGGACTAACTCAATTCAATTTTATTAAATGGATGTTCTTAGTTTCAGTTGGGGCTACGCATATTTATTGGATGGAAATCCTGCCCACAATTGAATTGAGTTCATCCAATGAGTTATTTTTTTGAGTGTGTGTTATTTTTTAAATATTAGAATTCATAGCTAAATTGGCAAGCTAGAGTAATTTGGCAGAACATTTGTAGGAAGAAAGCCACAGTTAAAGTCTCTCTATGTAAAACCAGCCCCAGGTGTGTGTGGGTGTGTGGAGGTTTTATTCTCCAAACTACACATCTATATGGACAATAAGGCACAAACACACTTACATCCCACACGGCACCTAATAAACAGTAGAATAAAGAAAGCATGTCCTCTAAATTAACAAACCAATACCATTCACAAAAAAAGTGATGGTGTCTCGACAGAAACTGATGAACCCAAATGCACGACCCAGAGACAAAGTCTTGAATGTAATAAAAAAAAGTGTATTTATTTTCACAAATCAGGTAATCCCTCTTAACAGAGTAGGTAGTGGAAATAACAAAAGGCGCTCATAAGGAGGAAAAAACTAAACGTAACAAAAAGAGGACTTAAACACTTAAGCCTATAAAATAAACAAAACAACAAAACCTGACATGAGAGAAAAGCGATCATTTCTGAGCTGAGGCTTGGCACGGCCATTCGGGGAAACAAACAAGACGAGCTGACACAGGACAGGGGAGAGACATGACTATTTAAACAAGAGGTGAGTGGGCACAGGTGGAAACAATCAGGGGCGGGGCAGACACTGATGAAGGCGGGAAAACACACAAGGGGAGGAAGAAACAGGGCCTGAAATGAAAGACAAGAGGTAAATACAAAATAAAACAGGAAATGACAGACAAAATACATAAACAAAACGAACACATTTGACGAGACACAACAGATGGCAAACATAAAAGTTATGTTTTTTTAATGAAGTAGAACTGCAGAGGGAAGAAATTATTGAGGTTGTTTACTGTGTTCCCGTTTTTAATTAAGCTAGCCAGACGCAGTGTAGGGTGGAGAATGTGCTCCATTCAGTGGAACGGATCTCTCGGCCATGATGAATGAGCTGTCATCTCCAATTGTTGCCGATCCTCTGTCTCTTTGACACCCAGCGATTCTGTGCTACAGCTACATATGGTCAGGAGGTCAAAGGTCACACCAGTATGCTAATGTGGGTACAGGTACACAGCCAAACAACTTCCAGTCACTAGAGCTTTGCCACAGCGCTTTATACCTTAAAGTGGACCTATCATGCTATATTTGAATAATATATTGTAGGGCCATACCTATATAAGGTATATTTATACGTTTTCTTTTTCAAAATACCAAACAGATCATGCATTTTAGCCATGCCTCATTTCGCTCTATTTTGCTGTCCTCCACCCTGTCTTTGCATGCGCTGCAGCTGACCACGCCCCCCTGCAAAGGAGGGGGCCGAGTTACGAGCGTCATGTTACCATGCTATTACCATGCCACGGCAACCTCTCATTCCCCTGATAGGTCAGCTCCGCCGTCCTGACGTCAGAGGAATGTTCAAATCTGGATAAATTTTTATCAGATCCGTTGCAGCCCCGTTCTTAGAGATTTGGGTATGGAGGAAAATAGAGAGGGTTGTGTTTTCTGACACTTTGTGAGTTCCCTGGAACCCCGGGGACACATATTCATGTATAAAAGACGTACAAAAGTGCATTTTGCATGATAGGTCCCCTTTAAAATATGGCAGAAAGAAACAGCTTACCGACTCTTACTGAAGTACAATATGAATTTTTTTCTACGTCAGATGATCATACTTGCAAATTGCGGTAACAATCACCACTTTCAGCATCAAACATGCAATTCACGTACATCTTTTGGACACAAAGATGTTTTTAAAAATAAGGTTATTGGATTGTCCAAAGAATAGTGTTGTGTTTGCTTTGACGACCTCTAGACCTTAGCGAAGATGTCTATCAAAACAGACATTTTGAGAAGATGGACCTCTAGATAGTGGCTGTAGCAATTTGAATACAACATGGACCCTATGGCGGTAATGGAATTTTTGTTTTCAAAATCTTAGGTCATGGGCATAGTAAATGCTAAATATACTATTTTTCTAGTCTTTGCGACCACTTAAAGGTGGGGTAGGTAATTTTGGAGAAACCAGCTCGAGATCGCTAGAATTTGAAAATACACAACCGGAAAAAATCTGCCACTCCTCCAACATAACACACACGAACGCGCACATGACCAATGAGGGCACGAGATAAGTTTGTGCACAGATGGAAGGCCGACAGGCAGGTAGGCCATCCAGTTATTTTAGCCGGGCCGGCTAAAATGATTGGTCGTACTTTTTACAGTACTACGGCTTCCACAGATGACATTTTTTTATGGATTTTTTGTCAAAGCACTTAAGATATTCATTGCTATCGGGATGTTAAGAGCTTTCCATGGAATATAACAAAAGGTGTATCTCAAGCCGGTTTCTCAAACTTACCTACCCCACCTTTAAAGCCATTACACAACACTAATCAGCATTCACCTATACATTCGTACACTGTTGGCATGGTAAAAGCCAAAAAATATACAAAACTAATTTGTTTTAATTTCAGAGGATGAGCATTGTAGTGTTCTCATGCAGTGTGTTGAAACTCCGATGTAAACACTGAGTTAAACCGCAGCCAATGAAGACAGAGTTGTAGTAGGTTTGACCGTTTACTGTCACAATTCTTCAAAGACATGGCGGTGAAAACTGTAAATAAACACAATACATTGTTCTTAATGTAAATACAAACTTAAATTGCTTTCCTGCATTCTTTACAGTGTTTAATATAGTTGTAAATAAATCGTTTTTAAACAAACTAATCAATGATCTTTTAAACAATATTCTTCCTAATAAATGATCTTTCACATGAAATAGGTCAAATAGACGAACTTACAGCATTGCCTCTAGGCTGTTCCTTGTGGATGGAAGCAGATTACATTTGGAGAAATACACTCTCTGACCATGCCGTTTCTCTAACGCTAAACCGGAAGTGGCGATGCCGCATGTCCACACCAAGCCCCCAGGAAGTGCGCCGGACTCAGATGAAAATATTCGTGCTGGCCAAACGGCGGTACTACACTTCCTTTTGGTTGCCAGGCCCGGAAACACTTTTTCCCATTGACTTGGGGAAAGAGTGGTCTGTAAATCGTTGGATAATTTTTTTTAAACTAAATAAACTACCCAGTATGAACACTTGTATAGCCCTTATTAAAAACATTCGTTCCTCAAGTTGTAAAAATGTGCTAATAACGTTATTCTGAGAGTTATTTCCCTCTGCATTATGAACGCGCATCTAACCCACGGGACCGCGCCGCCCGGCACGTTCATGTTACGTGTTCAGCACTAGTACATGCGTTTATCTTTACCCATGGATGTACAATAAGAACGGACCCATATCGCCTTACTGCCAGCCCACGGAGCTGTAATAATGGATATATTGCACATGTTTGCTGTAATTCATCATTTGTAAAATATTATACTACATGGGCTGTATGATTAAATCTTGTACCGTAAATGTTGTATTAAATAAAGTTAATATTACCGACGTAGATTAACGTCCCTGTAGCTTCTTATTGCACTAAGAAGCTTATTGCACTGTATATATATATATATATATATATATATATATATATATATACAGTGCAATAATTCTTTCATGCTAAATGAAGCTCTGTTGCTTGGATATCACTAGATCCTGTTACAGCGTAATATAAAAGTACATAACGATTGATGTGTAAATTAGCATAATTACTAGCTAACCGCTAGCTGCTAACTGCCGCCTCGTTAATATCAAATCTATCATAATAACAAACCATTACCATGCTGTCATGAACGTGCGGTGCTGTTACGTGTACGCAAATTGACGTGCTTGATGTGAACGAGCATTTTGGGGGGCATGGTTAAAGTTGCACATGCGCTATGAGCGCACATACGGGTACTTCTCAGGCATGCCGGGTAATCTGTGACGTTTTGCTCTCTCAAAAGTTGGGCCATTTTATCATCATGCGCGAATGAGCAACTCTCATAGGAATGAATGAGGCCCCGCCTCCCACGCTGTATCCAGTTCTTATTATACATCCATGGTCCACACACTGCTTCCCCGCAGCGAGGCCCCCCCCGCCTGTTGATAGTTCACGAGCGTCAAGCTCCTCAACCCAACCCCCCCCCGTTGATAATTCTCGATCGTTAGCACGCTGATAACAATAAAAAATGTTAATGGCACTTCATATCAAAAAGGTTGCCGACCCCTGCACCAGACCATCTTTCAATGAAATCCTCAGATACTCGCCCCGCCCCCTTACTGTGTATCGCTCACTGATTGGACGATGCAGCGCATGCAATGATCTGATGCTTCTTGACATGAGAGCAGTTTCCCAGCGGAGTGAAGAAAACACATGAAACTCACGGGACTCACTCCTCAGTTTATACCGTGTTTTGTTTAAATTAATGTATCATTCAGTTACAAATATGTGATATATCTGAACAACAAAGTGGTAAAAAATCATTTTATTCATTTATTGGAAACATTTTCATGATCGCTTTTTCGTTTTACATTTTCATTTATTGTCATTTCCATTCAGTCAGTCATTAAGTGCTATTTAAAATGTTAATTTGCTACATATCCACACAAACAAACAAAGTGTGCAATCCAATGAATCTAACTGGGTTTTGATAGATAACATATCTCTTTTTCTTCTCTCAATTATTTTATTTCTATTGTGCACTCTAATCAATATTAATCAAACTAATGTACGTTTATACATTTTAAGAATGGCGTTTATCTTTTTTGAGAATGAGTTCTTATTTTATTTATTTGGGTCTACAACAGATGATACAAATGTTTGTGTCAGTAAATGTGTACTAACAGAGGCGGGGGTGTTTGGGAAAATAACGGGGACAGAGCTTCAGAGGTCAGACGATCAGCTGTGCAGCGTCATCACAAACGGACGTCGCTTCACGTGACACTCCGGAGGAAAGGACGTCCCATTGCTCTTAAAACTCATTTCCCTGCTTCTCGTGGTTTCCTTGCGTCTCTCCATGCTTCCCTGGTGGGAGGGACTAAACGCAGGGAAACGATGCAAGTGAGGGACGCAAGGAATCCATTTAACCGAAGTGAAACGCAGCCCATGCCGTTTCTCTAACGCTAAACCGGAAGTGGCGATGCCGCAAATCGGAAGTGACGCTAAGAACAGCGAACTTAAAGATAACATGACCATTAGCACTCCTAGTGGTGACTTTATGAACTGCAAACAAATTATAACATAAAATGCCTTTAAAGGTGGGGTAGGTAAGTTTGAGAAACCGGCTCGAGATACACTTTTTGTTATATTCCATGGAATGCTCTTAACATCCCGATAGCAATGAATATCTGAAGTGCTTTGACAAAAAATCCATTGAAAAATTGCATCTGTGGAAGCCGTAGTACTGTTAAAAAGCACGACCAATCATTTTAGCCGGCTCGGCTAAATTAACTGGATGGCCTACCTGCCTGTCAGCCTTCCATCTGTGCACAAACTTATCTCGTGCCCTCATTGGTCATGTGCGTGTTCGTGTGTGTTGGAGGAGGGGCTCTGTAAGGAAGTGGCAGATTTTCTCCGGTTGTGTATTTTCAAATTCTAGCGCAGTCGAGCTGGTTTCTCCGAAATTACCTACCCCACCTTTAAGGCAGCACAAGCATCATCAGGAAATACAATTTTAAGCATCAGTTTGCACTACTTTAAAGCAGATGTGTGTCTCTGTAGTTGGTGTAAAGAAGTGGAATTCTTTGCCGAATAATTTAAAGGGCTGTAAGAACATTTTTATGTTTGAGAACATGTATAAAGAAAGCGTAATTAGACAGTATGAAGTTGACTTTTGATTGTGTTCTGGTTTTATGTTTCAGTATTTGTAAGCAACTGTGACTCAGAGCCGTATAATAGAAGAGTTACGACATCTCCGTTGGACCAGTTTTGGACCAGTTTTTTTACAGCAATGGCGGATCGTGGAGCCGTCAATAGTTCCCCGGAAGTTAGCTTGCCGCTGACTTCCGGGGAACTATTGCGGCCAGCAACACAGTAGAGTTGCATCATAATAGACCGTTCGTGATGGACTTTTAAAGGTAAGAAGACGTTTAAAGATTTATATTGCGGATATTATCAGCACATCTGAGTCAAATGAACATGTGTATTAAAGGATGTTAGTGGATTATCCCTAAATCAGTAGATTTAGGGAACGTTTACAGATAACAGATTAGGCTAGGATACCGGATAAAGTTAGCAACACACGTTAACCATGAACAGCCTATTAATCCGTTCTCCTAATGTTATTTCATCCAACGTTGTGGAATTAGAGAAAAAGGGCTTCTAAACGTGATTTTTTTGTGGGGTGGAGGAATATAATATTAGTTAAATATAACATTGGGGCACGTGTGATTGTAATGAGTGGAGGTGGAGAAATTACGATCTCCATTTTGGAGTAGACCTACAAGCTAGTATAATAAAGTTAACGTTACACAATAATAAGGAAGAGAGCTATTTGATATTAATTTAGAGTGCATATTTGAGACTTCCAAACAGTAAACAAAAACGTAATTTATGAATGTTTTTAGTGTATTCTGTTGATTATTACCTGTCTGTATTATGTTGCAGCTCAGCTGATTTTGAAATGATGGCAAAGTGAGAGTGAAAACACAAGGTAAATTTAATACTACTGTTGTATATAAGTAAGCATACTAAACATGTATTCTATCACTGTATTATATAAGTAATCTTGTTAGTGTATATTAGTAACCTACTGTATGGCAGGTGGAGGGGCAGTGATGTTACATGTGGAGGACTTACTAGACATGTATACACTCATTACCAGAGATGGGGTCGTTACTAAAAAAAAGTAATATATTACATATTACATATTACTTTAAAAAAAAGTAATATATTACACTACTTCGTTACTCTCTACATAAAGTAACTCGTTACTTTACTCGCAGGGCCGGCCCGCCCCTCCCTACAGGCAGATCACGCAGACTGCTAAAGTTTCAAATGTTCTCTTTAGTTCAGTTTCCATTGTCGCATAAGACTGATCCAGATAGCTCTGACCATGGCTGTCCTCTGTCTCCTGCTATCTGTATTTTGCGCAGTATATCTCTGAACGATGCGATGGTGATTCCACTGTGCAAATGGGCAACATTACCTCTACTATGAAGGATGCTACAAGCCTGTCCATCTCTGCTTTGGTTACCGGTCCTCCAAATTCTAATTTGTGCCGCTTCAGAGTCGGCGGCGGCGCACTCACAACATCCTCACTCTGGGTTTGGGGGTCCGGTCCTTAGCTATTAGCTTCACCTTAGCATGTGTTCTTTGCAGGTGTTTGTTGAGGTTTGACGTGGTGTTTACAGCAGTGGATAACAGCTTCTGGCCTGGACACAGTTTGCACCTCACCGTCACATTCCTGTCTATTCTTCGGACGAACTCAAAATAATGGGCATACCTCCACCCCTCGAAAGTTATCGCTGACTCAGCCATGTTTATGCAGAACTGCACGCGGAGATGTGGACGCGCAAGTCGCGCAGATTACGTACATATAAACCTGCGGCGGAAACCCCTCTTGTCTGTCAGTGTGATGACTGATTTTATAAAAGTAACGAAGTAACGCGTGTCGGGGCAATGTTAGTAACTGTAGTGTGGTTACTGAATTATAAAAGTAACGCGTTACACTACTCTGTTACCGACAAAAGTAATATTATTACAGTAACACGTTACACCCAACTCTGCTCATTGCATACTGTACGTAAAATACGACCAAGAATGTGAGACAACTTTATACAAATTCATATCACATCCATTACTGATGCCATTTGTCATACTTTGTTAAACTCACAAATAATAAAGTTCCATAACTTCAGTTGGAAACAAAGACCACACCTTATCTCCCCAAGGCAATTTCCCATCCAATAGATGTGCTATATAGGTGTGTATAACCCTTTCTCCTGTCTGTTCCTCCCTCTTTCAGCACAAGAACCAGAGGGGGATTCAATAGAGCCTGAATACCTGCACTGAGACCCTCACCCTGCACCCTGAGTCTCAACTCTCAGAGTTTTTCAAGCCTTTCCCTGTTATTTGTATTAAACCAAACATTAAGCTTCCAAATGGTGTGGTCTTCGTTTTGTGAAAAAGTGCAAATGCAGTGTTTGAATATGATTACCTCACATATTTTGTTGCGGCTGTCTGTTTTGATTGTTAAATTGCTCCTGCTGACTTGAGCTAGCCATTTTTTCCTCCTCTCTGTGTCAGTGGGGAAGCCGTACATTCTGATTCTTACTCCTTTCTCTGAGCGATTGGATCATCCCCAGGCAGCACAGCAAACCATGGTGGAGACTATATGCCAGGACAACACGGAGGAAAAGGCACAGACAAACTGCATGACATGCTATTCAATGTTTATTGAATTCCATGTATTTACAATGGATGTTCCTAAAACAACACTTTTAACGTCATAATCATGTTGCTGCTAGTCCATTGATAGTCACCTGTTGGTCTCCTGTCCTTTCTGAAAGTCATAAAGAGTACATTAGTCATTTAGATTACTTATGTCCTCAAGTACCATGGGATTACTGAAACCACCATGAATTAAAACAATTGTAGAAATTAATCTAATCTAAATTTTTGAAGCATTCCTTACCATCCCCTCCCTCTAAATATATCAATAAACATTAGGAAGTGATGCTCCTGACTACCATACCTGTTTAAGAAGATAATATTTGTTTTAAATAATTCAAAGCAATACACAACAGCAACAGGCTCTGTAACCAAGGCAACAGCCTAACATGTATATGTTAACAAGTAAACTAGCTGTTCACACTTCCTAATATTATCCATAAATATTAGCAGATTCTATTTTATTTTTAAAACATATTGATGTAAATACATACACATATCGGTGTGTTGTATACATATTGCAAATCAAGACCTTTATTCACTACTTATTACCAAAAATCGTAGTTCTATCTCCGGTAATCATGCATTCATATGTCCCGCCACGAACTTCCGGGGAACTATAGAGTGGCGAAGTCACGCCCACTTACTTCCGGGTAATGGGACCTTATTTCGGAAAAATTATGCATTGAAGTCAATGGGGAGAGAAAACTTATCTTTCGATCCCGTTTGAATTGTGCCATGAATTACACATATGATGTTTGTCAATCTTAAAAAATCATTTCCATGTCAAAAAAGTCACAGTTTGTCGTAAAACTGTTGAAATATAAGACTATGAAAAATACGTAACTAGAAAGACTACAAATCCCAGAGTCGCGTAAGTGATGTCACAATTGAGACACTACGATATACGTATAATACCGTATATATACGATCAGCGCCATATAGATAGAATCTATCTATATGGCGCTGGCTAAGATAAGATAACTTTCACAAGATGCCTGTGTGCTTAGTACCAGGTTGTTACAATGGGTCTTGCTCGTTCTTTTGCTTCCCGTCTGATGAAAGAGGAGTGTGTGGATCAAGCTAGCTAGTAGCTAGCACGTTAGTTAGCATTACAGCCTTGTCATTTTTATTAGCCTTAACATGAAGTAACATTAAGTAACCCAAAATGTTAAACAGTAAGAGTAGTCATATTTCGTGAACCCTTTGAAGAGTACTGTCACCGGTGTGATCATTCTATAATACACAATTTAAGCCCGGGGGAGAAATGCTAACGCTAACGCTAGCGATCTTCTCTACTTCATGCTATCTGCACAAATGGTTGACATTAAACATTAAAACGACCAGGCAGTTCAGAGAGAATCAAAGGAAGGCAGGCAGGCAGCTTTGCATGACATTCTTCAGGACGTGTTTCATTGTGGTGATAGTGAGTAGTCAATCGTTTTGTTGACAAGACAGTAGTGACGGCCATCTTGGTGACGTGTGTTGTTGTGCGAGACCAGAGATGTAGTTCATTGAGCGTTTCACACAAACAAATGTGTTACTTCACAGTTTTACGACACATTTTTTTTTTTTTGACTTGCAAAATTATCTTTTAAATTGACAAACAACATATGTGTAATTCGTGGCACAATTCAAACGGGATCGAAAGATAATCTTTCTCTCTCCATTGACTTCAATACATAATTTTTCCGAAATAAGGTCCCATGGAGGTCCACCGGAAGGGGAGGGACTTCGCCACTCTATTGACTCTCCCTGAACCACGTGACGATCAAGCATTTTGGACTTCCGCTGTCATAACTCTCTCTCTATATGGCGCTGCTGTGACTGAAAGAATGTTGCTTTTATTTTACTTTTTTATGGTTATTTCATGGGGCAGGTAAAATAAGATTTTCTTCTCCCTGCTCCTTTCCACCATGCGCCACCATAAAAAAACTAGTATAAGTGTACATGTTTTGCAAAGTGTACATGTTTTGTTTTAAAATAACTGCCATGTGTGGAATAAACAAATAAATAAATAAATATAAGAACTGCATTTATATTGTGCTTCCTCTAGTCCAGGGGTCGGCAACCTTTTTGATATGAAGTGCCATTTAAAATTATCAGCGTGCCAACGATCGAGAATTATCAACGGGGGGGGGGGGGTGTTGAGGATGTTGAGGAGCTTGACGCTCGTGATCTATCAACAGGAGGGCGGGGGGGCCTCGCTGCGGGGAAGCAGTGTGTGGACCTGTCAGCGCAACTTACATGATACCGAATTTAACAAACACATTTAAATAATTGGTTTAAACGGCATAATAATAAGGACGATCGTCCGTTCTGTGATTCTCCAGAACACACATGTTATGATATTAGGGTCATGCAGAGTGAGATGAGATCGCTGTCCCTTTAAGAGAGAGAGAGAGGGGTGTGGCGTGTGCGTGTGAGTATGTTTCTGGAAGTGAAACGAGGCAGCAGAAAAACAGAGGTCTGTGATGTATTTTGTGAAACAGAAGAACAGCTAAATAAATGCAACGGCCTCTCAAGAAGAGCTCGCCTCTCTCCAGTCATTTAAGCTAAAGTGGGTTATTGAACCTGAAGCTCGTTGCTTCTGCCCTCCTCGACTACGGTCTGGGAGCCGACAGGAAAGTTCAACACACAGATGGCCAGTCCGCCCCTTTGTAGCATATTATTTCAATGAGAGATGAGCAGATCGCCACTGGGCTTTCAACTAAAGACACACACAGCCACGCAAAAACTGCGACATTTGTAAAGCTCCTTATGGGTACTGCAATTTGTGAAGTGCTTTCTTCCGTGGTGAAACGATCAGCACTGCACCACGGAGGAAAGCGGCAGAAAGTCACCTGGAGTTAAAGAGAGCGGGGCTGCGTTGCGTGCATGGCTTCCTTCTGCAGGTAACGGGGAGACGCGCTCTGGCGGCGGTCTCGTTCAGGATCCGAAAATACAATTTAAATATTTTGCACACTTATTCGACTTATTCCTAGTGTGCCACTGGCTACGGTGCCGCGTGCCAATGCTGGCACGCGTGCCAGGGGTTGCCGACCCCTGCTCTAGTCTTTACAATTATTCAAGGCTGCCATGCTAGGTGCCACCTGCTTAAGGAAGCTAACATTCACACACATACACACACTGTCGACTATGCCATTGTAAGCATTTTATGGTTAAGTATCTGGCCAAAGAATACATCGACATGTTTACAGCAATGACGGCCGCACTTCCCAGCTACAGTCGCCCCTTCATAACCACAGTTGCCCCTTTGGTAGATGCTGGCATTAAAAAATACAAAGCGCCATTATCTGTCATCAGTACACTCATTTTGCTATGCCATTATAAGATGTTCAATATGTTGCTCAAAGACACTTCGACACGTTGAGCGCAGGGGCTCGGGATCATACTGTACACCTAACCCAGGGGTCTGCAACTTTTTGACCAAAAGAGCCATTTTGCCCCCTTTTCCAACTATTTGTTTTGTCTGGAGCCGCAAAACATATTTGATAGCTTATAAAGTTGTATTTATTGTTATATCATAGACAAAAACTACAGTTTTTTTGCATGTATTATTTATTACATTATAAAACTGTTAACCTCTAATAAGAAACAAAGAACTCTTATAAGGAGAATAAAAAAAAAATACACAGGCCTACTTTAAAATAAATTAAACACAGCACTTGGGTAGTCCTCTGCACATTTGAAGGGAAAAAAATACGATTAGAATTGACCCACTTTGAAATAAATCAAACATATAGCTGCACCCTAAAAAGAGTTAACTGATTGAATTATGACTGAAGATCGTCAGCTGTCTTCCTCTTCCGTGTTTTTCCTCAATACGTAAAGGCTGCAGCACCTTTGACAACTCCTCTCCACATATCAAACCAGGGTTGCCAACTCTCACGCATCTGGCGTGTGACACACGCTTTCACTCTCAATCTCACGCTCTCACGCTGCCCAAACTATTCTCACGCCAAAAATAAGAATACGAAGACGAGAAACGGTTTTGAAAACTTTTCTCACGTAGTGATCGTCTTCTCAATAGAACATCTTTGATAATGTATTCTGGCCAATCAGAATCACGATAACGGCGTGGTGTTGTTGCAGGAAGTCCCGACGGAGATGAGAATACTTTTGCGGTAGTACATCTCTATACATCGATACAACATTACGTGTTGATAGAAATCAACACGTAATGAAATAAGACCCCACGGTTTGATGATTGATAGGTGTGTGTTTCATTTTGACACACAGAACAATGGGGGCTATCCACCCTTATCCACAATGTAAAGTAATTCACACAGCCTCTTCTGTGAGGAGCAGCACTGCCGCAGCAGGTTCAGCTTTCAGAACAAAGTAACAAAAAACTAATATGGCATTCATTTTTTTAAATGTGTAGTAATAGATTTATTTATTTTTCTTCTCAAGAGAGTACCAGAATGTGTATTTTATGTTAGTATTTAAAAAATTCTCCTGGGGGAGAATCCCCCCAGACCCCCCCTGCAGGGGTCAACTCTTTCACCTGTGGGGAAATTGCAGGATTGGCTCCAGGTCGCCCTTTTTATTTACTACAAGACAAATGTGCCTTTTTATTTCATACAGTTCAATTTGGATTGAGACAGGGAAATAATCTAAACCTCACGTGTGGCGTTTCACTGTCGGGGGGAGCGTGTATGTAATTACATTGCAAATACTGACTTGAGCCCCACCACTGTATGGGTTAGCCCTACCATAGATTACCCAACAAAAATACTCTGGAGCGCATGCGCAGATCTAAGATCCAGTAGAAATGATAAAAAAGTAAAAGTCTGCTGCTTATTGTTCTACTAGGCCAAAATAGAGTCAAAGAGTATATGAGAGTGAGAGTGTGTTAATTAATATATTTGGCAGTTTGGAGTAAGTCTGTAGATTTGTTTGTGTGTGTGTGTTTCATGTATAGGCCTCTCACGATAATTAATTTTGTTGGATACATTTTCCCGGAAATTATTGCGATAAACGATAATATTGTCGGCACCGTTGTATGACCATTTTAGACCACTGACATAATGATAATATATAATAATAATTCAAGTACATCCTTTCAAACTGCTAGTCACATCCTCATGTACTGTAAATGGCAATTTATCGAGGTCAGAAAAGTTATCGAGTTCATTTTTATTTATCGTACGATAAGTCAATTAATTGCTTATCACGACAGGCACACAATAAAACAGTGGAAACAAACATGTCTGACTTTCATTAGTGAATGAAACTTTGTGCCCTTTATAGTCTGTGTCCATTATTGTGTATTTGTATATATTGTATATATATCCTATATATATGCTAAGGTCCCGCTGCTGACACGATAGCAGTCATTTCGTGCGCATATGTGTAATTAAACCGAATTAAACCCATGATATCAAAATCTCACTCCAGCCAGGTACCCAAAGTTGGCAACCCTGATCAAACATACCGGTAAACCAGCATCGTTTGCTGTGAAAGCAGATAACTCTGTCCACGCAGAAATCCTGTGTTCCTCCGATACTTTTATTTTCTTTGATTTATCCATAGTTCGCTCATCGAGCCTGGGGTCAGGTTATTCACCTGTAAGAAAAGGCGCTGGCGCGGGACCGTAGCAGGATGTGACGCATATTTTAGTTGACCTAATTAAAACCGTTTTGTTTTTTATTTGTGTCACAGTATCACCTCAAAATACAAGATACGAAACATTTTCAACCATGCAACAACATTTAAATAGTCTTACAAATACTTTAATTTAATTTCCTTCTTATTTTTGTCTAAGCTCAAGGGAGCCAGAGCAGAGGGCTTAAAGAGAGCCGCGGGTTGCCGACCCCTGCCCTAACCGCTTTACCATACTGAGCCATGGTCGCCCAACAGAGCTGCTGCAACCAATTTGTGCAACATCTTTGAATGTAGTCTAGTTCTCATCTTAATGTCCTCTCCTGTGGTGCAGCAACCTGGAAAGCCTTGACAGATATGGCCTCAAATTATGTGCTACCTTTAAAGGCTCTTCACCAGCAGAATCTTTGCAACAGCAGCAAAATCAATACACACTCAAAAGGCTTTGAGACATGTTCTTGAGTAGGCTCCACTGATCACCTATTACTCATTGTGTGACTGCAGGTTTAGAAACGGTTTCTGTCACGGGCCACTTCTGTTCTAGCAGGCAGCTTACCATGTAGGGTGGACTGTTCCATCTTACTTATACATCCTGTATTACGTCATTAATTCACCAATTTGTCGCCTTTTTGCTTTTAGCATGGTGGACGTCTCTTATTGAAATGTTCTTATACCCTGAGTGCTTTGCTGATCTGGCTATCCTTCAATGTTACTGCCATACCTTTCAATTAATGACAATATTATACATGATATAAGAATGACAATTTATAAATGTTGGCAATACTCTGTGTGAATACTACACTCACTCATTTGAAATATAATAGGTTTGGCATTTAAATGCATTTTAAGATGATATCATGACTGTGTTGTTTGAATCATGTGATTACAGGAACCCAGTTATAAACAAATGAATGAATAAACTTTACTTATAAAGAAGCTTTTATTCACAGATTGCAGAACAAAATGTTTTATTCTTCAGTAAAACAAACTCTTAAAACAGTTCAAAACAGAAAGAAAGAAAGGGAGAATAACATTATACTGTTTACCATGGTTTTGACCATATTTGCGAAAAGATGATTAATGAAGCACAGAGAAATCCCATTTACATTTAGAGAAGTATAATTCTAGTTACTGAATACTGCATTCAATTAGAACAGGCGCTGTGATGTTTACAAAGGAACCGGCAGTGGCAGATTGTAGCCCCAGGAGCTGCAGCATTCTTTATATACAAGTTATACTGCACATTTAATTTCGCTCTCTGCTCTGAATGTCAGCTGTCTTGCTTTGTCTCGTTCTCTTTATTCATCTTCCGCTACTGATGGTTACAATATATCCTGTAATTTACTTGTTAGAATGCAAGGACAAATACAGTATACATATAGAACAGCTGCCTATTCCTCTCTTCATCTCCTCCTCCCTCAGTCACTACTTATTCAATTTCTCTCTTCTGTTACATACTAGCGCTGGCTACATTCTGTGCAGGGAGCATTCTTACTTCTGTCACAATGGACATCAAACAGCACGCTTCTTGAATCTCACAGTGACAATGACAGAAGTGTTTGAAACTGAAACAGATTATAAAAGTTTTAAAGAAAAGCCTTGAAACCTGCAATAACGGCTCCTAATTTTTAAGTCTTAAACACAAACGATACTAGCTCAAAATATGATAAGCATTGACAACAGTAACAGATTTACCACAAAACTACGAATGAGGAATTCTTGGTCTAATAGAGAACTTAAAGGTCCCCTATTATACTCTTTTTCAACAATATATTATAGGTCCAAGTTATATACAAATCATGTCTCTGAAGTTTTTTGCTCGAAATAGCAAACAGATCGTGCATTGTAGCCTGCCATAAACCCCTCTGTTTCAGCCCTGTTTCAAAAGTGCTGATTCTGTGTCTGTTACTTTAGATGAAAATAAGGAGCCACTCCCCACGCCCCTCTGAGAGATATTTGGTTAAAAATAACACAATGGTGCCCGAGGAGGAGCTTCAGGTGATAAGGGGGGGGGGGGGGGGGGGGGGGGGGGGTTACCTTGGTTGGTGATTGGCTAATGGTTACACAAGCCAAAAGATCGTTATGACATCACAAAGTGGCCAAAATCTGATCAGCTCATTTTCAGACAGGTTTTTATATAAATGGGTCAGGACAAAAAGTGAGTGAATCTTTGTTCCTGAAACTTTCAGAGTCTCTTTACACAGAGGGGACACATGTTGATGTAGAAAACACATGAAGAAGTGGCTTTTGTATAATAGGTGACCTTTAAAAAAAGCTGCATTCTTCTTTTTTAGCTTGTCCAATAGTTGCTAATATTTATACACATTCAACAACAAAATTAAGGATCCAATTAGGTTCGTACTTTAAAAGTCTTGTTTTTCTGTAGAGGCCAAAAGGAGTCTTGTCGCTTCAACCTTTATACCTGTGCTAGACGACAGTCATGTTTCTAATATGAAAGCCTCTTCTACATGCCTATGCTTTTTGGACAACGTCTACCAACATTTATTCCAAATGTTAAAACCACTACGCACCATTGCTCCTGGTATGCTTGGGTTGGATGGTCTGCCCTGACGAGCCATAATAAACCGTCGTCATATCCGTATTTATAAGTCTCTCTCAGTGTCCCTCCATCCCAGGGACGTGCACAGACATTTTGGGGGCGGGTGCTCAAGTGAGAAAAAGGGCACTTCCCATAATCATTTATAAAAGAAAATGTAAAACAAAGAGTTAAATATAGTTGCACATCTCTGACTTACTGACCAATTTATTTGAATACCCTCACACTGACGCAATTGTTTAATACTCAACAGAATTCTACAAAATAATCAGCTAACACAGAGACAATGGTCTTCTTTAGTATTCACTACGCACAAGAGCAGACAACAAACTAGTAAAATTAATAGTTATGAAATGAGCAGCCAACAATCAAAATTATGAAGTTACTGTTTAAGGACATTACAGGCTAAAAGATCGTTTTTTCATGTAGCTACTTGTTATTTTGGTCTGTTTTGCTTCCATGTTTTCTTTCACTCTAATGGAAATAAAACGTCCAAAAAACACATATAAACGGTGTTCGTTTTACTACAATGTCTGAATTCATCTATAAACTAGATTTAAAGCTAATCTGCATTTAAACATAACATTTCAGGGGAAAATACTGACTTGACGTACTGTAAGTAAATATCTGGGGAAGTTGGGAGGTGATGTGTTTTTTTGTTTTATCCTTTTAACCTGCAATGCCTTAGGCCCCGGCTCCACGAGAACAAATACGGCAAAACGCATCGCAGTAACGCAAATGCAACCGCAAAAAACCTTCCGTCCCCACGCAATATACACCGGATTGTGTCAAGCTCCACGAGACGGCTCCGTTTACATCCAAACGCTGGAAAAGCTGCAGTACATATGCCGAACCTGTACGTGGCGCTGTAACTTCCTCCACAAAAGCAGCAACTTCCTCCACAAAAGCAGCGAAGAAGAATGGTTGTCAGGGCTGTAGAGATGGCAAATCCGGATCCTTTTACGGACTCAGGGTCTTCTGAGTCAGTCATTGAAGAGATCCGGATCATACGAGTCATTTGAGTCATATGAGTCAGCATCACCAAGACCGTAGAAATCCTATCGGTGAAACCGAAAAGTTGATGCATTTCACGAGCATATTATTATTCCATATATTTTGAATATATATATATATTTGTATATATATATATATATAATATCTGCATGTATATTTTCTATTTCGACATGTATATTTTATATTTTATATTTCTTTCTATTCTTGTATATTTTGTAGTTTTGTTTTATTGTAAAATGCCTTTTATGCTGCTGTAACAACAATTTCCCAATTTGGGATCAATAAAGTACTATCTATCTATCTATCTATTAAACTGACGTTATATTAACCTCCGCTACACAGTGTATTTTGCTTTAATAAAAAATGTTGATCACAAAAAAAAGGGTTATTTTGCGATTTGGCAAATCTGAGTCTGCTGTTGACTCGTGCATGAGGACGAGTCTGCTGGATCTCTGGATCTGCTGCTATATACGGTTCCGAGTCCGCACGAGTCTGCTCTGCTGTGTGTTGCAGCGAGTCAGGATTTGCGAATCTGAGTCTGCTGTGGACTCGTGCATGACGACGAGTCTGCTGGATCTCTGGATCTGCTGCTATATGGTTACGGCTCCGAGTCTGCACGAGTCTGATCCGCTGTGTGTTGCAGCGAGTCAGGATTTGCGAATCTGCGAATCTGCGAGTCTGCTGTTGATAGCGCGGGAGCCGGGTGCTGGAGGAGGGGCTATGCTCGTGCACATGACGAGTATGGATCTCTGGATCTGCTATGCTATTACGGTTAGGAGCCGTCGGCTCCTCTGAGTCCCCACGAGTCTGCAGGAAGTTTCACTGATCCGCGTCCCCTCCCCTGAGCCAAACGATCACTTCTGGCAGGCAGCTATCCTACTTGCTAAAGGGTAGGTAGATGGACTGGGGTACGTTGTAATGTGATTTTACATGTTATAAAGAGAGTAGCGAGTGACGCAATTTATAGTTTTAATTTGTACGTCACACCAAGTGTGGGACTCAAGGACTCGGGTTAATGGAGAGGGGAGACTCGTCACGACCAGCTCATTTCTAGGATCCGGGTTAATGATCCGGATGAATCAGGACTCGCCCATCTCTACAGGGCTGCACTTCTGTTTTTTCTCCGCGGTGGGGGCGGAGGGAACCGCGCAGAGTTTTTCGCCGGTCAATGTGTGTTAAAGTTTAAATCTTCATGCTTCCTCATGCAGCAGCTGATCCAGTAAGTAAACCCGACAGTAAAAATAAACATATTTATAACTAGTTTAGGTAGTTTGAGAGGTAATTAAAATAGCTAAGGGTGGTGATCTGATTTGAAGTGTGTGTTTTGCTCCCGCTGCTTCACAGCCGGAGGAGCTGCGTGTCTCTGTCCTGTCAGATTAGACTTCACTCGCGTTTATGTTCATATCGAGATAAAGATAAATAATCTGAATCTGAATCTGGTGGGGAGAGGCGGGGAGAGGCGGGGCTATGAAAACGAATGACCGTATAGGCGACTCCACGGCCCCGTTGGACCCCCCAGAGCGCTCCGTTCCCAGATCTATCCACCTTTGGACCCGTTGTCGTTTGCGGGGTCTGTTTCTACGTTTCCCTTACGGCGTCGTCGAGCTTAGAGGGCTATACGCATGAGAAATATGCGGATTCAACCCGTATTTGTCCTCGTGGAGCCGGGGCCTGAGTAACTGCATGCAAGTTAGCGCATTTTAATTAGGCCTAGTTAACGCCTAATTTGCATATCAATGTGGCGATTGTGATGATGTTATTAGATACACATTTTACTGCATTCACCTGTAGTGTCTCTCCTAAGTACAGTACATTAGCCTGTATGCCCATGATAAATGGCCTTAGCTAAACCTTGAGCTAACTTATCCATTAGCTTGTAGCCTACCATAGTTAAAGGTGGGGTAGGCAATTTTGGAGAAACCAGCTCGAGTGCGCAACACACTCTCACTCCCTAAACGTCCAGGAGCGACGCTTGGTCAGGGTCCCGTGGCGTGCAGTTGGGACGCGCCGAGGCTCCTTCAGCTTCATAAACGGACACAAAGATCTTTCAACTGATTGCAATGTATTCCCATCGGTGGCGGTATTTGACGCTCATGGAAGCACCGCATCCGTTTATGTCGGCGGCTGTTTAAAGGCAATGTGAGCGTCCATTCCATTGGATAACGGAGGATTTTACACCCGGAAGTAACTATTCTCCTTACTGTCGATTGATTTTACAGTGATATCTGCACTACTCATCAACTCAAAAACACCAGATTATCCTTGTTAATTACACAACATTGATTGGTTTAAATTGTGTGCAATGCTTTTGTATTTTTCCCCTTCGATTCGGAGAAACAAATATTTTTTCGGAGTTTAGGATGGCAGAAGACACTACACTACCCAGAATCCCCAGCTATCATTTAGGACTACACCATGTGCTTTGTTTGACAAACCCCGTGATTAGTTCTCAAGCTCTGTGATTGGATGTGGCAGTGCGCGAAGTTTACACTGCGTCAAACAGCACTTTGAAATGGAATGAAACCCATCGACGGCACACTATCCGAATCAAGACTCCCCCCTTAGGTCACAGGCTCCTCCAACAGTGCAACACAATAAAACAGATACACAGAAAAAATAGTGCAAGTAAATACAAAAAGAAAAATAGTAAAATAGTAAAAAGTAAAATAGTGCAATAAGAGTCTATATACAAGTGATTGGAATATGATATATTAGACAAATGATTTCTAAGTAGCAGCCAGATGAATGTTATGGATGTTGTTTCTAAGTTCAGGTGTTTAATAGTCTTCTGGCCTGTGGGATGAAGCTGTCCGGATGCTGCAGTACCGCCTGCCAGACGGCAGCAGACAGAACAGTTTGTGGCTGGGGTGATGGGGGTCTTTTATAATCCTGAGGGCTTTCTTTAAGGTTAACCTGGTATTTTTACTACATTTATTTTAGTTACTTTACAGATTTGGATTAATGATGTGAAATATAAACAACCCTTAAATCAGACTTTAGTTACACCTGAGTAAAATTCAGTGAAGGTGATTGTCAAGTGCAAACAAACAGGCGAGATATTTGATAGTTGGTGCTTGAGAAGACAAAAAATGTATCTGCAGATCCCTATAAAGCATATTCATTACTCGTTATCCTCTAATTGTTCATCAAAAACTGTATATAATGGCTATTTTGCACATCCCTTTCAAAATGTCAAGATTTTCAAAGGTTTATTGAAATATACACAACTACGGTGTAGTTATGCAATGATGACAAACTTGGATCATAGGTTCCTCAACAAGACATCTATCAATATGTGTGTACCTCCACAATTAAACTGTCATATTCTGCACATTTCTTATTCTATCTACATACATCTTATAAGAGTATAATAAATATGTATAATATCGGTTAAAATAAGTGCTTCAACATAGTTAACATTGCAGGAAAGTTGATTGTCAAGTCCCAAAACAAACCATGCAATATATTAAACGTTAAGTACTTTGTCAGGCTTAATATAGATACCCCCAAAGCTTTTTGCTTACATGTATTTAAAAGAAGACCTTAACCTAAAGTATTATGTAATGTTTAAATAAAGCCTCATTAGTTTGTCTGTTTTGCACATCCTCCTATTAATATCTTTGTACATCCGGCACTAAACTGTTTTATTCTAGATACCATTTACAGTATCTTCTTGATATTTTCTATTCTATATTTCTATCATTGACCTTCTACTTTCCTCCTATTTTGTATATACTCTTAATATTTAAATGTTTTCATAAAATATAACACATTCAAAAGTGCTTTACAAAAATGAAAGACATTAAGAAAAAGGCATTTTAAACAGTCATTAAAAAGCAACACAATCTACCTGCAATGACTCTAAACGTGTAATAACGTGCTTTAACCAGTAGGTGGTTTGGGTTAAAAAGCTGTCAAGTTTACAGTGTTAACAAAATAAAATATACTGCTGTTTCCGGTTTAGTTTACGACGGATATATTTTGTTATTGTTTTGATATTTGTAACACAAAAGTGATGTAAAAAACCCACAGCAACACAGAAAAGATGGTCTTAACATGACCCAGCGGTCTAGTAGTTAATAAAAAACAATAATATCAAAACAAAATATTACTACTAACTTTATTGTGAAATTAAAACAGAACGGTAAAAGAATAGTTTCCGGTCTATTCTGAAGCCCGATCTCTGTAGATAAATAAAGAACTACGACAGATGTGTAATATTTAATGCAGCCGAACCATTTATTACAATGCATTCATGTGATGACTTTCAAAGAGTAAAGCAAGCACTGCTGAATAAAGTATGATTTTATCTTTTACGAAACGTTTTTTTTCATATGGAATGCAGTTGGAGGTCAACCAATCACAGAGCTTGAGAACTAATAGTTACTAGTGTAAAATCCTCCGTTATCCAATGGGAATGGACGCTCACATTGCCTTTAAACAGCTGCCGACATAATCGGATGCGGTGCTTCCATGAGTGTCAAATACCGCCGCCGATGGGCGAGTGTGTTGGAGTGCGCTAGAATTTGAAAATACACAACCGGAAAAAATCTGCCACTTCCTTAAAGAGCCCCTCCTCCAACACACACGAACGCGCACATGACCAATGAGGGCACGAGATAAGTTTGTGCACAGATGGAAGGCTGACAGGCAGGTAGGCCATCCAGTTATTTTAGCCGGGCCGGCTAAAATGATTGGTCGTGCTTTTTACAGTACTACGGCTTCCACAGATGACATTTTTTTATGGATTTTTTGTCAAAGCACTTGAGATATTCATTGCTATCGGGATGTTAAGAGCATTCCATGGAATATAACAAAAAGTGTATCTCGAGCCGGTTTCTCAAACGTACCTACCCCACCTTTAACTATATTTGTTTTTGTCTTTTGGCTAATTAGCTGTAAACTCCAGGCACTGGCAGTTTAGTCATTTGTTCATCACCTTCAAAATAAGCCAAGAAAAACCGGCATAACATGGAACAGCAAGGTGGGAGGTGCTGCTACCTGTCTGTCTGAACGGACTGCCGATGTCCGCAACGCTGTGCAGGAGACGTGGAGGGAGGGAGGGAGGGGGGAGAGCTACGGAACTTCACAGTCTAATCTCCCGACCTGATCTTTTTATTTTGTATTCAATCAATATATTGTTGGAAAGGGAAACTGTGCGCAAACAGCAGTAGATATATATTCATTTATAAAAAATAAAAAAAGGGGGAAAAAAGGGCACTTTCTCTGGAGGAGGAAAAAGGGCAGGGGCTCAAGCCCACTTTGATGTCTATGTGTGCACGTGCCTGCTCCATCCTATTTATGGATGTATGTCCTTTTGAAAAGTATGGGAACATCGGCTCGCTCAGAGGACTCGTCCCAAGAGTTCACATTGAGCTAGGAAAAGGGGGTTTAGTTCTGCTGCTCAATTGTCCTGGACCTAGCTGCAATATGAGCAGAGACTCAGGCAGGTAGTCTCTCTTAACATATTGAAAGTGCTTCCTATCGACCAAGAAGCGGGCAGATCTGTCTGATGACGTTTCTGATTGTGACTATGATATGTTCTCTGTGCTTATTTTAAACCTTTTTAACTGTGCTGCTGCCTATCTTGGCTAGGACACTCTTGTAAGAGATTTTTAATTTCAACAAGCCTTCTCCTGGTTAAATAGGTCAAAAGCTAGCTAATTGTGGAAAACTTTGTCTCATGTTGATCAGTTTGAAACAAAAGCCTTGCAAAAGTGTTTTGATATGCACTACATATATGATGTCATGCTCATAGGCTGAGGCTAAAGCTACATGCACCTGGCAAAAAAGTTTGAATCCTCATGCCAATGCATGGATTCATGGCATGGAATTTAAGGAGCAGCATTGTTGTTGTCTTCTTTGTTCAGAATAAACATAGCAGCATTAATGCAGATCATGTATGTCCTGTTATACAGTATTAGTTGTTTATTCAGAATTGTTGATTTGATGTTATTCTTATCTCTGAGGAACACATTTACTGGTGCAAGTCAGGTCAAGTGTATGCAAAATACCTGCTTGAGCTTTGACTTGCGATCGTAGCAACATGACCTCTCTTTGGATCTTTCCCACAACACTGCCGAATTTCTTCCCTCTGTTTCATTAATCTGTCTGACTATTGACTGATTGAGTTCTCAGTCTGAAGAAATGTTTCTGTGAACTTTTCCACTCTTTTCTGTCCTTTGATATTTATCATTTGTACAGATCTCTGGCACGAAGAGAATACACTGCTGGTAATTAAACTTTGAGTAGTTTTTGATTGAACAGAGAGTCAGTAAATTCAACAAATGGGATGACACCCCAACCTGTATTAGAGTGTCATCATTTTTGTTTAAATAACTGCTGCCAGCTGCTCTAACCGATTTGACTGAAGTCCAGTGAGAGTTCAAGCCTTCTCTAGCTGGACTATAAATAAACCTTACATTTTAAGAGTACACATTATGCTCAATGTTCAAAAAGGTCTCTCTTTTCACCCTCTGTCTGAAACCAAAGCCAAGTCTGCTCTGATTGGTTAGCTGACTCGCTCTGTTCTGATTGGTCAACTGCTTATCCCGCCTTAGCCTATCACATACAATGTGTTGGAGTAGTAGCCAATAGAAGTGTGAGTATTACAAAGTTCACGATATATCAACAAAATGAAATTATTATAAAGAAAGTAATAAGATCCCTGTTTATTACAGTTTGACCAAAAGATCGACAGTAAAAGTATGGAGAAGTATGTAGAAAAAAAAAAAATATTCATCAGAAGTTTAAGACTGCGTCATTATGACTGAGTAGATGTGATTTCAAAAACATTTGACTGAGATTGTTTCTAACATGAGCAAAGAACGCTAAGAAGCTGATAATTTTTTTTTGTTTAAGGGTCTTAGAAGTGGCAGATAAGAAAATGCTCAAACTTTTAATCATTAACTTTTAATCATGAAGAGCTGGTGCTGATGCCTGTAAATATTTGCTTCACACAGCAAGCTCAGAGTACAATACAGCGAACAAGATATCCCTGTTTGGAAGGATATTTTTCACAAACAAATAGCACATTTGCATTTCCCACATCCTGCTTTCATTGAAAATACACATTAGCACGCAGAGGGCATACTGACTCCTCTTGACTGACCTTGAAGAATGGCCATGTATTTGTCCTTTATCCCAAGATGAATTTTCCTTTGCCATAGTGCATGTCATTGAAATGTATCAGGACAGCTTCATCCCATACTCGTTAGCTGGAGAACTGCAAAATCTCTTATAATGCCGATACTATTGTTGCACCTCAAAGTGACGTTCTTCCGCCCCGCCTTGGATTACCACACAGGGACGAGACAGGGGTGAAATAAACCCTTCATCACAGTGAGATGACAGCACAGAAGCAGGCAGGTGGACGCAGCAGAACATTGGCTCATGATAAAACTAGGTTCTTTATTGCAGTGAATTTATAGGCAACGAGAGCAGTGTGAAAATATATAGCGTAAGTCTATTTAATGCACTGATTGTGGACAATGTTTATGCCGTGATGCGACATGTTGCCTCTAAATGAAATGAAAGGTTATCCAAAATAAAAATTGCCCTAGAAATCCTCCAGTTCCATTCCTGGAAACAATGAAAGATATGTGCTTTCAATCAAAGTAGTGTGTACTTAATGAGTCAAGTATGTCAATGTTTTCCCCTCCCAACTCTTTTTTTTTGTATCATACATTTTTTATTGCAACATCTTCAATTTACAACACAGTACAGAAGACAATTCAGGTTGCACAACATTTTGGATTAATTAAATCCCATCCCTCCCAACAATATCCCCTCAGGGATACCATTCTTATTTGGTCAGGAGCTCCTTTAAAGGAAACCTATCATGCTATATTTAAATGATATATTGTAGGGCCATACCTATATAAGGTATATTTATTCGTTTCTGTTTTCAAAATACCAAACAGATCATGCATTTTAGCCATGCCTCATTTCGCTCTATGTGCTGTTTGCTGTCTACGGGTCTGATTCTGCTGACCACGCCCCCCTGCAGGAGAGGGGAGACGTGCTCTGATCAGCTGCTGGGCTGTCAGAAGAGGGGGAGAAAAAGAGATCTCCGTCCTCCGTGTTTTATTATATAGAGTCGTTATTCATTTGTTTTAAAGCTCAATAAATAAACAAAGAAGACCTTTGACCGGCACTTTTCTAATTTTGTCCGGAAGATTTAAACTTTAACGGACATCTTAACCGGCGAAAGAAACTGAAACTGAAACTCTGCTGCACGGTCCCCTCGTTCCTTGTAAGAGGCTGAGAGGTGGGTGTTTGTCATCTGCTGGTGGACTAACCGGAGAGAATTACAGTGCTTGCCTCGACGGGGAGGGATTGCATTGAATTAAAGCAGCGGGAGCAAACGCTTGCCTCGGGGAGGGAGAAAGAAAGCCACAGCGGAGAATAAACAGAAGGGTAACCATGGTAACCAAGTCTTCTTCGCTGCTTTTGTAGCAGACTACAGCGCCACTACAGGCCTGGTATATGTACTACAGCGTCTCCAGTGCTTTCGAACGGCAATGGCCGTGGCTGTCTCCTCCTAATTGGTGGAGTTGGCCCAATAGCCGTAGCGCCACCGTCCTGACGTCAGGACAGTGTTCAAATCTGGATCAGTTTTTATCAGATTGCAGCCCCTTTTTTAGAGATTTGGGTATGGAGGAAAATAGAGAGGGTTGTGTTTTCTGACACTTGGTGAGTTCCCTGGAACACCGGGGACACATATTCATGTATAAAAGACGTACAAAAGTGCATTTTGCATGATAGGTCCCCTTTAAGTTAGATATCAGATCTGTCCACATTAAAATTGTATCAGGTTTTGCATCGTTGATTCTCGCAGAGGACAGTTCAAGGTAAGAAATGTTCAAAAAACTCTGAAGCCAGTGAGAACTTGAAATATCGTGAGGAGGTTTCCAACGTTGGACTATAATCTTTGTAGCTGCAGTCAAGCCTGTTAGCCAGATTTTGCAAGTTTTCCCCGTAAGGGAAAGGTGAGATTCATCATTTAGAAGATGTACAGCAGGTTCCATTGGTAATCTCAACCCTATTAAATCTGTAAGGGTACCAAAAGTGTAATACTCCTGGACACTCCCATACAACATGTAAGAAAGAGCCAATGGTTCCCTGGTGACAAAATTAACAATAAGGGTCAGGTACCAATCCAATTCTGTGTCTAATTATTGGTGTTAGATATGCTCTATGACAAAATGTCAGATGTATATACTGATGTTTTTTTTTTTTTAAGCACCCGTAACATTAGCCTGTGTGTGGAACAGGGGAGGTGCAAAGCACTGATGAAAGTGTGGAACTACACCACAGAAGACACGTGCAGCTGTGGATCAGTGCAGACAATGTCCCACCTACTGGAATGTGCCGATGCCCCCCGGTGCAGTCCAGAAGACCTGGCAGAACCTACCCCATCAGCTGTGGCCTGTGCCCGATACTGGCAGAACGACATCTGAGATTGCTACGGACTCGAAGAAGAAGAAGAAGATTAGCCCAAATTGCATCCCAATCCAATTCTTGTCCTAAAGTGGATATTTTCCTATCCCATGCTCTCATGCCTGATGTAGGCATATAGTTCTGGGAGTTAAGATTGTTATAGATAAACGAAACTATTTGTTTGGGAGCACTCTGCACCCAACTCAGAATAGGATGTTCTTTCAAATCTGACCCCCAGGGGACCCCATAGGCTTTACAGGCAGACCTTATTCTAAAGTAAAAGAAGAGAGAGTGTTGATCAATATTATATTGAGAGACCAGTTTTTGAAAGTCAAGAATACCATTTTCCGCATTAATGTCCTGAAGAGTTTTAATACCTTTATCCTCCCAAGCTCTGTTGTTAAATGGTTTGCCCCCAGTCAATAGGTTATGATTGTTCCATAATGGAGATGACCTACACCACACACTCTTAAAGTTTAGGAATTTCCCTGCTGCTCTGAACACTTTAATCATATAAGTTAAAATTGGACTGTACAGTAAATCACATTTTTTGGTAGATATACCTAAAAGGAGAAAGTCCCTTAATCTTATCGGCGCTATTAAGTCTTGTTCCATATTCTTCAAAGATGACAGAGGGCGGGGGAGCCTCGCTGCGGGGAAGCTGTAGACCTCTTTCGCCTGTCAGCGCAACTTACATTAAACAAATTTAAATAAAGGGCGGTGCCGGCCGTCAGCGAACCGAGCCGGCTGTCAACGGCCCGCTGACAACCGGCCGTTCTGTGATTCTCCAGAACCCACAGATGGCCAGTCCGCCCCTGTGTAGCATATTATTTTCGATGACAGATGAGCAGATTGTCACTAAAGACACAGCCACGCAAAAAATGCGGCATGTGTACAGCTCCTTATGGGCAATTTGTGAAGTGCCGGAGCGGCGTTCCGGTGCGCTCCGGCAGCACTACACCCCTGATCGTTTCACCATGGAGGAAAGCAGCAGAAAGTCGACTGGAGTTAAAGAGAGCGGGGCCTAGAAGTTATCCTTCTGCGCTGCGTTGCGTGCATGGCTTCCTTCTGCACACTTATTCCTAGTGTGCCACTGGTTACGCTACCAGCACGCGTGCATAGGGTTGCCGACCCCTGGTGTAGACGTTTGTACTTCAGCACAGTGTTGTAGTCAAGTCACCAATTCACGAGTCCAAGTCACTCTCGAGTCACCACTTTTCGAGTCCGAGTCCAAGTCTGAGTCACCCAAGGAGTGTCCGAGTCGAGTCCGAGTCCAAGTCATCATTACCTGTGTTCGAGTCCGAGTCCAAGTCCGAGTCACCCAAGGAGTGTCCGAGTCGAGTCCGAGTCATCATTACCTGTGTTCGAGTCCGAGTCCAAGTCCGAGTCACCCAAGGAGTGTCCGAGTCGAGTCCAAGTCATCATTACCTGTGTTCGAGTCCGAGTCCAAGTCCGAGTCACCCAAGAAGAGTCCAAGTCAAGTCCGAGTCACAAGTCTTCATGTATTAATCTTTGTGGATATACGTGTTGAAATGTAGCTGCTCCTCTACATTGCTTTTATCCTGTCATGTTATACTAATCTGTCTATTGAACTGCTGTGAAGCCAGTTTGGCTACAATTCTTGTAATAAGCTTATTACTAATATTAATATTATTATTATTTTTTTATTTTGTATTATTGTAAATGACCTTTAATATGTCTAACTATATTTAAAATGAGTTACCTTTTAGAGAAGTGATTATATTTGTATGCCAATATTTTCTTATGGTAAAGTTTTCGTTATGCACTTTTATTTTGATAGTAATAAGATCGGGACTCTTATTTTGAAGGAACTTTTACCGGAAGTCAATGGACAAAGGAGCAGTGTAAACACACATGTATAATGACGATAGATGACGAATAAATTAACATATACTAAATAGTTGCATTCGGGTTTTAGCACCTGGCTGATAAGGGCACAAGCTCTTACGTTGGTAATCATTGTATAAAAGCAAGGGTGTGCAATAAAGATATACCATCGGTTAGAGAGTGACCATCATCCAGCCGGGGACGCTACAATTATTATAGTGAATGTTTCAATTCTATCAATAAAGATTAAGCCCCAGAAAGCACATGGCTAACATGCAAAATGACATAATTCTGCATGTTAAGTAGCCATATGCTTTCGTGTTATCGGCTGAATCGTTATTTATTGATTAGATCACGTTACTCTGATGATAGTGTTCAAGACAGCCTATATGTCTGAACTCAATCCTTCGAGTAATGTGTTATGGAGCCTTCGCTTCAATCTTTTTTCCACATAACGAGCATTTTGCGCTGCTCTTTCCCAATGTGGAAGCAGAATGTGTGAAAGCATACAGCATGATGCAGGGTGTGTCTCTAGCAGACCCGGCGCCGTGGGAGGGCCCTCCCATTTAACATTCCTGCCCTCCCCCAATAAACACGTTTTATTTTATTTATAACAATTAAAAAATATATATATATATATTTATTTTATTAAAATAAACTGTGAACTTTAAGGCTACGATGTATGTGATGTCAGATAGTAATATAAGAGTAATAAATGAAAAACAGGTATGAAATACTATATGACAGTAAAACAAGAATACAGTTTAAAAGGGGAGTGATTTGTAAAATATCCATAAAGAAAAAGTAAATCTGTTTACAGTTCTGTTTCATATGGGTGTTGAGAGAGGTATCCATAGATCTCTTCATTTTGCTCTCAAAGTGCACCAGATTGATGCTATTAACTTCAATATTAAAAAAGAAATCGTCCCGGGGGAGCATGCCCCCGGACCCCCCTAGAGGATATGAGGTCCACTCCCCACCAAAATAGCACTTTACCTCTGCTTACACCTATATGCCGTGAGCTGATTATCGAGCCTTCATTGTAACAGTCGCAGGTACACTGTGTCTGTGCGTGTGGGGAGTGTTGCAGTAGAACATTCCTCTGTAGCGCCCGGTACCTTAATGGGAAACCCTACATGTTTGAGCAGCCTCTATGAAACGTCAAGCTACCCCACAGCACCCCCAAAAGAAAATATCTGGCGCCGATACTGGCCGCGGCCCGCGGCACATCACGGTTTTGTATGCCCTCCCATGAAAATCATATGCCCTCTCTGTAGATTTGTTCTGCCGCCGGGTCTGGTCTCTAGACATCTTTAGACTGGAATAGCGGGGCCCAGTACGAGTCCAGGACTCGAGTACTCCATCTCTGCTTCAGCATAAGAACAGGGTTGCCAACTTCGGGTACCTGGCTGGAGTGAGATTTTGATATCATGGGTTTAATTCGGTTTAATTACACATATGCGCACGAAATGACTGCTATCGTGTCAGCAGCGGGACCTTAGCATATATATAGGATATATATACAATATATACAAATACACAATAATGGACACAGACTATAAAGGGCACACAGTTTCATTCACTAATGAAAGTCAAACATGTTTGTTTCCACTGTTTTATTGTGTGCCTGTCGCGATAAGCAATTAATTGACTTATCGTACGATAAATAAAAATGAACTCGATAACTTTTCTGACCTCGATAAATTGCCATTTACATGAGGATGTGACTAGCAGTTTGAAAGGATGTACTTGAATTATTATTATATATTATCATTATGTCAGTGGTCTAAAATGGTCATACAACGGTGCCGACAATATTATCGTTAATCGCAATAATTTCCGGGAAAATGTGTCCAACAAAATTAATTATCGTGAGAGGCCTATACATGAAACACACAAACACAAACAAATCTACAGACTTACTCCAAACTGCCAAATATATTAATTAACACACTCACTCTCATATACTCTTTGACTCTATTTTGGCCTAGTAGAACAATAAGCAGCAGACTTTTACTTTTTTATCATTTCTACTGGATCTTAGATCTGCGCATGCGCTCCAGAGTATTTTTGTTGGGTAATCTATGGTAGGGCTAACCCATACAGTGGTGGGGCTCAAGTCAGTATTTGCAATGTAATTACATACACGCTCCCCCCGACAGTGAAACGCCACGCGTGAGGTTTAGATTATTTCCCTGTCTCAATCCAAATTGAACTGTATGAAATAAAAAGGCACATTTGTCTTGTAGTAAATAAAAAGGGCGACCTGGAGCCAATCCTGCAATTTCCCCACAGGTGAAAGAGTTGACATGCTGAAAACCCAACCCTTGCACCCCAGGAGATTTTTTTTAAATACTAACATAAAATACACATTCTGGTACTCTCTTGAGAAGAAAAATAAATAAATCTATTACTACATATTTAAAAAAATGAATGCCATTTGAGTTTTCTGTGACTTTGTTCTGAAAGCTGAACCTGCTGCTCCTCACAGAGAGAAGAGGGAAGAGGCTGTGTGAATTACTTTACATTGTGGATAAGGGTGGATAGCCCCCATTGTTCTGTGTGTCAAAATGAAAGACAGCCCACACACCTATCAATCATCAAACCGTGGGGTCTTATTTCATTACGTGTTGATTTCTATCAACACGTAATGTTGTATCGATGTATAGAGATGTACTACCGCAAAAGTATTCTCCGTCGGGACTTCCTGCAACAACACCACGCCGTTATCGTGATTCTGATTGGCCAGAAGACATTATCAAAGATGTTCTATTGAGAAGACGATCACTACGTGACAAAAGTTTTCAAAACCGTTTCTAGTCTTCGTATTCTTGTTTTTGGCGTGAGAATAGTTTGGGCAGCGTGAGAGCGTGAGATTGAGAGTGAAAGCGTGTGTCACACGCCAGATGCGTGAGAGTTGGCAACCCTGATAAGAAACGGTGAGAAGATTTCAAATGAAGTGATAATAAGCCCAGGTGAAATTCAAAGCTACGATTCTATTTGATGCTTTAGGAAAAGCTTCTAAAATCAGAAGGACACCCCAGTAACTGTAGTAAGTCATGTGTCGTATCAAAGTGGTTAAAGTTAATACATTCACTGCTTTCCCCAAGGTGGTCAGTCGGTGCTGCTCCATGCGGCTCCATGGTGCTGCTCCACGGTGCTGCTCCTTCATCTTTAGCGCATGCACAAATAGAGTCTGGAATGAAGACCAGATTTTTCACAGTGTTATTTACAGAGGTCTGCATACAGGGTTGGAGGCAGGGCTCTGTTAATTCCAATGAAAGTGGCTCAGTGGCGCACAAAGCCAAAAATGGAGCGACTGGAGTTTTAAAAAGTACCCGGATCATCATTGGACTTGGGCCCCTAAGCCCCGCCTCCGATATCCCGCTCTGAGCTCAGTCAAGTTAATGGAGAGGGGATATAAAACGGATTGTGGACGGAATACAGATCTCTCTTTCCAAATGTTAGTCAATGGGAAAAAGTATTTTTGGGCCCAATGACGTCAAGGACTGTCAATCATGAAGAAAAGATTGAGTGCTGCATTGGGTCAAGAAAGTATGTATTGGTGCTGTTGAAAGTAAAAAAAACAGGAGCTCTTCAATGATAGGACAAGTATTAAAGTAAGAATTATGTTGATCAGTTCCTTCAGACAACAACATCACTCCAGTCTGAACTCGCTGTCTGACTTGACGTTCATGTGACGTCAGTCCAATGCCAGGAGGCTGTCTGAAGGTCAATTTGTTTCCTCTCCTACTTCTCCTAGAACAGGATGATGCTGTTCTAGTCAGCGGTGTCAGATGTCTTCTCCCCAGAATAATAAAAAATAAATATGGGTGCATCAGTGTGTTTGTGTGTCCATGCAATATTAATATACAGCATTTGGGCACCTACTAACAATGTGTAAGGTCTGTTAATCTACTGTGGGTATTGTCCACAGTAATGACTGTTACATGTCTAATATGTGTAATGTGTAATTGTAAAGCACTTTGAGCACCTGGAAAAGCGCTCTAATAAAAATGTAATGCATTATTATTATTATTATTATTATTAATCACTTCTAATATGCAGGCTTTGTTGCAGTACTAAATAGTTGAGAAACAATGCACGGTAGTGATAGTCTTGGAAGCTGCAAAACTTTAAAGCTCCCATGTCATGCTTTTCCGGTTATTACCCGTCCCCTTGTGTGTTATGAAGGTTTTTATGCATGTAAACGGTGTGCAGAGTCAAAACCCTCAAAGTACACCCTGTAGCGAGTAAAACTCTAACACAGAAAATACCTCCCCAAAACGCCTCGTTGGAGATACGTCACTGCCCATTTGAGTCTTCCATTTAGTTCCGGGTACCGCCTGATGTCATGCGGTACCCGGAACGAAATGGACCAATCCCGAAGAGCTATGGCCACACCAGCAGCGTCGTGTTCCTCCTCCAGAGGTTCGAAGAACCGGCATTTCACAGACGAAAGCTTCCAAAACATTGCCCAGTTTGAGGCCGGATATGCACAGCTTGTTTGGACCGTTTGGAGCAGGGGAAGATCTGGGTATACAACCTGTAAGTTTGCATTGTTATTTGTGTATTTATCAAACAAGACTGTTTAAATGTGTAAACTGTGTTGGACTGCTAAGCCATTGACACAGTGCTAACTAAGTTGCTAGAGTTTCCATATATCAACTCTAATATCAGCAGATGGCCTTGCATACATGTATCTCATAGCAGGAGAATGTCTGCATTCACACACAAAATACCTATTGACAGTATACTCCGGGTGATTTGCCGGTCAGTCGCGAAACGTAATTACATTATAGCTGGCGTAGCGATCTAACACACGGAGCTAGAGCTAGTTTCGGTCAGAAAAACATTTTTGTGATGCTACGTTGCTAGCGTTTAAATATATCAACTACAATGTCAGCAGATGGCCTTACATGTTTGTCATGGCAGGAGAATGTCTGCAGTCACACACACGGAATACTCATACAGTATACTGTACTGTGATTTACCGTACATTGTGACCGTACATATACTGCATGTAGCTAACGAGGCTAGCTGTATGCTAGCGCAAAACAATGTATTCATGCAAGTTACATTGTATGACCGAACGTAGCAGAATACCCGTATACGATTGCAATTATAAACACGTTATTGCTAGCCTAATATGAACCACTAGCTTTTGTTCATAGTAGTTTTATTACACTGCATTATAGTTGCCTTTCCTCCAAGCTAACGTTCATATCGTGTTAGCTACCAAGGTAAACAAAGCTAGGTTAGCATATTAGCAGGCAAGCTGTTCATTACACAACTACTACTAACGAATCTAAAACAACTAAGTTTCTCTAATATTTTGTGATTTGCATTTGATTTCGTCCAGCCAGATCCTGGCGGACAATCCATGACGGGGAAGGGATTCTACTACTACTGAGGCCTCGTGCTAAAAGGCACCGCACCGCACCGGCTGTGCGCAGGCAAGATGCGAGGAGGAGGAATGGATGATATACCGTGTATATATGTATATTTATGTTCATTTTGTACATTTCTAAAAATAAAGTTTAATGGAAATACTTAGTAGGCCTATCCTTTCTTCCCTGAATTCATATATAGCAAACCATGATTTGATTTCTCATCAAACAGTAGTAGTTTATAACGGGTAAAAATAACTTACTCTTTGTTATGAGAGTAGCTCGTAGGCCACAACGGAAATACAAGGAGACATACACGAGTTTACAAAACCACGGCACATTTATTGTAGTAAATGCAGAGACAGGTGGTCGAGGGGAGAGGGTCGCTCAGTTCGTCCTTCTGCAGCCGCTTTGGAGAGAGACTCCGGGCCGCTGGGATTAATAGCACCGGCTACGGAGGTGTCCGTGATCGCGCTGATTACCCTCTTCAGCTCCACCCCACCGTAAGACAAAGGCCCTGAGGCCGTCACACTCTTCTATAACAACAGTTAAAAATATATATGTATATAAAATATACCGCTGTACCGACGCCATGATAAGACTGATGTTACGCTGAGAGCAGCCGGGAAAAGCACTGACATGGGCGCAGCCTCTCTGGTGGTTGACTAATCAGAACGAGTGGCCGAGCTGACCAATCGGAGCACACTAGGCTCACAGGGAGGGGGGGGCAAGAGCTCCAACGAGTCGTTTAGTGGAGAAAGTGAATACTGCTGAATACACATGCTTGACAGAGATGCTGTATGCGAAACCAATGTGAGTTTGGAAAATTGCACAGTATAAATCTATTTTAGTATACCTCAACAATGTAATTATGATCAGTGGAAATGGCCATGACATGGGCCCTTTAACATGATAAAAAAAAAGGGTAAAATCATATGTTATGTGAAAAACATTGCTCATTATTATGTTATTGCCTTCAAAGTAAAGGTTTGTGTACAGTTTACGCTCTCATGAACCTTATTTTTAGCTGGCGATGATAAATCCACTGCATACTACTGTACCTACCCAGCACCAAAAAAAAGAATAGCTGGTCACCATCAGCATTTAGCAGCTAAAGACTAGGCTAAGGATCTTTATCCTGCAGTGGCTCAGTCAGTAGGGGCTTGGACTGTGAGCCGTAGGGTTGCCGGTTCAAGTCCCCGACCAGACCTAAATATGGAGTGTGGACTTCTACTTGGAGAGCTCCCAGTTCACCTCCTGCCCTGCCGTGGTGCCCTTGAGCAAGGCACCGGACATCCCCCTTCCCCCCTCACTCCCATTGCTCCCCGGGCGCTGTACAATAGCTGCCCACTGCTCCTAGTACTAGACTCCTGGTACTAGGATGGGTTAAAGAGCAGAGAACACATTTCACTGTGTGTGCTGTGTGCTCTGCATGTGTGACCATTAAAGAGGGTTTCATCCCTCCCTATTCTATTCTATATTTATAAAGGAAACCAAAACAAAGCCATAAAGAAGGTGAAAGCAGTCTGATTCCTCCCTGTTGTGGAAAGCAGAGACATTACATGTTACTTGTTAGACACTTTTATCCAAAGCGACTTACATACTCAATACAATCACCACAGGAGCAATTTGGGGTGAAGTGTCTTGCCCAGGGACACAACGACATGCTGACTGCAGTGGGGTTTGAACCTGTGACCCCCTGATCCGAACACCTACGGATAACCCAATACGCCACACAGACCATCTGTATGATGATAGTACATGTCAAATTTATTTTTATACTTGTGGCCATCACTAATAATGACATTGTACTCGTAAATCAAATGAATGTCAAGAGAGACCTGTCAATGTTGTCATCTACTTTAAATGGATTGATTCTCTCTCTGTATGGATGTCTGTCCTTGAGATATATGGAAAAAATGGCAAAACACCACATAACGGAATTCCGGAAGTGTTTTGTTAGTATATTTGAAATGACTAGGTTAGCTACGTTAGCTAGCTAGTTTACAGCATATCTGCAATAAGATTGGAAGGAATCATGCGATCACACATTTTAGATTAGCCAATAAAACGTACATTTTAGGCAAGTTATAATCCCTGAGCGCCAACAAGCTCTGGGGCCTCATTTATAAAGGGATATACGCTCAAAAAATGGCGTACGCCAGTTTCTACGCAATGTTTGCGATTTATAAAATACTAACTTGACGGGAAAATGTGCGGTCCTCCACGCAAACTCTAACCCATGCGTACGCACTAAGCACACAAACGGGAGAGACGAGAAACTGCGACACCGTTGGCAGAAGGAAGAATGGAGAGAAATATGTGGAAATAATACCATAAATAAAATGTTACCTCTCATTTATCAAATATGAAGAATTCATTTTCAAACATTGATTAAAGCCAATCTTAAAATGATTAAACAAACGCCTGTTTGAGACTCCTCAGTGCACACAAAAACATAACTTGGAGAAATAAATAAATACGGATATGCTATTTAAAACCACCTCGAATATGTTGTGTTAATGTTATGAAATGTTTTCTCATAAATGATGCGGTAAGCAGGAGGACAGAATTACGTCTAAACTGACGCCGTTTTGCATTTCTATAGGTTGTAGATACGAGCATGGTTTTATATACTATCACGTTTAATCGTGTTTTATGCCGTTTGCCAAGACTTGACAAGTCGCTCGTAAAACACAGGAGGTATGGAAACTAAGAACACCATATGTGGTAAACAGCTAATATAACACAATCCATTAGTTGTATTTCCTTTAACTGGTGGATTATGTATATATAGTTGCTGATCGACAGCTGGAACACAAACCACCAAATACAACAAAAATAATTCAGATCCAGTCGTCATGACTCCGCTCCGGATGGATTCCCCGATCATTTCTTACAGTTTCTCATCAAGGGGGTGTCTCCTGTCCCCGGGACAAACACACTGCCTGAGGAAGGTTATGTGTATTTGTTTTGTCATTAACTTTTTTCGGACCACTTATTTATTTATTTTGGTGACGATCCGACCTCCATGCTGCTACTCTGGTTCAAACTGCATCCACCAAACATTATGATTTATCTCGACCTCCCCACAATAACCAAAATCTGACACGGTGTGAGATGTCTTTTTTAGCTGTTCTATCGTAATTTCCTGCGATCTTCTTCATGCAGTCAGTCAAAAATGAATGAATGAATGGGCGTTTCTTTGACTGTATAGGCAAATATGGGCGTTACGAGTCGATTGTGATTTATCAAGGGAAACAGGCGTAGGGAGTGCCGTACGCACTTCCCTCGCCGGTACGCAATGTTTTGTGAATCGGAAAATGGCGGAAAATTTATGTACCTATTTTTGTGCTTTGTACTACGTAAGCAACCTTCCTACGTCAATCCTACGCAAGGCGTTATAAATGAGGCCCCTGGTCCCAGTGCAGCACGTTTGTCATAATGTAAGTGTTTTGGGCTGTTGAAGAGCGATTGCCCGTGTCGGCCAACATAGCGAAACCACGGGATGGCATGCTGGTATTGCTTGCTCCCTTTTGCTCACTGCAGTACATTCAAGAACCGGAAAGAAAATATTTATAGCAATATATTTCAACAAATCCAATCGCCCTCACCCTTGCAGTGTACTGCCCAAGGTCCCAGGAAGCGCTGTGTCAAGTGTGAGTTGTTTTTAGATGAGCAGTTATTGAGAAAGCTGCATCCAGAATGCAGGAGGCCAAGCACTAAGCCTGCCCCCAATAACCACATCTTGACTGGGCAATTCACTAGTTGATGTTTAATTTCCCATATCTGATGAACTTCTTAAATGACTCTTTCTGGTGTGGTTGGTGCGCAGCTCCTTTTGTAACCTACAGCAATGAGATAATGCCTGACATAGTGCATGTTGTGGGTTCCTCTTCCTGTATAATCAGAGTAAGAGCCTGGCTGCTCTACAGATACGTTTGGAGGACAGACAATGCTCCAGAATGACAATGAGGTAGCTACAGAGAGCCACAGCTGGATGTGACAGAGAGAGATGAATGAGGCCAGAGAGGGTGAGATCAAACCCCTTCAGCACACCTGCTCACACCTGTTCACCGCTTTCACTGATCCTCCTCCAAGAGCCAAGCACAAAGAGCGGGACAGCAGGGGGAGTGGACCATTTGTAGAGGTAACAAACAAGAAGTGTATTAATGGAGACTTATCTCTATAGAGTGTAGCGAGGACAACTGCACTGAAAAAACTGAAACATTGACTTTAATTAAATGTATATGTCAACAGATTTCACATAACTGTATTACAGTAGGTTAGTTGAAAGCAACAATATCAACAATATATTAACAGCGAGGGATGCGTTGACATGGCAATGGCTTTTGAGGAAAACTCACAAGTGGCACATAGACATGTTGAGGTCTGGACCATTAACCATCATCTGAAGTCTGTTGCCGTTTGGACGATTTTCCTTTGAGTTGCGACCATATCGTGTTTTATGGCGAGGGATGCGTTTTCGTGGAAACGTTATATGATGAGATCTGAGATTTGTTGTAGAGCTGTTCAGGGCCGCAGTGTTAACCATCATGTGACGTTTGGCGACGTTCGGAGTACTTCAGTTGGAGTTATGACATCATCGTGTTCCATGGCGAGGGATCTCCTAGCATCGAGCGAACGGGAAATTGGGCACCGTATAACGACTACGCCGTGTGGGAAAAAATTACGATTTTTATATTTTTTCATCCCCCATGTCTTGAGACGCTACCCGCCGAATTTGGAGTCGATCGGATAAAATTCCTAGGAGAAGATCTCTGAAGTACGGAGGGCGAAATTCAAAATGGCCGACTTCCTGTATGTTTTATACACCTCCAAGAGGCTATTTAAAGGGGACCAATCATGCAAAATGCACTTTTGTACGTCTTTTATACATGAATATGTGTCCCCGGTGTTCCAGGGAACTCACCAAGTGTCAGAAAACACAACCCTCTCTATTTTCCTCCATACCCAAATCTCTAAAAAAGGGGCTGCAACGGATCTGATAAAAACTGATCCAGATTTGAACACTTCACTGACGTCACAGAAGTGGCGCTACGGCTATTGGGCCAACTCTCCACCTATCAGGGGAATGTGGGGTTGGGCCACGGCCGGCCATTGCCGCTCGAAAGCGCTGGAGACGCTGTAGTACATATGCCAGGCCTGTAAGTGGCGCTGTAGTCTGCCACAAAAGCAGCGAAGAAGACTTCCCGCCCATAGTTACCATGGTTACCCTTCTGTTCATTCTCCGCTGTGGCTTTTTTTCTCCCTCCCCGAGGCAAGCGTTTGCTCCTGCTGCTTTAATTCAATGCAATCCCTCCCCGTCGAGGCAAGCACTGTAATTCTCTCCGGTTAGTCCACCAGCAGATGACAAACACCCACCTCTACGCCTCTTCCAAGGAACGAGGGGACCGTGCGGCAGAGTTTCAGTTTCAGTTTCTTTCGCCGGTCAAGATGTCCGTTAAAGTTTAAATCTTCCGGACAAAATTAGAAAAGTGCCGGTCAAAGGTCTTCTTTGTTATTTATTGAGCTTTAAAACAAATGAATAACGACTCTATAGGCCTATAATAATATAATAAAACACGGAGGACGGAGATCTTTTTTTCTTCCCCTCTTGACTTGATCAGAGCACGGCTCCCCTCTTCTGCAGGGGGGCGTGGTCAGCTGCAGCTCACAGAATCAGCCCCGTAGACAGCAAACAGCACATAGAGCGAAATGAGGCATGGCTAAAATGCATGATCTGTTTGGTATTTTGAAAACAGAAACGTATAAATATACCTTATATAGGTATGGCCCTACAATATATCATTTCAATATAGCATGATAGGTCCACTTTAAAAAAAACATGATATTAGATTTTAAAACATAAATATTTGTTCTATTCATATTGTTTTCAATTCGTAAATATGTATAATTCAGCCTACTTTCAGCTACAGAAATATATATATATTATATATTTATTACTTCTCACTATGTTTATACATTAACTACATTTCTATTCATATTTCTATGTCTATATTTTATATTTCTTGTTATGTATACATTTTTTCTACATTCATTTTTTACATCTGCATACATACATCAGATGTTGAAATGATGATGATGCTAGTCTTGTACAGTAGGTGGCGGTATGCACGTTTAAGTTGTTTGCGACCCGCCAATAATCCAGTGAAGAAGAAGAAGGGGGGCGTGGCTCCTCCCACTAGATCAGGTGAGCTGCTCCCCAAAGGGGGCGTGGCCTAGTGTTTAAAATGAGAGGGAAATGTTTGGTTCAGTTGTTGAGGTTAGGCTGCAGGTGAGTTGCAATTTGGATGTTTTCTCATAGAGTGGTGAAATTATGTTGTGTTTTTTTTTTTTTTTAAACTTAGCTTAGCAAGGGTTCCCTTCAAGAAGAAGCTTTTGATTTTCGTTTGGGATTGGTCAAATTCATAGTGATGGCAAAATGAAGCTTTGAATGAAGCATCGAACCACTTGGACAATTGTGTCGGAAATAGGTTCATTTCTCGAAGCTTCAGTTACAGCGACCTCTCCTGGCGAAGTGCAAGGCTGCAGTGGGTTTAACGTATCTTTGCCTTGAAAAATATTCGATGCACACACACACTAAGACTGAATATCATGTTCTATTTGCAATTAAAGATTGATAAATGTGTGTATTGGGTTATTGAGAAGAGACTAGAGAGTGCTGGAATTTTTTTTGGGCGGAGAGGGCCTTTTATCAGTTAATAAAGTATTAAAGTTGAAAAGGAATGTTTAAACGTTCACCCATTCTGGGCTTTGAACCAGCTGCGCTGAGGTCATCGCCGCTTTGGGCCACCGGCTCTATCCACTGGGCTATCTATACCTTAAGGCTAGCTATTCACATGTTTTTTATATTCGTGTTAATTGTCTTTTTGTTTACAACTTCTCCACATTTCGAAGTGTTTCCCGAGCCAGAACGACCTATCTTTCTTCCTGGCTTGCTCTATAATGATCCAATTAAAATGCAATACCAACAACAACTCAACAGCAACAACGCAAACTACCCACACATTGCGCATTGTTTAGAGCGGTTATAAGTGTTGAAGCGCTCAAATTCGAAACTGTTTCAACCTGTCACCTGTCAGAATAGAGACGAGGCAGTGCATTGAATCGCGTGATTGGACCGCGAACCAGTCAAGTGATTCATTCAGGAAATGAAGCAGTTGCTGCTTCGGACGTCATATGTCACGTGATTTGAAGCAGTTGCTGGTTCGGACGTCATATGTCACGTGATTTGAAGCAAGCTTCGAATCACTGCTTCTATGGAATAAGAAGTCCAGGGTTGAAGCTCCATTCAAAGCTTCAGTGTCAAACTGCCATCACTACAAATTCAGGATGTTTGTTTTTAAATCTGTTCTCACTGAGTCTACTTGTTCTCGGTAGAGCTTCTCTAGGGCCAGATAGCACTGCATTTTTGCTTTGTGCTTTTGTTTGTGTGTTTCAATTGGTGATATCGTTTGGTTTCTGGTGTTTTATAATGTGGTTTACTTTCAACTGGGAGAAGGCCCAACCCTTCACTACCATAGAGAATAATTGGTCCTATGGACGGATTCCAGTCATTTAAACCAGATTTGAATGTAAATTTGACTTTTCATTGAGTGGAATGCCCTTTGTGCTTTCTCTCACAGTTCATGTATTGCTGGGTTAAAACTCCCAGGGGAACTTATTTCAAGCCTAGATTGTTTTATTCTGTACCGGTTTCTATTTTAAGAGTTCCTAATGTGAAGGTATTTTTGAACTGGATCTATTTAGAAGATCGTTGTCTTTGTCTTGTTCATGTTTACTGCCAGGGCCCAGGTCTGGCAGTACTGTTGCAGCAGGTCTGCTGTAATCATAGTTCTGTAAGAAACAGCAATCTGCATCTGCCTAGTGCAGGAGTTTGATTTCTGAGTCAAACACCGCCTTACCCCTAGATTCCACCGGGTCCGTCTGCGCCGCGTTGCGGTTTTGGTCCGGCCTCCTCCGGCGTCATACCCTACCAGGCGCGTTTCAGAAGCATTTCAGAAGCGGAGCGTCTTGCCTGCCGGCTCGCAGTTTTTGTTGATTTGGGCATATTTCCTGGACAGGCTACTTTGTACAGACAAAGTTAATAATAACTGTAATATTCCAGTTATAAACGACATGAATCAAAGATGTGTTGCTGTATTTTAGTGGTAAAAAAATGCATTCATCATCATAATTATTCTATATATATATAATTTACACAGTGCCTGTAAACCGGAGGAGAACGCTGGCATTTCTCCTCCTACTTGAAAGACTACGGAGGGATAGGGTCTACAAAATTAGTTTGTGTGTGTGTATATATCTATATATATATATGCTATATATGCTCTGAACGTTCCACTTCCTGCCTGCCCGATCTTACGTTACGGCTGCGCCGCGACAAAAATAGGATTCGATCCTAATTTTAGAGGAGCCCTGCGCCGAGCCGCTTCTGGGACGCTTCTGAGCCGTAACGCGCCGCGTGTGGTGGAATAACACCCATTGACTAGAGTGGCCGCGATCGCCGTGAGCACCGCGGCGCAGCCGTAACGCGCCCGTAACGCGCCCGTAACGCGCCGCAGACGGACCCGGTGGAATCTAGGGGTAAGGCTGCGGCAGAGCCACTATTTCAAGTATACTACGTCATCGAGTGGCGCCGAATGCTGGGCATTTAAACAGTCCTTCGGCGCCACTCGATGACGTAGTATACTTGAAATAGTGGCTCTGCAGCAGCTTTACTCGACATTGAGAAACAGCCTCGCTGTTTGATGGCTTGATAACCCACTCCCCACTCGTTGGTTTGGAACAGCACTTAATGTGGCGGACCCTCCGTGCGAACGCGCAAACGGAGGGTTAGTGTGTAGGGCGTGGTTTGGGATTGGGCCTACTTCTCTCATTCCGAGTGTCCATCTTTATTCAACTGGCACGTAACCTGCACACATGCATTACGTCATCAATTGAGTTCAGTCATCCAAGATATTACCTCTCTCTCTCTCTCTCTCTCTCTCTCGCTCTCGCTCTCGCTCTCTCGCTCTCTCGCTCTCTCTCACTCTCTCTCTCTCTCTAAGTTACATACAATCAAAAAAACAGCTGCGGGTAAAATGTACCCATTGGCGGTTCTAGTGTTAAATGTAAGCAACACAAATAATGTCATGATCCCAGTTTTTGGTTCATGTCTTTTCTGTGTAACGTCTGATTTTACTTCCTGTCTTTGTGTGTCTATCCTGGCCTTATTATATTCACCTGTTCCTCGTCAGCCCTGCAATCACCTGACCTCCTGTTCACCTGCACTTAATGTCTTCATTAGTTCTGCTTGTATTTATGTCCTGGATTCGGTTCCTTCTTTCGTTGATTCTTTTATGTTTTGCTACACAGTTCTGTTATGTTTGTCTTGCCTCGCTACGCCTCAGAGTATTTTTCTGTTTTGCGTTCCTGCCTCTCCTGATTGGGTCCAACCAGCTCCCCTTTTCGTGACAAATAATGGATTATTTTGTATTTGTATGCAGTGTTTCCCCTATATACAAATAGTGGCGGCGCAGCGCCGCTGCTGAAATATGCGCGCCGCTGCTAGGGGGCGCCAGCCAGCTACCCAAATAAAATAAGTTACATTTATTTGTTATTGGCTATGGTAGGTTATTGGTTATGTTCATATACTTATTTGATTATTAAAATGTAAACCGATCTTTTTCAGATGGGTGTTTTAGAGTTGTACCCCCTAGATCAGGTCTCTAGTAATTGTGTGCTCAAAGTGCACCAGATTGAAGCATTTTACTTTAAAATGTTCAAAAAGATCTTCCCGGGGGGGCATACCCCCAGACCCCCCTAGAGGATGTGACATCCACCCCCCAATTCAAACATGTTTATACAATACTGAATACATTTGAAGCCATTTTGACGTATATTACCTATGTCAATACGTTTCTGTTTTTGTAGTGTATTTGTCTTTTGTAGAGATTTTTCATTTATTCTTTATAAAATCTCGCCTAGGGCAGCAAATTGGCTAGAACCGGCCCTGGTACTAGGCCTCAAGAGCCTTTCTTGTGCTGGCAGACACATAGAAACAAATTGGCGGGGCGCACTTCGCACGCGCACACACTAAAAGATTCCACGCTCTCCACGCTCACATTATGCTGGGCCCACGTGCCTTAGCACCGCTGCTATGACTCCATCCTAGGGGAAACACTGGGTATGGCTTCTAACCCTTTCCTGCTCAAATAGTCCATCACTTTCAAAATTACTTCCTAAATTACTTTATAAATATGACTATCAACCATACAGCTAAAACAATGGACACCACACAGTCCCAACCAGACCCCTACACAGACATTCACAAAAACAATACCATCACACAGACGTTTAAATAACCGCTATGGTTATTGTTAAGGCAACTGAAACTACTTAAGGCTAGAAAACACAACACTGTTGACTTTTGGTTTATGAAAATATGGAAACTGTGTCCTCCAATGTGTTTTCTGCTGAGGACAGATGATTTGTGCTGTGGCATTGACCCCCCGTCTCCCTGTTTCACCTCTATAACTCTCAGCTTCTTGCTCGACATCTCGTCAGACAACACAACAATCCACTCAAATGAAACCCCTTTTCTTTATTATACTCTCTCTGAATTTAATTGATTGGGTTTATTTTGGTCACTGGAAGGAAACGTATACAAAGAGTCTAGATGGAAGGACTTGACCTGATCCCACATGAATACCTGTCGCTTGATTGAACAAAAATATAAATAAAACCTGAAGGAATCAAGGAAAACCAAGGAAATCCATTTTAAATACCCTTAAATAACAAGAGTACTAACAGAAATGCTAGAAAAATGTCTTGCATCCGACACATCACATAGGTGCATTACTCTAATAAACAAAGGCAAATTAATTATTTAGTTTGGCAGAGTTGTACGAAAGAGTTTTCCCGTGATAAATTAACCAATGGCCTTTTAATCTTTCCCTTATTTTTTCCATCATGAAGCCCATTCACTATTCTGATTAATTTCACCCGTATCAGCCGGCCGTTTTAAAAGTGCATGTCTAATTAAGGCATTGTGCCTGTAGAATCATCTTTTCAGTAATTGCCCCTGTGCTCTCCTCAGCTTAAGTGGTGTATGTAGGTCAGAGCAGCAGTGAACCCTGGTGTGAAGTGCCTCGTGGTTTCTGGTTGTATTAGCGCCTTTCTGATCATACGGTGTTTCCCTAGATCGTTACGCCTCTCTGTTTCAGTTTGGGCTCTGGTTTTAATAACGTGCATCTACAAAGCACTCTGCTGTGCAAGGGATATGATAACATGTGGAGCATTGCAGTCCTCTGAGATACGCTACAGGCTTGTTTGCTCTTATTTTAAGAGCTGTAATCAACTATATGATACACTATTAAAAATGTATGCAATGCAACAGCACACCATTTCATACGATGGGTTTCTCCCCCTCCTTCCCATGGGACCAGGTGTGAAGAGAGGTAAATTGAAAGGTCCCAGGCAATCATCCAGGCGCCCCACTCTGCTCAGTCAGCTGGGGAATTCAGTTTTGGCCAGGATGACGAACCGCCAGCCTAACTAATACAGCTCAGCCTGCCAAGCCTTTCCTGTAGCTATAATACCCCCCACCGCTCACATACATGGCAAAATGTGATTGACTTCGCTCCTCACGGCGCCATCCGTGCTGCACGTGGCTGTCAAAAGCACTTTTGTTTAATCACATTTGATTGATTAAAATTGAGCAATACGATTCTGCTGAATTACCCTTGTTTACTTCTGCTTAATTTTCTGCATCATGCTTAAAATGTGAGGAATGAGAAATGTAAGTTAAATGTTCAACAAGTTGCTGTTTTAACTTGGCCACAAATATGAAGTCAGTAATTAAAATATCTTCCCGAACAATTCTTAGGCTATTAACTGTTGCTATATCTGTCAAGTTCTACACACCATCAAAGCACAAAGGCAGTTTATAATGATGCCAGTATCTAGTGGAAATGTATATTAATAAAAAAATGTAAAATGTATTAAGCTCTTAAACAATTGCTTTATGAAACCTGTTCCACCCTGAGCCTGTTTTTCAGGTCTCAGGCTCGAAAATGACATTCCCAGACAACACACTCTCACTCCATAAACGTCCAGGAGCGACGTTTGGTCAGGGTCCCGAGGCGTGCAGTTGGGATGCTCCTAGGCTCCTTCAGCTTCATAAACAGACGCAAATAGCTATATATATATATATATATATATATATATATATATATATATATAATATAATATAAAATGATTGGTCGTACTTTTTACAGTACTACGGCTTCCACAGATGAATTTTTGTTATGGATTTTTTTGTCAAAGCACTTAAGATATTCATTGCTATCGGGATGTTAAGAGCATTCCATGGAATATAACAAAAAGTGTATCTCGAGCCGGTTTCTCAAACTTACCCTACCCTACCTTTAATATCTAATAATACAATTATAAAATGCAATAGCGTGCTTTAACCAGTAGGTGTCCCTTTCTATCAGCTGTGCACCGTTATGGCGTAAATACAGCCTATCTACCAATTGGATCAAATATAAAAGTCAGCCGAATTAGTGTTGATACTGCAAGGAGAGGTATTGTGTGAAAAGAAATGTAAGATGTTGTTTAATTGCTTATGTATTTAAGATCCACGTCAAGTTTTCAGTTTTGGCGGCAGTTCCTGTTTGTCTAGAAGTCTTCTCATCAGGGCTCTATAAATAGAGTTAACTACGGCAGATATGTAATATTTAATGCAGCCGAAACGTGTATTACAATGCCGTTATGTGATGACTTTCAAAGAGAAAAGCAAGCACACTCGGAATAATGTATTATTTAATTTGTTTTAAATGTTTTCGGAATTTCACATCGCATAAACACCAAATCCCAGCGTGCATAGCGGAATATCAGTATTAAAAAAAAAACGGCATCTGTCCTTTGACCCTCACATCGTACAAGGAAAAACTTCCAGAGAAAAACCCACAGTTAATATACACACATTCCTTCACATTTAAATTTACATTTACATTAAAGTATTTCGTGAGGCCTTCTAACATGTTTTTAAATATAACTACGGTTGTAGTTGAAGAGTTTGTAAATTAACATGAACCGAAGCTGTTGCCTGTTGCAATATACAGTCTATGGTTGCTACAGAGGATTGTGGGTAATGTCATGTCTTCGGCCATCCAAAACTCATAGAAAACGACTTGTTTCTCAGAATTGAAGGGGTAAACGTGACAAAAGCATTGTACACACACTAAAACCTATCAATGTCGTTTAATTAACAAGGATAATCTGGTGTTTTTGAGTTGATGAGTAGTGGAGATATCACTGTCAAATCAATCGACAGTAAGGGGAATACTTACTTCCGGGTGTACAATTCTCCGTTATCCAATGGGAATGGACGCTCACATTGCCTTTAACAGCCTCCGACACAAACGAATGCCGTGCTTCCATGAGCGTCAAATCCCGCCGCAGATGGGAATACATTGCAATCAGTTGAAAGCTCTTTGCGTCTGTTTATGAAGCTGAAGGAGCCTCGGCGCGTCACAACTGGACGCCACGGGACCCTGACCAAGCGTCGCTCCTGGACGCTTAGGGAGTGAGAGTGTGTTGTCCCAGAACAAATGACCATATCTTCCCTTCTAAAAGAGTTACATTAATAATTTTTGTTCTCAAAGTAATGATAAACCTGTGAGTTGGATGTAGAAAAGTCAGAATCAATATAGGTTTTTTATTTTAAAGAAAATTCAGATTGAACATAGTAAAAAAACTGTAAATTATAGTGTCCGTCCAAAAATTCTTTTTTACTTATAGTGAAAACTACCCTTGGATGATGGGTTAGTAGACTAAAACATATAATAAGTACCCTGTATCAAGATTGATGCAAAACAAGTGAAATCTGACCTTTTTAGAGAGATTTAAATAAACCCACTTCTGGGGTCATTTGGGTGGATTTTCCATATCTCTGGCCCCCCTTGGTCGATTTTGACGAATGAAATCTCTTTATAACCGCTAGAGCCAATGGAATCGAGGGAAAGTTCGACACACACAAACACGTTACCAAATAAGGAGTGAGAGTGACGCATAGCCAAAACCGGAAGCTGCATTAGCAGGTAACTTTTTTTCTCCGATTTTTACATAAAAATTGAATTATGGATTATAAATAATTTTTTCAAAGCGACAGACACATTATTAACCTATGGATTAACCGATTCAGCCGTGTTTTTTCTCGTTTTAATGCCTTTGAACACGTCTTTTGATCAGATTGACAGCTACGGTGAGACAATCTCCCGTAAAAGCTCTGTAAAGGTACGTGTTGTGATGTCTGTGTTTGCTTCCCCTGTCGCGAGTTCGGATCGCTCAGTGATGATACTATACCTATATAATCTGTGGAGTCTCAGCTTTAATCGGATATATTGTATGTGCAGTTACGATAAGTAATAAGGGTATCTTTATCTTGAGTTCTGTGCCAAAGTCAGTTTGCATTTTTTCGCTCAGGGGTCATTTAGACGCTTCTTATAATAATAATAATAATAATAATAATAATAATAGCTTGCATTTATATAGCGCCTTTCAAGGGACCCAAGGTCGCTGTACAGTAATAGGGCAAAAACAAACATAACAAAACAAAATTCAGACAGACAAAACAACAGATCGATTAGGGGCCGAAAGCCTTGGCAAACAGATGGGTCTTGAGGGCCCTTTTGAAGGCGTCGAGTGTGGGGATGTTGCGAATCTCCGCAGGGAAAGCGTTCCAGAGGGTGGGGGCTGCCACACTGTAGGCTATGTCCCCGAAGGTTCGCAGTTTGGTGCGGGGGGTGGTGAGCAGGCCAGAGTCTGAGGACCGCAGGTTCCGGGGTGGGGCATGTGGGTAAAGGATGTCCGATAGGTACTGGGGGGCAAGGGCATGGAGGGACTTGTAGGTGAGGAGGAGGACTTTGTAAGATATACGGGACATGACCGGCAACCAGTGTAGGTGGATGAGGGTGGGAGTGATGTGCTGCCACGGCTTTGTGTGTGTGAGTACCCTAGCAGCACAGTTTTGGACATACTGGAGCCTGTCCAGGGTTTTTTTGGGAACCCCGAACAGGACACCATTGCAGTAGTCCAAGCGGGTGGTGACAAATGCATGTATTAGGGTTTCGGCAACCGACTCCGAAAGTGACGGTCGGAGTCTGGCAATGTTCCTCAGGTGGAAAAAGGCCGATTTGGTCACAGATTTGACGTGGGAATGGAAGGAAAGGGTGGAGTCAAGGATGACACCCAGGTTATGAGACTTATGTTTTGTTTTGGTAAAAATGGTTCATATCTTCAGTTAGCTGAGATTCTTCCCGTTAATCTGGTGCTACACATTAATAGTTTCATAAATGTTAAGAAGCCCTGAGACATAGTCTCGAAAAAAAACGTTGGGGGGGCTCCAGGGCTTAACAGGTTAAGAAAATGTCCATTCTCTGTTAAATATATGTTGAAACTTAGTTTGCAGAAGTAAACAACTTCAGGGTTCACATGAGACGCTCACCCTACAAGATCAGGCAGGTCCATTGTGCTGGGACTTTGTTCTTGTCCCAGTAGGGTCACTGAGCTTTCACCTTGTTGTCTACACAGTCTGATTGCTTTTTCTGCTGTTGTCTAGCCGATCAGCTTGGATCAGGTATCTCTTACCAAACAGTCTGATGGGAAATCTGCTCATCTGGTCCTTTGCATTTTGATTTCTCATCAAGTAATTTTCATTTTGTGAAGCTAATCATTACCTTGGATCGTGATGGCACTGGCAGAAGATTAAAAACATATTACAATGGAATTATCATTGAATATATAATTGATTTTATTATATAACAAATTGGATCTTTTCCAATTCAATAATTGTAAAGATTCTGTAGTATATTTAACTGTGCAACACTGCAAGTGTAAGGAGGTTTAAAAAAAAATACATTAACAGAAAAAATGTCTGCTTATCAAGCGGCCCATTAAACCATGACACACCATTATTAATTATATTATGTACACCTGCGCCTTTCTTACTGTGACATGTCAACATTTCTTCTACCACATGGTCAAGTTGTCAGCTCATTAAACATCATCAGCACCATCAGACATTCTGCCTCTCCATCTGCAGTAATAAACCTTTATTACAGCCTGTGTACAACACTTCCTTATGCTGCTTTAAGTCCATTACTCTCCCTGAGCTGTGTGTCCGGGCTGCTGCTGCAGATCGGCTCCCAAACAACAATAACCTCACAGTTGGCTTGTTTACAACCTATATTAAATTGCACAATCTCAGCTTTTACTTTCGTAAGTACACCGTTTTAAGAGCCGATGAAAATGATAGCAAAAACTAGACCCAAAATTGTATAAATCAGAATTCACTTTAAAAACCAAACGATTGAAGGGAGGTGAAGAGGGTGTCATTTACCTTTCTTGCAAAATGTCGACCAAGCTAATTAAATACAACACATGTCATTATACTATGTATTATTATACTCAGGGGTGCACATAACTGGTACACAGGTACGCATGCGCGGCAACAATCTGAAATGCGTAACGTCACTTGTGTCTCAACGTGCCTTTGCGTATCTGATAGGTCATCAAAACAAAACACATATTTTGTCTACACGTGTTTCTTGTCAACACTCAGTGGAGTAAATTATTAGACATGTCCAAAAAAAACAAAGACATTAAGCAGCCACTTTGCCGTTTCGCTCCCTGCAAAAATCTTCGGACTTTCTATGACTGATTGAACTGGGTGCTGGCCGTGCCGCGCAGGACATAACGGCCCCTACACACGGCGGCGTGCGTTGACGCTTCAACGCTTCTGTCCATTCACTTTGAATGGGGTGACGTCACACTTCGCCGAACTGCATTGTGGGAGCAAAGCGTAGCTTTTCTCGCGGTGCTCGCTGCAAAAGTAGAGCTATGTTCTACTTTTGAAGCTTCAACGGAGGCGTCAGCCAATCAAATCCCGCTTATGCAAATCTGCCAGTACAAGCGCTAGCCAATCAAACCACGTGTATGCTGGGAGAGCCAGACCGCAGTTCATTTCCTCATATGCCAAAAATGGAGGAGAAAATAATTGTAGCGGTAGGGAATCACCCGGTGCTATATGATCAGTCCCTGTTCACCTACCGGGATACAAACCGGAGGAGCCAGGCATGGAGGGAGGTGGCAGAGACAGTGGGTGAAACTGGTAGGTTTTCGCCTGTTTGGGGAGTTTATATCCAGTGTATTTCATTTGAATGGACAGCTAGCAGGCATAGACTATTTAGCCAGCATGGAATGTTGCGTAAAATAGTACCATAGACATTAATGTCATAAATGTTCATCATATAAAGTGTGACATGTAAAACCTTTTATGCAATTGACAGGAGAGATTCATGTGATTGGTTGTTGGTCGCGTTGCTCGCGTAAACTCCCCAAGCTCAAGACACGCCAAGCGTCAACGCACGCCGCCGTGTGTAGGGGCCGTAACCGACGGACCTGTGAAGCTTCACAGGAGAAAGAGGCTTTAGATCACTGGACGACAGAGTTGGTCGCCGTGTGCACAGACGGGGCTGCTGTTAACGTTGGTGTGTACAACAGAATTGTACCAAAACTACGTCAACTGGCTGCGGTGGGAGACTCCCCTGTGCACATTTTGTGCCCCGCGCACACACTGGAGAACTGCGCAAAATCAGCTGATCACAACGTTCACGCTCTGTGGTCAAGCTGCTGCAGTTTTATTTACAACAAAGTGGAGTAAAACACACAGCTGCAAACTTACTCAGGGTGTTAATGGAAGAGTTTGAAATCAGACAGAGGTGAAAGAAGTGTTACTCAAGTAAAATTAGAAAAGTATTATCATCAACATCTAGTTAAAGTAGCGACAGTAAAAGTAGTCATTTTGCAGATTGGTCCATTTCATAATAATGTATATGATATGTTTTATCATTATTGATCATTAAAGTGTTTAAAAATTAGTTTGAATGACTTTGTATAGGCTACTGCAGGGTAGCTTGTACATTTACTCCAGGTGGAACTAAAGTCTGATTTAAGACTTGATTATATTTCACATCATTCATCCACATCTGTAAAGTAACTAAAGGTATTAAATAAATGTAGTGGAGGAAAAGTACATGATTTACCTCTGAACTGTAGTGGAGTAGAAGTACAAAGTAGCATAAAATAGAAATACTCAAGTAAACTACAAGTATCTTACATTGTACCTAAGTACAGTACTTCAAGTCATGTGATAATTTCTTAGTATTTGATCCTTCAACTTGGCCTCAGGAAATGCAAGGACTTCACAGTTTTGGCAACAAGTTTTGGAGAAAGCAAATCGGAGGCTTAAAAAGAGACAGGGAGGTGCATCTTCATCATCTAGCATGCAAGAAGTGTAAATAGAGGACAGTGAAGGAGACACTGAGGAGGACAGTGAGGAAGACTGCACTTATTAACACCACGCTTCATGTGGGGTGAGTATCAAACGCTGTCTCCTGGTACTCATCTGAGTAACTCACTAAAAAAGTTATGTACACCCCTGATTATACTTCAGGATTTTGTCTAAACTGGGTAACAGGGTCGCTGCGCCATCTTACTTTTGACGTGCGCCCTCATACTAAAATGCAGATTTTGCAGAAGTGATGCCATAACAGTATTTTGGTTCGTCAAAAATGTTGCGTTAATGTTTACGGTGCCATCTTGTATACGGGAGTCATGTTCTCGCGAGAATTTATATATCTTATACAAGATCCACGCCCTCATACTATATTTTTCTAGAAAAAACCCTGTACTGTATAATAGTATATAACTTTACTTGTACAAACACAATACAACTTGTTTCACATAGAAAAGCTCTCACATTTTCATATGGAAATGATGAGTCCTGGTTTTAGACTTGCCTTATAATACATGTAATTTACCTTACATCCACTTTAATACCGTAGGCATGGCTACGAGGTTAAGAATCTTGCCCAAGGACACTTCGACATGTTGACTGCGGGGGCTGGGGATCAAACACTGAACCTTTGATTGGTAGACGCCTATTTACCCCGTGCCAGAATCGACCTTCTATAACCTTCTTGTGAATGACATTTTCATCACACATGTTCACGTACATCAGAAGGAAGTCATCTGTCTCTTGGTATATTCAGTAGGAATAAGTCCTTATACCCTGAAATGAGTACGCAGTGTTGGACTTCTGGTTTATTCAACTTGAAGTCAATAGTTTTTTATTAGAAGACTCAATAAGGTCTGTCGTTATTACAATATTAAGAGTTTTCATGTTTGGTTCCACAACATAAAATACTTCAGTAAATACCCCAGTGGTGAATGTCTGAAGCTTCTATGTGTAATATAAAAGTCTAAATTAGGCTAATAAACTAACCCTAACTGTTATAAATTACATGTGTGTAACCCTCCTGTCCTCAAAAGACACATGGCGAACAGCTACCAAACACTCAATCCTGGTGTGGGTGTTTGAGGACAAAGAGGAGGAAGTCCTCATCCAGGCCTCTATTTATAGCCTGTGAGGAACTTCTACCTGCTTCCCTACACAGTGCCTCTTGTGGACAGGAGGGTTACACACATGCAATTTCTAACAGCCGCCCCCGGATTTGTGCAGCAAATACGTTTAATCGGTGTCTTCAGTGAATTCAGGGAGCGGGATTAATCTTGAAACAGGTCTTACATATTCCCGACCTTGAATAATGACCTTAGCACTGCGGACGTTTCCATCTTTTCCAGGGTAGGTTTCACTTATCCTTCCAATAGGCCATGATGATCGAGGATATTGGGGGTCAACCACCATCACAACCTTCCCAGAATCCAGGTTCTCCTTGTTTGTCTTCCATTTTGGTCTGGTTTGAAGATTCGGAAGGTAATGGCAAATGAAGGCTGTCCAGAAATGATCAGCTAGGATCTGACTGTGACGCCACTTCCTCCTGCCGAGGAGCTCACTGTCACAGTAGATTGCCTGAGGAAGAGAGGAGTCGGGCCGCCCCATCAACAACATATTTGGTGTATCTGGGTCTGGATCAGCAAGGTCAGAAGAGACATATCCGAGGGGTTTTGAATTCAGAATACCTTCCACTTCAATCAGGACGGTGTGAAGGACTGTTTCTGTGGTTGGTTGGTTCCCTAATGCAACATGAAGGGCCTGTTTTATTGATCTTATTTCTCTTTCCCAGCTACCGCCAAAATGTGGGGAACATGGAGGATTAAACTGGAATACCTATGCTTTTTTAAAAGTAGTTCAACTGTTATCTGATGGTATCAGTTGAAGTACTTTACTTTTTGTACACAGCGTGTTTCCTGACAGACACAAACAAGGTTTCACATTGTCATCTAAACCAGCAGATTAAGTCAGGAAAAATACAGACTTCCTGTTGGTGTGTTTATTTACCCTCGCTCACTCCACACTAGTTGGTTTAGTGGCCGACCCTCTACGCAAACCGAATGGAAGTAGGTAGGGAGAAGGTGTTGGGGTTGGATTGGAATGGAGTCTTAGACCCCCTTTACACGAGAACAAAACGGCTTGTATCTGCATAGTTTCTCTTGCGTATAGCCCTATTATTTACACGAGGCCGTAACAAAACGATAGAAACGGACCCCACAAACGATAACGGGTCCCAAGGTGGATAGATTTGCAAACGAAACTCTCTCGGGGGTCAAACGGCTCCGTGTAATCGCCTCTATACGATAATTTCCTGAAAAAATAACGATAGCCCCACCTCTCCCCACCTCTGCTGCTCACTGCTGTAGCATGGCCAGTAGCTACTGTCAGTAGCTACTGCTAGTGCTACTGCTACTGACCATGCTACAGATGTTAGTGCAACATCTACAGCTCGACCATGCTACAGATGTTAGTGCAAAATCTACAGCTCCTCTACCACAACCATCAGCAACAAGTGGACATGGAGAATTACATGAACTACTACATGTTGCTAAATCCACCGCGGGGCATAAACAGAAGGGTAGCCATGGCAACCATGCTCCGGGGTCTTCTTCGCTGCTTTTGGTGTATTTTGTGGCTGAAGTTACAGCGCCACTTACAGTCCCGGCATATGTACTACAGCGTGTCCAGCCCTTTCGAGCGGTCTCGTGTGGAAGTACAGCGCCACTTACAGTCCCGGCATATGTACTACAGCGTTTCCAGCGGTCTTGTGTGAACACACACGTTAAATGAAACCAATGCATGTGAACGGAAGACTTTTTTGAAAACGCATACTGTGCATAAATGCAAATGTTCCTGCGTCAAGGCAGCCTAAAACTGTTGTCAATCACAGCTGTGTGACCTGGATTGACACCTTAACTCTAAATCCCTCCCTCTCTCTGCTTTCCACTGACACACTCTTATCAAGAACCTGTCCGGGATGGATCCCAGACCATTTCTGCACCACACTCCTGATATGCATCACACTTCATTAACCCAAAAGATTTCAGCCCTGATACGAACTTTCAGCCTCTCTGATGGATGACTCAGCCTCGTTATGTAGTGTTCAAATTAAGATTGACTGATGCAGGGTTTTGAGGTCAGATAAGGCACTTTACATTTCACAGTTTTAAGCTGTCAGCTAAGAACACCCTACACCCTAGAAAGCTTAACAAACCAGATGGATTCATGAGATGAGCATACAGATAGAAACATTTCACTCGGCATAATTGAATGCACTGATTGCAGCAATGTTTGAAACATTATTTGCAACAGCTTTAAGACATGATTTGCAACAGCTGTCAACAGTGAATTCCTGTCAGTTAGCTTAGCTCAGCTATAGAGTCGTGCAGGAAGGAGTCCTCCAAACCTGAAATGAGTTACCACTTTACCACTCTTCTTGAAGTCAACGGAATTTTGAACTAGTTTTTGGTTAGATGCCTGAAATAATGTCTGTGGTTAACATGAGCTTAAGAGATTTTCGCATTTTGTTCTACGACATAAAATACATCAGTAAATATCCAACTCATGTGCAATGTTTTTATGTGTCATAAAAACTACAGTTGCAAACAAGTGACTAAAAGAGACTTCTAGACATCATATCGTTGAACATTAGACGCCTTTAACTTAGCGGTGTTGATGCGCAGCCATGAACCATGATGTAGTTGGTTTATAGCCTATCGTTAGCTTTATACTTTTGTCGATAGCATTTACGCTTAAAAAATAACAAAATGGTGGTACAATGTGGACGTTATCCTGCTGAACAAAACGTGTTAAGTATCATAAACGTGTGTTTGCCACAGATTTTATTTTCCACAACATACAGGAATCCAAATCACCAATCCCATTGCTTTTTGTTCAGGGAGCATTTGCTATGCTAATGTAACCCACTTCTTAGGAATTTACATCTACTCTAGGTTCGTAAGGAGCTATGGAACATAGACTGTAATAACCATAAATGAAAGTACACAGACAACAAGGTAAGTTTCAACATGTAAAGTTTAGTAAATGAAAGGCAGGTAATGAGTTACAAGCATTTGAATAAATATGAATTGAAAATAAAAAAATGGGCCCTTTAAATCAAATGAGTTTGTTTTTTGTCATTAGTCTGTATAGTGATCACTTTCAATGTCTGTTTTGTCAGGTCAGTCTGTAGTTCTTTAATGTCTGTAAATGTCCTTGTAACAGTTCCTTGTGATAAGTATGTAGAAGTCCTGGAGACTTGCACCACCTTACCACCAAATGGAATAATCGATGTATCACTTATGATTTCCAGATAGAATCTTGCTGGGAGGCTGGCCATCAAATAAGAATGAATCTTCAAACTTAGTCCTCACTCTGTCCATAAGACCCGACCTGTTTTTTAGCAAACAGGACTTTTAAGATTAGTTAGTCTGTATGTTGTACAACAATTACACTAAAGCATAACATTAACATAACACTAAGCATCACACACAGCATAATACTCAATGATAACATGTTCAGGCCTGGCATTATACTCTAGTTCAATAACTTCAGTATCTATCAATATTTCAATCATTCTAAACAAGCATCAATTTGACTTGCAGTAAAAATTGAACACTATTATAACAATAGCATCAAGTTTTTACCTCCATCCTACATAAAGAATTGTAAAAGTATACTTGTTAAGCGGCCTTGCTAATACCTGCAATGCCTACTCTCAACTGAGAGTAAAAATATATATAACTCGCATTTCCCACAGTAGAATGTTACAATTTAAAAATGTATCCTCTCTACTTGTTTGAATGAGGCAGAATCATTATTTATCTACATTAATACATATTGTAACCCTTTTGTTGTCACTGGGTTACACTAACAACCGGATTGGCCTACAACAATACATCATCACTGCACCACTCTATGCATCTTGGCTAGTTACAGTAACAGTTTCTTGTGAATGTGTCAAAAAAACACTTTCATATCGTCATATTAAAGTGTTTCCCCGTTCATGCATGTGAAAGCATATTTCAGACTGCACCACGTTCATGTCAGTCTGTCCTTAACGACGAATCATTGGCATATTTATTATACTAATATTTGTAGAGCTAGTCTAAGAGCTTAACTGATTGCCCTGTCGCAATTCAACAAAGTTCCCCCTCCTGCCACAACCTGCTGTTACTATTTCCACGTATCTCTTCAAGCAGTCTCCATATCTGTCAGTTCATCACTTTAGTGTGTCCTTCAGTTTCCATCACTTCTCTTACTTTAGTCCAGACAGTTGTTTTTCTCTTTTCAATTTACTTTTATTTTCACAGCTTCTGTCCTCTCTCAGCCAAGTCACTTCCTTTGTCTCAACCTTACAATATCAGACTCTCCTATTACCTCACTCCTCTGTTGTCCTGTACAGAACAATTTCTCACCCACCTTTGTAATTCAGGGTGACTTTCAACCCAGCATATTATCTGTGAGTTGCTATGGGCATTGGTGTCGCCGTGGTCCTTTTGTTGGGACTTAACCCTGAACGTTTTGGGTGTAGGCCCAAAGATAATTTTAAACGTAAGCAGATGTAAAGCAACACATTTGTGAATGTGAGATAGTGGTTACTCAACAGCCTGTCAGAATAGACAGGTGTCTTTCTAACTGCATTTGTAACGGAGGATTGCAAAAGTTTACATATTTTTACCTCACAATTTACGCAATTTATTTTTAAAACTTTTCACAATACATTTTTTCAATCAAAAAGACGTGTTCCTCATGTTAATGAGAGGCCAGAGTGTATCGAAAAGGATCAAAAAGCATATATATATTTTTTTTTTATCCCTGGACCCCCCCCTGCAGAGCTCCACGAAGTAAATGTATGTACATTTTGTATGCATATGTAATTATCTTGGTAAATATGTAGATGTTTTATGCAATGTCAACAACATATTCCAGCACATGATTTTATATGTAATGTTGTATCCTCATAATTATTGCAAAAGGGGGAAAAGGATAAACTGAAACAATCAACTCATCAGCATTGCTGCCATAGGAGATGCAGTATGAAAGCAGGAGCTGCTCAAACTTGATGGGCTGCCGTACTGTAGGTTAATGTGCTGATGTCTGCTTTTTGCTACACAAAGAAGTGTAAACTGTCACACAGCAGCTGCTGGGACGGGGAGGCCGTGAAGGGGCTGTCACATGAGTAACACAAAAACATGAAAGCAGTGTAGAGTATCTTCCCGTTCAATCGTGTAGGGGGAAAGTAAAGCACTAAAAGATGCAAAAGTAGAAAAGTGATGACCTTTCTCTCTATCCGTCTAGAGAAGTGACTTTTCTCTCTATCCGTCTAGAGAAGTGACTTTTCTCTCTATCCGTCTAGAGAAGTGACTTTTCTCTCTATCCGTCTAGAGAAGTGACTTTTCTCTCTATCCGTCTAGAGAAGTGACTTTTCTCTCTATCCGTCTAGAGAAGTGACTTTTCTCTCTATCCGTCTAGAGAAGTGACTTTTCTCTCTATCCGTCTAGAGAAGTGACTTTTCTCTCTATCCGTCTAGAGAAGTGACTTTTCTCTCTATCCGTCTAGAGAAGTGACTTTTCTCTGCACATTTATGTTCCCAGAGGAGGATTTGTTTTATTGCGCTGTGACCTTTCAGTATGAGCCTTTACTTTAGTGCCATCATTTTAGTTTTACTTTTGGTTTTTGAATGTGCATGTAATATGTTGCTCATGCAGACATTGTTTCCATTTGGAATGTTTGAGTTGTTTGTACTGTGTATATAGACAGGAATATATATCAGTGGTTAGGAGAGAACATAATATGCAGATATTTTCTTTTGATATTTATATTTAGTGCCTCTGCTGTGACATGTTTCCATGCTTTAATGTTCAGTGTGTGGGAGAGAAACTCCCTCTGGATTTGGGATGTTAGCCTCTGCAGAACATTTACATGGGCATGCTTAAATCAAGCCTAAAATTGTTTCTCAGTTAGCTTCAGAGGTGTTGGTCTGCATATTTATGAAATGTAAACGGAGCTAGCTGTTTCCCATTGCATTTGTTATTAATGCTAAGCTAGGTTAACAATGACCTGACTTCAACTCTGTATTCAACACCAAGACTGAACCATAACAGTAAACTTGCGTGTCATAAAAACAAAACATTGAGCTGAAAGACTCTAACACGTAGAGCGATGTGAGGGTCTACGGCCAGAGGGTGTCTTATTCATTCTCTGTATAAACTGGAAAGCCCCTGAGACAAATGTAACATTTGTGATATTGGGATATATAAATAAACTTTGATTGTCTTGTTCTTCATTATAAGTGACTGCTTTCACTCCGTAAGTATTAATGTAACCCATTGTTAATACAAAAACATTAATTAGACATTTACACTGAGATAACTAAAGCTTTTTTTCCTGACCATTTATTTTGTGATTTTATTATAATTTATTTGCGGTAATTTATTTTGTCTGCATCCATGAAGTGCTGATGTCTCATTACCAGGAGCGACATGTTAATAACTGCTGTTTCCACGCTTCAGTGGCAGCAAAGAGGAGTATATTATATAACACGAGTACCAAACAAAATTGTTCTCTCTTTACTCGGCCATATCACAAATGCTGCACGGATGATGTGTCGAGTGTGCTTGTATGCAATTTGTCTCTCTTCTTTTTCTTTGATTGTTCTAGAAATAATATTTTTATCATCACAAAATCACTCACAAATAACACTATTAGTTGATTACCTTACTATTAACTGCATGGAGACAGGTATTCATCAGCCCTGATCTAATGCACTTCAGGGCTGATTGTATCTCGCTGCATTTTCAAACCAAAACAATCACACAATTGAGACGACTGCTCCGTGTTCAAACAAAAATACCCCAATTTGCAATTCAAATGGAGATAAAAGCATTCATTATTCCCAAGAACTTCTGAGGCTTCTCCTCAAAGGCAGGCTGCAGCAGGCTCGGTTTAATCGAATAAGCCGAGCACCACCCAGCAGTGAGATAGATTCAGAAGCCTCCATGTTGGTTGGTCATACATCTCAGGCTGGTGCTTGGATCTAAGCGAACTGTAACCAAAAGCTATTAACTCTCCTTAGCTGCCATATGGGCAAATATCTCATGCTCTGCATGAATGAAACTAAATAGAGCTCATAGATAAGGCAGCTATGAATTATAGTGCATATAAAGGGATCATGTGATTTATGTATGAAAGGAGCTATAAAATACAACAGTAAACATACAGTACTATCATGTTTTATCTCAGCTGCTGTTCCATTTCCTCTCTACAGTCCTACAGTGCATTTGTAATATGTGATCTATACAATTAGAGAATACAGTTGTATTGACTGATATTCAGGCTGTTTAAATACATGGCTCACGATAAATAAAATGGTCAGTTCCCATATTACAAGCAGACTTGGAGTACTCGCACATTGGCGATCGGACTTGGACTCGAGCAAGTTTTGTAACCTGACCCAGTGCAGCTGCGAGGCGAGTTCCCGTACTGCGCCCCGGCTATTCTCAGTCTAAAGATGTGCAGAGATATATATAAATATATATATTACATTACACATTATACAAGTTTACTTTGATCCCCAAGAATGATTACTAATATTTATTTATGTTTGTGATCCATTCCTGATTAAATAAGTCATCCAGTACAGTGATAGTTTAGTTAGGTCAGTGGAATGTCAATGTCTTTTCAGTTTCTGTGGATTTTGGAACCACTAAATAAACTGAAATATACCTGAAATGGTAACAGTGGGTCATCGTGTAGACCGTTTTTATTTGTAAAGCAGCTCTTTCAATGCAATCTTTGAACTCGACCCAACCTTGAAGATAATATTAATAATAATAAGCCTTATATTTGTATAGTATACATAATATAATACCTTTCATACAAGAATTGCATCGCAAAGTGCTTCACAGCAGTTAAATACACATACGAGTATAAAATAGACAGAATAAAAGCAATGTAGACAATAACAAATATTGATTCATAAGAACCAAACCAAACGTTACATTTAAACAAATATATATACAGATGAATACATGATGACTTAGACTTGTGACTTGGACTCGGACTGGAACACAGGCAACGATGACTCGACTCAGACTCGACTCAGACTCTTCTTGGGTGACTCAGACTTGGACTCGAACGGCCCCTACACACGGCAGCCTGCGTTGAAGCTTCAACGCTTCTGCCCATTCACTTTGAATGGAGTGACGTCACGCTTTGCCGAACTGCATTGTGCACAAACTGCATTTTCACAAAAAAGTAGAGCAATGTTCTACTTTTGAAGCTTCGACGGAAGCGTCAGCCAATCGAATCATATGCCAGTACAAGCTCTAGCCAATCAAACCGCATGCTTGTGTGTCCGGGGCGGGAGATTCATGTGATTGGTTGTTGGTCGAGCTTCAGACACGCCCGCCGGCAAGCTTCAACGCACGCCGCCGTGTGTAGGGGCCGGAAGAGTGAGGTCTCAAGAGTGACTCGGACTCGAGAATTTGAGACACGACTGCAACACTGATGGTGAGTAAGGGATAATGTGCAGCGAGGCCGTCAAAACGAATGTTTGTTGTCCACAGCTGACATTAAATGTACTTTTTAAATGTGTAATGTAATGTTCTTTCTGAGGATTGATATGACCGCATATAGTCCCTTAGCAACGGCCTATCTACAGATCTCTGGAATGTCCAAATTGACTCATCAGAATCAAGTATTGAACTAAGCTGTGTAATAAAAAAATTAATTTTCAGTAGCGTCAATCCATTAGGGAAAGCATTTTGTTATTCTGAATGCAATTTGAATCCCTTATCAAAAGTTGTGATAACAAATCTATAGAGATTTTGTTTTCAACATTTCAACATAACTACAATGAAAGGTTTAGACCTTATAACATTTTTTGGAGGAAGATAGTTTTGAGAGTCAGCCTAAAAAATGCTCACAATCTGATTCAATTGGGAAATGTGGTGAGCAGCTGCATAGGAGAGGATGATGAAAATATATTTGACATGTTAGAATAACACACGCCTTATTTTTCAAAAGCCTTTTGCTTTAAAAAGAGAAGACCCTGATTCCTCATTATTTGTTGTTTATCATGACCAACCCAGATAATTGTCACCTGCAATCTGCAGTTCACTTCCAATTTCTGAAGTGGAACATTCATGGCCAAGTAAAAAAAACTAAAAACAGTTTTGTTTTGAGGTGGAGGCAGAAATCTCAGACAGATATCCCAAAACCTGAGCAGATAAAAACTAAACTGTTTTTGTTTTCTCATACTGCCTGTGCTGCAGCACCTCTTTTCACCCTCTGTCTGAAACCAGAGCCCAGCCTGCTCTGATTGGTTAGCTCGCCAGCTCTGTTCTTATTAGAGAACAGAGCTGGCCAGCTGTGCTGAGAGATTTGTCGAAAATGTCCCGCACCCTTAGCATATCATGTACTGTGTTGGAGCGCTAGCCAATAAGAGGACAAGTGTTATATAGTGATGTCACTATGTTCCGGGAGTAAACGAAGGAGTCCAATGGTTGAGTGTGAGAAAGAAACTCCCTCTGGAAGGAACACAGGGGTTTTAGCCTTTGCAGACCATTTAGACGCACACAAATCTATATATCACACTACAGGGAAAGGGAAAAGCCTATAAAACATAACTGGGCCTCTTTAATTGTCTAGCTGTGATACAATGCATCACATAACTTTAATGCCATTTCTTTAAGCACCCAACTATCTTGATCTACATCAAAATCATCTCCAGTTGGAGCTCTCTGCTGGCTGATATTTTGCAGATGTATATTGCTGTTAAAAAGCTTCTCTCAGAGGCAGAATCCTTTCTGTTCCATCTGCCTTTGGCTTCACTCCTATAACAGCCTGGCTTTCATTTCCCCTCCCAGTCCTGTGACTGTCCTTTCCTGTTACACTCCTATCTGCTTTGTAATTGGCAAGAGTGCCCCGCCACCTGAGACTCCCTTTAACCTCCCCCGAAAAAACTAAAAAAGAGTGAAAGGAAGGGGGATTATATTTTCCCTCCAAAAATCAGCTTGTTGAAAAGTAGGCCACTGAGCCAGCTGACACTTTTGTGATTATGGGACCCAAATACAGTTACCATGTATTACTTAGTGTATGTTGCAATTTCAATTCAATTAAGAAAACATATTACTGTATACATGTATGTCTGATCTAATGTTTTCTTGTCATGAATGTTCTTAGGATGCATACTAGATATTATAACTTAACTATATATTAAGATTGCATGTTGCTTTTAAATATGACCATTTTTAAAATATATTGCAGGGATACCTGAACCCAACTTTGTCTCCTATATACCTGTATACCTCTCATCTTTAAAAAAAAACAAAGCTTTTTTAAAGAAACAAATCACCACCCAAATAACATTTTGGGGCTATTAAGTGTAACCTTTACCGCTTGTCAGCTGCAATAAGTAATACAAATCTACTTTCCACCTCATCATGGGTTTCTCTAGGTTGTGTGCAGTGATGTAGCTACATAACAGTCATATCACCTGTGTGATTTCTGTAAGTTGTATATTGGCAAAAGTAAAGGTCTTACATTTTTCGACACACAAACATTCTTAAAGGTCCCCTAATATACTCTTCTTCAACAATATATTACATGTCTCAGATAATACAAAACATGTTTCTGAAGTGTTTGGCTGACATACCAAATAGATTATTGTAGCATGCCATAAACCCCTCTGTTTCAGCCCTGTTCCAAAAGTGCTAATAATGTGTCTGTAGCTTTATATGCAAATGAGCTGCTGCTGGCCACGCCCCTCTGCGAGATGATTGGTTTAAAAAACACAATGGTGCTTTAGGAGGAGATTTAAGTGAGAAGGTGGGAGAGTGTTACCTTGGTTGGTTATTGGCTAATGGTTGCACAACCCCAAAAAACATTGTGACATCACAAAGTGGCCAAAATCTGATCAGCTCATTTTCAGGCAGGTTTTTATATAGATAAAGGAAAAAAGGAGAGGGAATAGTTTTTCCTGAAACTGTCTGACTCTCTTAACACAGAGGGGACACATATTTCAGACATGCAAAAGTGGATTTTGCATAATGGGTCACCTTTAAGTCATATAATGATATATATTGTAATTTGTTAGTTTACCGTTTTGGATTTCATCCACCAGAATCGTGCTATCTTCCTGTGTAAAGTTCACATGAACAGGAAGTAACCTAAAACCTAAAACCTTGAAAATTAAAAGAGTCAATAGCAAGAAAAGTTCAGTTTACTCATCAAAGGTCAGGCAAGGTCCAAACTGGAAGACCAGTCACAGAGGCTGACAAATTCAGAAAAGCGACAGGCAAAGAAACTGGAGTTCAAGAACAGTGTCAGAACCCCATAGAGAGCCTGGCAGTAACACACAGGACACGGTGCAGGGACCAAGTGAAAGTGGACCGGTATATTATATGCTGTATGCTGAAGGACTAATGAGGGAATAAGTCCCCGGTTAGGAGATGGGCTGGGGAAACTAGAGAGTTGATTTCAAGGACCGAGAGAGAGGCAGGGGTTATAGTGGAATTGTCTTTTTTGCTAAGGAAGCTTCCTAATGGAGTGAAATAGGCAGGAAGTACCTAAGTGGCAGCCCTTATAAGAGCTGCTTGAATATAAGAAAGGAGCTGTACTGCTTCCCTTGTTATATCCTTTAGCTTGGGATACCCTGACCATCCTTTATGAGAAAAAAGGAGATCATTCTGTCCCACAATTCCTTGCGGATGCAACATTTACAATGATGACTTGATTTACATGTGAATGACAAACATGGATCATTTAAGTTTTGGTGTTATTGAGCATTTTCTAACTAATGCAATATCTTTCCAAAAGGCTTTTATGTTTTAAACTTTCAACACGATGTTAAACCGTAAGACAAACTATAAACCGTTTGACTCATTATTGTAATAAAATATTGGATAAATCAAATCACAATTTCTACTGAGTTGTGATGCGTCTTTAAGGTATATTTTTTGTATTCAACATATTTAAAATGTGATATACACAGTCATATAAGGGTAATATATTGCATAAAGAATTATGTTTTAAATGGTTGAATACAGTCATACTCAATGGGATTCATATGAGTGGACAGGAGGGTGAGTGAGTGCGAGCAACCATTATCTTTCTCTTTCAACTTTTGATTTTAATTCGTACCTTGGTAATGAAGTAATACATTTTTAGGAATCCATCTGTGGAAAATTGTCGTTTTCCTAGACGCACATCAATAACACCCACAGTTGCATCATAATCACGGCCAGTTTTAGTGCAGTCAGATTCTCTTAGTATTACAGTTTTCTTTCTCCTAAATCCTAATGAATTCCCCTTCACATCTTTCCTTAACCCAATTATGTTTTTCCCTGAGGTTAAGGAAAAGACACAGGACTATTTTTCTCACTATTCAACTGCAGCCAGAAGCTTTCACAAAAACGTGCCTCTTGATGTTTTCTACACTAAGTATGTATTTTCTAGAAATCTTGAATGTTCTTATGTGAATTATTCTTGTAAATATGTAGATCTTGGCTACTGCGTATTGGTTTGCCTGAGCTGGGAGGAAGACAGTGGCACGCGTCTCTTCCAGGGAGGTAACAAGTCAGTAATGCACCTTGGACATTATTGTCAGCCGTAAATCGCATTTAGGGGAGGATGAATTACTACCTGAGGGGGGATTAGTTTATTAGGAAGAGAAGCTCTGACATTCAGCAATGACAGAGTGAGAGACTGACATGCAGACTGACATGCTCCCTCTCACGTGTTCACATGTATGCAGCATTAATATGCACACACACACACACACACACACACACACACACACACACACACACACACACACACACACACACACACACACACACACACACACACACACACACACACACACACACACACACACACACACACAAATACCCCGGACACGGACAAACAAGCTCTCACTGGAAATGCACTTCATCAACCTTGAAATAGATTGTCCATTTCCCCAAATGAGAGGCATTAGAGCTGTGAGTCATTACAGGAGCTCATAATCAGCTGGAGAGAGGGGACATCATCAGTGGTGGGAAACGTGGAGGAGATGAGATAACTGGGGTGCGGGGGGGGAGCGATTATAAGAGGACAAGCTCATCGGGAGTGGCCAACCATCTCGACACAAAGCAGATGGCTGAAGGTGGACTGGATGTGATGAGCCGTGTCCACTTCAGGGAGCTGGACAGTGGAGACGAAGGGTGTCTGTGTGTGAGGAGGGTAGTATGTCCATCGTATGTCTACAGATAATTAAGACATAGTGGGAAACACAGAAAGTTAATGACTTCACTAAAAGATGACGATGTTTTGGGAAATTTGGGTACATTAAATGCAACATTCAAACTAAGTTATAATAAGAAGACAATCATTATTTGTCCTACAAGGGGAAATTCACCCTTTTATACAGCACATGTTGGTTCAATAAATGCAAAATTTGAATCAAATATACATGAAAGAAGAGGACATTGTTTATTAATCCTATAAGGTGACATTTACTATGTTTACTAGTTTATATAGTACATTTTGGTGCAATAAATGGCAAATTTGATCAAAATAAACATTGTAAGAAAACATTCTTATAATATAATATATCTAAATACACACATGCACAAACACATGCATTTTGAGGAGAATGTTAGAGCAAATGGGCTGGCATGTTTCGGCGTCAGGGGGCAGTAGGGGTTTCGGTGCCTTGCTCAAGGACACCTCTGCAGTACCCAGGAGTTGAACTGGCAATACTCCAGTTACCAGTCCACAACGTTTCTTTGTGTCCATACTGGGATTCGAAGCACAGACCAACCAGTTTCCAAGTCCCTACGTCTGAGCTTAGTAAGGCAACCAAATGTCACTTATCCACTTGACTTGGAAGGGTTCTAAATGGAATCCATTTAAAGCCTGTGTTAAAGCCTTATAACCGTGGTATGGCCGATTATGTTCGCACACTTGAATTTTATCATGCTATATATATCGTGTATGTATAGTGCTACTATCATCAGCTTTATTTAAAGGGGACCTATCATGCAAAATGCACTTTTGTACATCTTTTATACATGAATATGTGTCCCCGGTGTTCCAGGGAACTCACCAAGTGTCAGAAAACACAACCCTCTCTATTTTCCTCCGTACCCAAATCTCTAAAAAAGGGGCTGCAACGGATCTGATAAAAACTGATCCAGACGCTGTAGTACATATGCCAGGCCTGTAGGTGGTGCTGTTCTCACAGAATCAGCCCTTGCTAAAACAGAGATAAAAAAGTGCAAACTGAGCAAAATGAGGCATGGCTAAAATGCATGATCTGTTTGGTATTTTGAAAAAAAAAAAGTATAAATATGCCTTATATAGGTATAGTCCAACACTATATTATTATAATATAGCATGATAGGTCCACTTTAAAGAGACTCTAGGTCCATTATTATATTAGTTTGACATTGTTTTTTCAACATGAACACCTACTGGAAGATTCTTGCTCTCACACTTTTAATGAATGAGCTTCACCGCTCAATCTGACAGCTGTAGAGCGAGCAGGATGATCTGCGTACAGGAAACATTACAACTCACCGCCAACAGAGTCCCCCTGGTCGATCTGCTCCAACAAAGGGGGTTTTCGTTCATGAACAAGCCTTTCATCCAATGTCTGTTACGTCATTGTCAATTTTTTGAACAGCTAAAATATTTTAATCTAAAAGTGCTCAGAGATGCCTGAAAAAAAGGCAGAGCTCTCAGAACAAAATGCTGGGTGTGACGTTTCTTTTCGATGTGGCCGTATGTGACGGAATGACTCTCTCCTCATTGGAATACATTGCAGAAAGACAAGGCACTAGGTGGGAATGGGCCCTTGTGCATTTTAGCAGATACATGCTATAAAAAAAAAAATCTTTAGCATAATTAACTTAGAAAACAATCACACATTGACTCAGAAAATACCAAAACTCCACAGCTACAATAAGGACATGGGAATGTGCAGCTTTAGTACAAACCCCATGACAGCCTTGCCATTCTTAATGCATACTTGGGACTTTACTGTTCTGTATGTGAATGTTCATGTGAGGCGGGTCCATATATTTGCTTTACATCTGTGTGTCTGTGTGTGTGTGCGTGTGCGTGTGCGTGTGTGTGTGTGTGTATACTGTCAGCGGAGAGGGAGCAATTATGTAAATTGCTGCATTTGAGGAGTGAGAGGAATGAGTCGGCTGCCAGCATCTGTCACAGTCTGCCTGTTAGCTGGAGCTCCGACTTATTCACAGACATTAATAAACAAAGACAGAGACAGGCCGAGGGAATGCAGAGAGAGAAGGAATGGGAGAAAAGATGGAGAGGAGGGGAGGACAGGAAGTGACACCTGTGAATTTATCTTCTTGCGTACACATTCAGAAGCACATTTTCACAGCCTGTGAGGCCTGTCAGGCGCCTTTAATCAAACAAATAGATTTCTTTATATTTATGGTGGAAATCTGTTCTGCAAATCGTACCCCAGAAGGCAGGTAGCGTATGATAATTCAATCACCTAAATGAAACTTGAGGTATTATACAGCCACATAAACTATGCGTTTTTATTCAAATGAGCCTTTAAGATATGAAAGAAAAAATATCTAGAATACTGCCATACATTAGACTATAAAATATGTCTGCTTTCTCTGTAATTACTTTTATTATGTAAATCAATAACGTCAATTACATCGTGTGTTATAATTAACCAGTCAGGCACTGCGTTAAAAGTGGTCTGTAAAAGTGTTTTTATATGAATTCCCATTAATCCCATTACTTCTTTATGAGCCATGATCGACAGCGTTAAATTATTTGCTAGAACAAAGCTTTTGGCGGCTGTGGCTAAGGGTGTTTATGCTGTAATCTACAAATTGGATGGTCACTGGTTCAATCCCAGTAGTAAACATGTTGAAGTGTTCTTGGGCAAGATACTTCCCATAATGTTCCCCAAAATTGCTCCCATAATGGTGTCTACAGTATTGAAGTGAATATACTGTGTGTGAGTCCATTTGAATAAAAGCTACAGTAAGTAACATGTAATGTAATAATGTAAACAATTATGTAACACTGTTCCTTCCATAAGACATTTCCCAAATTAGTTTGGTTTTAGCATCTGCTGCTACAATTTTGACCATCCTTTTATCAATCTGTTTGTCACAAGCCCCCCTTAAAGGTCACCTATTATGCAAAATCCACTTTTTCATGTCTTTTATACACATGTGTCCCCTCTGTGTAAAGAGATTCAGAAAGTTTCAGGAAAAAAGATTATCTCTCTTTTTGTTCTGATCCATTTATATAAAATCCTGTCTGAAAATGAGCTGATCAGATTTTGGCCACTTTATGATGTCATAATGATTTTTTTGCTTGTGTAAACATTAGCCAATCACCAACCAAGGTAACCCAGCCCCCCCACCACCTTATCACCAAAATCTCCTCCTAGAGCACCATTAGGCGCTTTCAAACCGGAGTACTTTTCCCAGTATAGTTCCGATATAGTTCCGAAAATGTGCGTTCACACCAAAAGAATCCGGAACTAGAATTTAGTTCATGAGAACCTTTTCACCCCTTTTTCAGTCCCTGCTAGAGAGCAGGTACTTTCATGGGAGAAAAATGTTCCCATTTCTGATTGGCTGGGCAGATTGCAACCCACGCCCCGTAAAACTCCAAAAAGGTTTTGTGAAGCCGCCATTTTATTTTCCTCGCATTAGCATTATTAGCATTAGCATTAGCCCAGCGCACCAACGGAGAGAGACTAACTTATGGCAACACAAAAGAAAACATGGGAGCGGTGGAGATGAGGAGGTGTCAGCGTTTCTGGCGAATTACTCGGAAGGCTTCAGTAGAAGCTGCTGGGAAGACTCCCAGCAGCTTCTACTGAAGCCAGTCCCCAACTCCGGGGACTTCCGGCCGGGGACTTCGGGTGGCAGTATACACCGTGAAGTTGTTTGCGGCCTGCCAGTAAACCCAAAGCAGAAGAAGAAGAAGTGACGTCAGCGGCTTAATTTGCCTAACCCTTCCTCAGGAACTTATTCCGGTGTGAACGCGATCTGCTCTTTAGTTCAGAGTTCTGATGAACTAAGTTCTGATGAACTAAGTACGGCAAAGTACTTGGTGTGAAAGCGCCTATTGTGTTCTTTTTAACCAAATATCTCTTAGAGGGGCGTGGGGAGTGGCTCCTTATTTTCATCTAAAGTAACAGACAGAGAATCAGCACTTTGGAAACAGGGCTGAAACAGAGGGGATTATGGGATGCTACAATGCATGATCTGTTTGCCAAACATTTATATCTGAAAACTATAATATATTGATGAAAAACAGAATAATAGGGACCTTTAAGTTGGGAAGTGCAATACTATACTGCTGAAAAAGGGTTAGGTATCTGAAAACACTTGGTTATGCTTAGGGAAAGATTGGGGTTAGAGTAAAAAAAGGTTAAGCATTAATTGTGGACTTCAGTCTCCGGCAAAAAAGTCAGACCTCAACACCCTTAGTTTCCACATGTGATAAATGCTCACTACTTCCTGCATTGACACTGAAACACCTCCCTACCCCTAACCATTGGGTGAAAATCACGA